>NW_023276806.1:232868822-233226793 GCF_003668045.3 Cricetulus griseus
CTCTTCCTGCCACAGGGGGCAGAGCTGAGTGAGGCCTACATCTGAGTCATCTCAGAATGTATCCTTCCTCGCGTCAGCAGAATGGCAGGGTCTCACTACGCAGCCTGGGGTGGCCTAGAACTCACGGAGATCACCTGCCTCTGTTTCCTGAGTGCTGGGAGGAAAGACAGGAGCCACCACGCATGGCTATCATTACATTTTAATTAAATATTTTAGTTGTGTGTCTGTGTTTGTGGATGCAATGCCAGTGGAGGCCAGAAGAGGGCGTTGGGCTCCTGGAGCTGGAGTTACAGGCAGCTGTGAGCCACCGTGTGGGCGCTGGGAATTGAGCCCAGGCCCTCTGCAAGAGCAGCTAGTGTCTTAACCACTGAGCAGTCTCTCCAGTCCCAGTAGTGTTCACTGCAGCTTTCAGATTCCATAAGTAGCAGTGTGACCTCCCACTGGCTTCCTTCAGGGCCAGCCTCTCACTTTGACACCCACCAACATCTTCCAACAGCCCCGAGCACAGCTGCTGTCCTCGTTGGCCCTTTGGTGAGGAGGGAATTCAAAACTCAGGAAGGGCTGCAACCAACCACTCTTGATCCTCAGGGGTCCAGTCCTCCAGGGCCAGTAAGCAAAAGGCCTCTATGTTCCCCAGTGACTCCTACACCTTCCTGTCCCCTGCTCCTCTGCCTTCCAGGTATGCCCTTGTCCCCACAGACAATGGTGCTCCCAGCACAGTGCTCTGAGGCCTTAGACTCAGCTGCTGCAGATATGCCTGAGTGGATGGGAGCTGGGGAAAGCCAGGGACTCCATGCACACTCTCCTCCTTTCCCAGCCAACAGATCCAGGCTGTCTTTGGTGCTCCATTTCGAGTGTCAAGGGGAAAAGTCCAGGGCTTACTGCATGCTCCAAAATGTTCTCATCTCGAGCTCCTCCTACCCCCTTCCTTAGCTGGTGATTTTTAGCTGGGTACATGGCAACCTGGAGTGAACACACTCCAGCCTCCCTTGCAGCTAGGTATGGTCATGATGCTGGGTGGAGGGGTCAGCTGGGTTCCATCCTCAACTCCCAGGGTGCCTGGGGACTCTTCCTCTATCTTTATCCACCAGTGTGATGTCAGGGCACCTAGTTGGGTTTTGATCCAAGAAATACATTTTGGGGGTAGGGATGTGGGGGGGGGTAGGGATGTGGCTCAGTTGGTGCTTCCTCAGCATGAATGGGCACTCAGGAAGTAGAGGAGGGGTTCAAGGTCAACCTTGGGTAACTCTGTCTCAAAAGATGTGGTTCTGCTGGGGTCACCAGGAAACAGAAACTGGTGATCACCACCCCCCGCACAGCAGGACTGACTCTCAGGGCTTCAGTGAGGGGAGATCACCCGGAGGGCTCCCTCCAGGAAGGCCACGCTTGGCCCACTTCTCAGGAAATGTCATGTCCAAGGTCACAGCTGTGGTGCAGAGTCAAACTCACAACCCCGGTCTCCTGACCAGTCCAGGATGCTCTTCCTCAGGATCCAGTCTCGGGTCCCTTGCATGGACCCTTGAAAACACCAGCCTCCCGCCTCCTGCTCTGCTCCCGAGGCAGGCCACTCTTTAACCCCCTTGGCCACTGCAGCAGATGAGCTGTGCCAGAGCCTGCCCTCTCTGTGCAGACCTCAGGAGTCTGCTGAGGGTCACACCTGCCCTATTCTACCCTCCACATAAGGGTCCCTCGTCGTCCCCATGTCCAAGTGTGTCTGTCTTGGGACTGTTCTTCAGCCTTCCAAAGCAGCATGTACTCTCTCCATCTGGGCTCTGTGAGCCTTCAAGACGTTGAACACAGACGAAGGAGCACAACTTGGCGTTTGTTTTTTGAGATGGGGATTTCACTATGTAGCTGGTTGGCCAGGAACTCTGTGTAGATCAGGCCGGCCTTGAACTCACAGACATCTGCCTGCTTCTACTTCCTGGGTGCTGGGATCAAAGGTGTGTGCTAGCACCACCCAGGGCTTTCTTTTCTCTTATGCTCTTGTGTTTTCATGAGACGGTTTCATGTTGTAGCCCAGGCTGGCCTTGATTTTGGCAATCCTCCTACCTGTATTCCCAGCATACCCTCCGGTGTATTCCACTAGGGCAACCATCAAACCCAGGATGACAAGGTCTGGGGCAGTTGGCTGGCACACCCTCCCCACCTGCCAGCCCAGTGTGGAGTCCTTGAGCTGGGACTTTCGGTCCAGGGCAGGGTGACAGTGACACTGTACTCAAATGGTGGGATGGAGGTGAGTCCCAGGTGTTCTGTGAGTGAAGGTGAGACTCACCCTGCACGAACTTAAAGGCTGTGCACACAGCTTGGGAAGGACTGTCAGTCTGTCCATCTGTCGGCAGACAGCTGTCTTCCTGGCTGGCTCTCTGTCTTATCTCCTAGAACTCCTGTCCTCTCTGTGTTTGGCTTTCTTAGGAACTTCAGTCTGTGATAACGGTGGAGAAAGAAGTCTGGGCCTATTCCAGCACAAGAGGGATGGGATCCTCACGTCCTGCAGTCCCAGGCTCTGGCTTCAGGAAGGCAGAAACGCTGGGGGCCTGGGGCTCCTTCCTTGTGGTGAGGGACCCAGTGTTCTCACCTTGAGGGGACCACGAGGGAAAGACAGGATGATCAGGAAGCCTAGTTCATGAGCCTCTAGGCATTGTCCAGTGGACGTGGTAGAGACAAATACCCTGAGCCCAGAGAGGCTGGGGAATAGGCCTCAGAACATACAGTAAGCTTGAGATATGAACCCAGACCCCAACTTGTGCTCCCACCAGTGTTGACTCAGGTAACTGATGCCAGTAAGCCTGCACCCTGGGGTCACTGACCATGTGGCTCACTCACTCACAGGTGCTAGGCAGAGGCTTACTGGCTTGCCAGGGTTAGGGTTGAGACATAGCAGGGAGCCTTAGGCTGTGCCTGGGTAGGGAACACAGGGACCAGGAATGGCCCAGGAAGTGGCTGTTTTCATACCTGGGACATGTCACCTCGTGTTCCAGGCATACCTGGCTCCTTGCTTAATCCAGACTAGCAGGTATTCCTCTGTGCTTGGCCTAGCAGCCCAAGTCCCCCTGTGTCTGCCACAGAGGGCACAGACAGCCCCCAGCAACTGGTCCAAGGACAGTCACCTCTGGACCGTCTGGTTCTGTGGGCAGTTATAAGATGCCACAATTCCTGTCCTTGTCCCAGACTGGACCCAGCTCTCCAGGCCCAGGGTCTCCCCACCATGCCCTCCCCTGCCTGCAGATGCACTCTGGAGACACTCCAGGGGAAAGGCCATTATTCCCTGTATCCAGGCCTTGCTACCCACCCCATATCCGCCCCTCCCCACCCCCGTAGCTTCTCCCACTCATTCAATGCCAATGCCTGCTCACACCCGAGATGAGGTGGCCCTCAGGGGTCCAGGCAAGCCTGCAGTCAGAGATGAGCTCTAAGGGACACTTTGGGTTGGTTGGGACATTTGCACACGTGAACGCACACACCGACAGGGACAGCATCCTCTTCATCCATTCACCCCTGTGTTAGGAAGCACAGCCGCACTTGGCCGGCCTGGTCTTGGTCCTCATGAATCTCTTCGCTCACACAGGGCACTGAGCTCCCTTAGGTCCAGCACTGTCCTGGATGCCCACAGCAGAAGAGGACAATGGCTAAGAGGGGTTATGTCTATGCTGGAAGGTACGGTAGGCAAGCCCGGGAAGGTGTACATGGTAGGCAGCAGGCCGAGGAGGTGGGAACCCGCTTGTGTCTCCTTGAGGTCGGGCATCTGAAGGGGTTAGCTTTTGCAGGTGGCTTGGAGCACTCAGATGGAAAAGGGAGCCCACATTGTGCAACCTTGAGACCCAGGCCACTAGTGTCCCAGGTTGTCCTGGCTGTGAGCCAGCTGCTGGGCCATGGTTCCCAAACATGTAGACAAGCATCTTCAATGGTCTCCACACTGAAGGACACTGCTGTCACTGGCTTCCTATTAATCCCAGTGGGGAAACTGAGGCACGGAGCTTGTGCTGAGAGGTGGGGAGCCAGGCATGGAACTCAGCCAACTCTCAGCCACCCCTGCTTGGGGTGTGGCATTAGCTGCTCCTCCTTCCCTGCCCCAGCACCAGGTGGACCCCAGGCCTCGGCAGGGGGTGGAGGTGGTGGCCCACGTCATGCCCTCACCCAGGGAGCTGGCTACTGCCTTTCCCCTACTGACGCAGAGCCAGCCAGCCTGCTGGGCCTTACAAAACCACAGGTCCGATAAGAATACAATCAAGCCTGTTTTGCTCCGTGTGAGGGGCTGGGCCACGAGGCCCCTGGGGTGGAGGGACTGCCCGCAGCTAGGGCGCTATCAGCAGCCCTGACCCCCCTCCTAGCAGCCCCTTTGAAATTTACCCACCTTATCAAAGCCCCAGGCTTCCCCTAAACTCCAGGGACAGCTGCCCTTTGTGTGTGCTGACTTCTACCTGGGCCCAGGGACTACCTAGGGTGTGTGTGTGTGTGTGTGTGTGTGTGTGTGGTGGGGGTGGGGTGGGTTCCTGGGAAAGAGCACCTGGGCTACACAACCCGAGAGGCCCTCAGTCTCATACACAAGCCGGCTGCACACCCCTCTATCTGAACCCCCACTCCTGCCCACCCTTCCTCTGGCTGGCTGGGCATTCCTCCACAGGTGCCAGGTGTGGAGGACAGCTTCCTTCCTCCTCGGGCACTTCCTCAGCCACAGAGACCTGCTTCATGCCTGGTCCCCCAGCCGCTCCTTCTGCAAATGTTTATTGAACATCTACTACACGCCAAGTCCCGGGGGCCATGGCAGTGATGACGGACCCTAGCTTCACTCCCCCCTCCCTCGGAGCTGGCATTCTTGCTGTGGAAACATGGGTGCTCAGAGTCAGAAGGCTCGAGGTGCTGCCTGTGGGGCGGAAATAAGCCAGGGAAGGAAGACAGGAAGTGCAGAGGACACGTCTACACGATGGGGTTAGCGGAGGGCGCCTTTGCAGGGGCTCCCGAGTGGAGATCCCAGGCTAGGCTCCCCCTCCACACTCGGAACCACAGACACAGACACCCAAACTGGGTGTGGGAACACACTTGTGAGTCCAGCACTGGGGAGGCACAGGTAGGCAGAGTGCCCATTCAAGGCTAGCCTGGGCTACACAGGGAGTTCCTGTTTTCATCATAAAATAAAAGGGCTCCAGGATTGAAATTTTGTTTGCTTGTTTTCTTTTTTCTTTTTTTTTTGTAACCACTCTGGCTGGCCTGGAACTCACTTTGTCCACCAGGCTGGCCTCAAACTCACAGAGATCCACCTGTCTCTGTGTCCTGAGTGCTGGGACTAAAGATGTGCCCCCCGCCGCCGCCGCTGCCACCAGGCCAGGATTGAAAATTATACATGGGCCTGGATTTAATCCCTAGGATTGTCCAAACAGAACCAGGCAGTGGTCATCAGCATGTCAAGTTCTTATTTTAATAAGGCCACAGGGCACAGTGCCAGCAGAGCAAGGGTTAGACCCCAGGCCCCGCCCCTGCTGCTCCACTGTGAGGGCCCTGGGCAGGACAGTCTGGCCAGAGACGACCGGGTGCTGGGCATGGGGACTGATCACGGATGCAAATGGTCACTGCCTGTCCCTGTTGAAGTGGTGGCCAGGCTTGTTTGGAGCTGAGAGCTGACACTGCAGAGGTATAGGGCGCATTTTGACTCTAGAGAGCTGTCAGCAACCTAGGCTTTCTAGAACTCTTAGTGCCCCTTCCCCGGGTCACTGTCCTCAGGGTGGCACAGGACTAACATCCCAGCAGGAGGAGGGGGCAGGAGGTCAGAAGTTCAAAGCCATCCACAGCTACATAGTGAATCTGAGGCCAGCCTGGGATACACAAGTCCCTCCCTATTCCCGAAAACAAAAGCAACAAAACAACACAAAGAGGGCACCGTGGCATTGTCAGAGCAGGTGAGAACGGCAGTACCCGGACAGAGCGGCTCCGAGTGCAGCCTGGGCCAAGCACCTCAGAGGCTGCCCCTAGGTCCTCGGTGCACACCAGACTAATCCACCCACGTCCTTCTTTTAGGACACATACTCCTGGGGGGTCAGAGTCCAGTCTTTGTAGGGGGAGGTCTTACTATGTGGCTGGGGCTTGCAAGGAACTCAGGATTCTCCTGCCTCAGCCACCAAGTGCGGGGATGACAGGCCTGTGTCAGCATGCTCGGCCCTTTAGTGTTCATTGTCAAGGTCATCTTGTGCAACACTACATGTTAGCGCCCCTGCTGCCCTCGTGACTCCGGCACTTGGGCTATAAACCGAACCGCTGGCATTGGTGAAGAAAACGGAAACCTATCAGAAGACTTCAGGAACCTTCTCTGTGGATGGTTCCAACACTGAGTATATTCTCCCTTTGACAGAGCCCTGAACAATGGTGTCACCTCACAACCTCATGAGCCCCTAGCCACGTTCTGTGACTTTAGTTGAGAAGTCAGAGCCACGTCAGTCCCCTCTCTAGCGGGGGCCACAGACCACAGTCCTGATCCTGGGAGCTTGGGAACAGTTGCCTGGCCTCAGGGCACCTAGATCCCTCAGTGCAACAGACAAAGCCTAGCATGGCAGCCACTCTCCAGGGAAGAGAATGAGGGAATGATTGGGGCAGGGGTGTGGGGGTGTGGAGGGTGGGGGTGTGGGGTGTGGGGTGTGGAGGGTGTGGGGGTTGGGGTATAGCAGAGTACTGTGCCTAGAATGTTTGAGGCCATATAAGTGATCTCCTGTACCACAGAAAGGGAGATGAAAGTGAGTGTTGTGCTGGACTTGGTTACACACCTGTAATCGCAGGCATCACTTTCCTCATTCCCTCGAGTCTGTCTGCAGAGCCCAACGTAGACACCTTCTCCAAACAGCCCTTCTGGACCCTGTCATCCTCTGGACTCTGATCACCCCACTCTACACACAGTTCTCCCGGCCTGTCTACGTTAGGCCAGGAGCCCCTGGAGACAGGCTGTGTCATATTTGCTCGGAAGGCTAGAAAAGGACAAGAAGAATGGACGGGTGGCGTGTGTGAGGGTGGCTGGGTGGGCAAGCGGACAGATGGGGACTCATGAAGGAGCATGTGTGTGGGTAGATGCGGACGGTGACTCTGGGGTGGATGGGTGGCTGGAAGATGGATTGGTAGGTGGACAGGTGGATGGATGAGTCACTGAAAGGGCGCATGGTTGACTGGATGGGTAAGGATGGTGGCTGTGGAGACTTAGATGGTTACGTGGATGGCGGGTGGCTGGCTAGATGACTGGACGGGTAGACAGGTGGACGGGTAGGCAGATGGACAGATTAGTGGATGGGGTGAGTGGACAGGTTTTGTCAGTGAGAAAGCGGGGAGCTAGCGCTGAGGCAGGTGTGGCTTTCCTCTGGATGGACAGGGCTGTGGGACAAGGTTTTCTCCCTGCAGTTGTGGTGAGACCTGTCCGTGTGGCCAGGGCCATGGGTGTGCAGGAAGAGGAGGGTCAGGGCAGGGTGACAGGAACAGGGCCTGCTTCCAGGTGTTACCACACCCTGGGACTCCCCTGAAGTGACTCAAGTCCTATCAGGTGTAGGGGTATGGGAGAGGCCACACAGACCACCGAGTCAGGTCCCTGGGAAGGCGCGTCATCACTAGCTCAAGGTGGGCTGTGCGGGTCTGTCTGGTCCTGTGCTCAGGCCCGGAGACGGTCAGGGTCACGCATGGTGTCAGGGCCTAATCCACGGTTCTGCTGCCCTCTTTCATAGGGTCCCTGATCAACCTGGCTGTAGAGGGGTTGAGGCTTCTTTGGGGCCCTGGTGGAGGGGACAGGACAGGCCTGCCTCTGAAGACACCGGCCTAGCTGCTAGCTGAGGGTCTTAGTGGGCAGCGCTCTCCGTGAGAAGCTGGCTGCAGGAATCACACACCCCTCCGCCCCTACAGTTCTCACAGCTCCTTCAGGAGTGTGCCCTATCCCCAACTTAAGGAGGAGAGAGGGGCTAGATCCCCCAGGTGTGTGGTGCTGTCAAAGGGGAGGTTCTTGTAGGAACTTCTCAGAACTACAGACCACGGCGCTGGAAGGAGCCACTGGCTTGGCTGCTTTGATGATTCATTTTGTAAGGATATGGAGGAGGCCCAGAGAGGGAAAGAGCACGCTCAGAGACACACAGCACTAACTACTAGGCATCCCGGCACTCTTCTTCAGGGCTTCAGAGCCCTCCACGCAGACCCTTGAGACATGGAGAACCAAGGATGTTAAGGAAGTTGCTGGTGGCCACACAGGCTGTGAGTGGCGGGGCTGACATGGCAGCCCAGGGCTCTGGCTCCCAGCCAGCATGCAAAACCCGATACTTTGTTGCAGCTGGACTGGGACCCTCCTGGTCTCTGAGCCTTGGGGACAACACATTGGATAATGATGCCATCAATTAAATGTGTGGACCCTCTGGTCACTGTGGACAGGTACTTTCCTACACAACCTCACTTTCACACTTAATAACTCCGTGGGGTAGATGAGAAAATGAGGACCCAGAGACAAACAGCTAGGAGGAAACAGCCAGAATGCGCGCGCACACACACACACACACACAAACAAAAAAACAAAAAACCAGTGCAAGGTCTGTCTGTACCTGGGGCTGATCAAAGGGCCACGGGGCCAGTGGGTGCCAGAGAGATTTGTCCCATCTCCCTCTCAGCCTCCTGTCACCTGTGCTCTCTCTTGGAGATGGCTCCCAGAAACTACCCCAGTCCACTAGTGGCCCTTGCTCTATTCTACCCCTGACAAGGCTCCCATGTCCCATCAGAGAAGCCAGAATCCCAGTGTCCTGTCTATTACACACTTGGCAGCTGCTTCAGGAAGCGGGAACCACCCAGCGTCTCGGGTGTCACTGCCCAGCGGGCAAGGAGACCCACATCCTCCAGCTTCCCCGTTGCCCGCTCCCTGGCCTGCCCACTCAGGCCTTCAGAGCTCATGGAGCCCAAACTAGCACCTGGGGTTGGGGGGCACTGGGCAGAGCTCATGAGGACACCAGGACTGTGGGGACTCTGAGGCAGGAGCCCTGTGGTGGAGGGGGCGTCACCGCTCACCTATGAGCAGGTAGGACTGGCCGCTTACCTGGCCTTGCGTGTAGAGGTAACAGTACCCAGCTTGCAAGGTGAGGGAGGAACAACATTTTTGGGGTGGCAAGGGCTCACTGAGTAGGCCTGGAATGCACAGAACTGGCTATTTTCACCAGGCTGGTCTCAAATTCGGAGATTCACTTGCCTCTGCCTCGCTCACCTTCCAGCCATTTTAGAGGCATGCAAACTGAGGCAGGTAGCTGAGGGAGACATCACAGACAGTGGCAGAGGGGATGATCTGAGCGGAGGGGGCTGGCGGGCCACATGGTCCCAGGCGTGTAGGAAGTCAGCAGCCAATGAAGAGCCAGCCAGGACCAGGTGAAGATTTTCTCTGGGCCATCTTCACCAGGGAAGGAGTCAGAACCTGGACCGGTGGGTTCAAGACCTGGCTCTTTCTCTGACTTGCTGTGCAACACACTCTTAAGTTTCTTGCCTTCTGGGCTGGAGAGGTGAGGACTGGGGCTGGATTCCCAGCACCCACATGACAGCTCACAACTGTCTGTAGTTCCAGTTCCATGGCAAAATACCAATGCACATTAAAAAAAAAAAAAGTTTCTTGCCCTCTCTGGGCCTCAGCCTGATCTTCTAAAAAAGCCAAGAGGATCCAGACATGGTCGTAGGACCTGAGCGTGGGAGGCTGAGGCAGGAGGATCCTGAGAGCCCATGAGTTCAAGGTCAGCCTGGGCAACAGAGAGTGACCCCACCCCCAAAATAAAAACAAAACAAGAGACTAAGCCGGCAGGGGAGCTGTAATGAGAGTGTCACTGGCCCTTGGGTGGCTCTCCTGGACATGCCCACAGACCCTCTCGTCCCGGAGAGGCCTGGGCTGCCTCAGAATCTACTTCACATGGTGCCCCGCTTACACCAGCCCTTCCCATGCGTGTGAGGAAGGTCTCTGCCAGACGGGAAAGCTGAGAACCAGAGATGCCAAACAGTGGCCATGGCCCCACCCAGGTAGATCTCCAGGCTCAGGGGAACTCTCCTCCAGTCCCCAGCGCCTCTCACCCTGCCTGGGGAGGCCTGACAGAGCAGCCCACAGCTGGCTGGAATCCCAGTAACCCCTGGTACCATCTTCCACGGCCCACCTTTTTCTCTGCCACGCATGAAGGTTGATAGTGGTGCCGTGAGTCCCAGCAGACTTTCCCGTGGCAAGGATCACCCTTCCCAGGTGGACCTTGACCTTACTTCAACCCCACGTGGCTGGTGTCACCTCATTTTGCAGGTCAGGAAACTGAGGCAGGGGAGCCAGGCCGGAAGTATAGGGTGAGAGCTCTGGCTCCTGCGTAGGTTCCCCTTCTGCGGCCATGACAGGGAGATAGATGACCCAGCTGAGTCACCTGGCCTAGGGTGTAACAAACAGGTTGTCTTCGAGGAGAGGCCTGAACTGACTGAGGGTTGGCAGGGGTGGGGGCAGAGCTGAGGACGGGGCTCCAGTCCAGATGCTCTGTGAGCTGGTGCAACTCACCACCTGCCTCCCTGCCTCTCTGCCCAGGTTGGAAACTGGGGCCCAGGCTCTCAGACAAGGCCTTCAAAGGGACACTTTGCTGGTGTGTGGGGGGAACCATCAGCTTGCCAGTGTCCCCTGGTTGGCACACCCTCTTCACCTACACTGTAGAGCGAGTGAGGCTAGGCCAGACAGGTCTTCACTAGCCTTCCCAAGCAGGCTTTATGAAAGCTCAGAGGTGAACTGGACCAAGGGAGGTGAACCGGCCCAGGGCCTGGGGGCTGATGGGAGGTGAACTGGCCCAGGGCCTGGGGGCTGATGGGAGATGGGCTGGTGGCTGTCTCCAGAAGAGGAAGAATGGAGACCTGCGAGCAAAAGGGAGAGGAGATGAGATACTCCAGTGTCCCCCATCCCGGCCGGGCCTGACACATGTCCTGCACTCTTACCTCATGCCAGGAGAGCTACTGGTGTGGTCTCTACTGGGTGAGGCTCTTAGGAGGGGCTGTTTGCTCTCAGGGCCCAGGTTCCGAGATGGTTTTATGGTGCCATCTGGAAGATGTGGCTTGGGCGGGCCTGACTGGCACAAGGCCAGGGCAGAGAGGGTGAGGGGACCTGTGACAAGGTGAGGACCTATCCCCCAGCTGTTGCCTGGCCCTAGAAGAGGGAGAGGCTGGGTGAGTGGGGGTCCAGTCCAGAGGTCCAGATGACCAGTGACCATCCCCAGGCCCAGGTCACATTTGCCCAGGTACCTCACACCTAGGACAAGACCTCAACCTCCCTGGGACTCAGTTTCCTGCACTGTAAACTGGGAAGAATTCATGACCTTCTTTATGAGCATGGGCACCCTCAGAGGCCAGCGAGGCCTGGGGATCCCATTGGTCCCACAAAACACGTGTGGGTCAGAGGTCAATGTTGGGTGGCCTCTTCCTCAGTTGTTCTCCAGTGCATATTTTGAGACAGGTTCTCTCTCACCTTCAACCTGGACCTTAACAACTCAGTTAGGCTGGCTGACCAGTCTCCATGTTCCAGGGCTGGGTCACACTACCCACAAGGGTTCACCTACTGAGCCATCTCTCCAGCCCTGATTTTTTTTTTCTTTTTAATTTTCTTCTCTCTCTCTCTCTCTCTCTCTCTCTCTCTCTCTCTCTCTCTCTCTTCTTTTTTTTTTGTTTTTCGAGACAGGGTTTTTCTGTAGCTTTGGAGCCTTTCCTGACACTTGCTCTGTAGACCAGGCTGCCTCTGCCTCCCGAGTGCTGGGATTAAAGGCATGCACCACCACCGCCCAGTTTAGCCCTGATTTATTTTAAGACAGCATCACATGAGGCTCAGGTTGACCTCAAACTCACCATGCAATTAAGAATGAGCATCAACTCCTGACCTGCCTGCCTCTATCTTTCCAATCTGGGCTTACAGGTGTGTGTGCCACCACGCCCACTTCATGTGGTTCTGAAGACGAAACCAAGGTCTTGTGCCTGCCAGATGAACACTCTACCAGCTGAGACACATGCCCAGCTCCCCTCAACTCCCAGGGGTGTTTGACGCTCCTCCTGTCCTGTGGGCTCATTCTGTCTGAGGCCCATCCGGGTGAGGTTGCAGGGAGCTCCTGAGGGGGAGCTGGCTCTTTCTACTTCACAATGCTGACAGGTGACATCAATGCTCTCACACAACGACAAGACACCTCTTTTTAAAACAAAATTATTTTTATTTGATGTACATTGATGTTTTGCCTGCATGCGTGTCTCTGTGAGTGTGTCGGAGCCCCTGGAACACGAGTTACAGACGGTTGTGAGCTGTCATGTGGTTGCTGGGAATTGAACCAGGGTCTCTGGAAGAGCAGCAGTGCTCTTAATCGCTGAGCCATCTCTCCAGTCCCCAGACACCTCTTGATCTTCCACAGAGTCTGACACACCAGGGCAAAGGCAGCAGGACTCTCACCTGGATGCTTAGACTTCTCCAATATGGGGCAGGGACCAGGCCTTAGACACTGAGCCCCGGCAGTGAAAGGATGACTCATCCCACCTGGTACCGTGAAGCAAGGCTGAACTCCCCTCAGGAGTTTGCTTCTGGAGACGTCCATCTGCCACTCCTTGGAGTCTATGGACCCAGGACCCAGGGCCCAGCCCTGTCAGGAACAGGGTGGGGAAGGAGCACCATCCAGGACCCAGCAGCGCCGCCCCAGAGCCATCTCAGGCAGGAGCATCCTGCTATACCCCACACCTTGACTTTTCCCTCCTCCAGTCTGGGCTATGTCAGCAGTGCTACCTTGGAGCTTTCTCCCACTGTTGCCTTCAGGGTCTGGGCCCTGGGATGGTGGGCCTCTTCCAACAGCTCAGCAACCCTCATGGCTCCAGGGCCAGATGTCTCGTCTCTCCTGCTGATTTATCTTCAGGTCTGTGAGTTGTCCCTATCTGCACTTGAACACTGGTGCAGGGCCAGGTGTGCTCCCTGGAGGGTCCCTGGATCTGGGGAGTGTCGCCCCTCACATCAGCACCCTGGAGCGCCCAGCAGCTCTGGGACCCTGCTGAGTGTGCCTAGATCTCTCAGCCACAGCCTGCCTCCCCCTCGTGCTGGACACCTAGGGCAGGCTTGGCCAGACTCTTACTCATCTTGCCTTTGCAACACTGAAGCTGAGAAGGCTCAGGCTTTGCTAAGGGACCTACATCTAGATGGAGTGTGGGAGAGACAGGGGCTCCCACAGAGGGGGCAGTGCCCAGATGAGAGCACAGAGCACGGCGGAGAGAAGAGAGAGTATGAGGTGCTCCCTAAATTCTGCCTCTTTCCTTCTTGCTTTTTTTTTTTTTTTTTTTTTTTTTTTTTTTTTTTTTTTAAGTTTTTCAAGACAGGGTTTCTCTGTGGCTTTAGAGCCTGTCCTGGAACTAGCTCTTGTAGACCAGACTGGTCTCGAACTCACCTGCCTCTGCCTCCCGAGTGCTGGGATCAAAGGCGTGCGCCACCACAGCCTGGCTCCTTCTTGCTTTCAAGGTATATTTTATTATTTATTTCTCTAAGGTGTGTTAGCATTCGTGTGTGTGTGTGTGTGTGTGTGTGTGTGTGTGAGAGAGAGAGAGAGAGAGAGAGAGGGAGAGAGAGAGAGAGAGAGAGATGTGTGAGCATGTGTGAGCATGCTTGTATCTGTGTAAATGGGAGCATATAGATTCCAGAGGTATCAGATCTCTTGGCGCTCGAGTCATGTGTCACTGAGGGCACTGGGGACTGAACTCAGGTCCTTTGCAGGAGCTGTGTATGCTCTTCACTCCTGAGCCCTCCAGCCCTCCCCTTCTTTCTTACAGGAAGAACCGGGGTTCCCTCACAGTCTTCCCATGTAGTCCTTGGGTAACAAAGACCTGGTCAATTCCAGCACTGTTGACAACGGTTGACAACAGCTTCAAATGTCTGTGGTGTTTCACTCAGGTAGGAACCAGGCTGCCCTCTGTCCCTTTGTGATCCTGGTTCTCTCTCAGGGTGAGGGTGGCTACAGGATGGTCTAGGAATCTGTGTGATGTGGTGGTCTGCAGTCACAGAGCTTCTAGGTTGACAGGAGAGATGTCTCAGGGGTTAAGAGCCCTGGCTGCTCTTCCAGAGGCCCTGGGTTCAATTCCCAGCACCCATATGGCAGCTCACAGCTGTCTGTAAATCCAGTTCCAGGGGACCCAATGCTCTCACACAGACATGCATGTAAACAAAATACCAAAGCATATTAATTAAAAAAAAAACAAAAAAGAGAAAAGATTTCCCCCCAAAATTAAATGGGGGACATTTAAATGAACAGTGACTCCTCTTGGGGCGCTGTCGGGGTGCTGGGCCATTTGTCCACATCTTTCCTTGGGCAATGTTCTTCCAATGTGCACAGGAGAGGGCACAGCAAGTTGAAACAGCAGCTTTGTGTTCTTGACATTTGACATGTTAATGACAAATTTAGCCTGTCAGAGGTTGTTCTATGAAGCAGAATTCGGTTACACCTGGCTTGTAAGAAAACGAAGTAAAATGGTCTGCTATAAAGCCTGTATGTGTACATACCAGCATGGGCTTTTATTTTTTATAGTTTTTTTCTATTATTTTATATTTTTTCTATTATTTTATATTTTTTATATTATTACTATTATTATTATTATTAGAGACAGGGTCTCCTGGGGCTCACACTTGAACTCACTATGCAGCTATGGATGACTTTTAACTCCCGTTGCTACTGCTTCCATCTCCCAAGAGCTGCAATCACAGGCGGGAGCCTCCATGCCTTGCGCGGTATTTGCTTCCTTAGCCGAACAACGTTGGCTTTTATTTTATCTTTTGCAGTGTTAGGAACTGAACCTGGGGGTCATATATGCTAGGCAAGTGCTTTAGCACTACGTTCCCGGCCCAAGTGTGAGCTTTGGTGTGGACATGTGTGGACCTGTGCGAGTGCACACATGGAACAGACAGGATGACATGAACATGGCTTGTGCTGTCGGTCCCTATGGGATCAGGGCACAGAACCCCATATGTGCTGAGCCCACACTCCTGAGTGAGGGGTGTGTGTGTGTGTGAAGGTATGCAGAGGGCGTCGCATGTTCCACACAGGACAACCCCTGTCCTGGAGACCTGGTGTTTCTTCTTCACTGAGGCGCACAGGTGCTGGCTGGAAGCAGGTAGCGACTGCTCCCCTACCCCTACTCAGGGGTCTCTTCCAACAGCTGCAACTTCTCAAAGATGCAAATCCCTTCAGCTCCATGCAAACTAGTCCTGAGAACCTGAGAACTCAGGCTGTCTCCCCTCAGGGCCCAACTGCCACTGTGATCACATCCCCCCCCCCCCCCCAGCAACCCTGTGCTTGGCTAAAGGATCTGAGTCACCTGGAGCTCCCTTCCCAACCAACTGCTGGTCCTCCTTCCCTGAGGCCTTGGCATTCCTGGCTGGCTCTGGTGTCAGGAAGGAAGTCTGGGCACTAGGGGCCCACACTGTGACTTTGGGGAACCTTGAATGTTTGTGAGGGTTCAACGCCCCATGGTGCTGGAGAGTTCTTTCATGGTATACTGTGTATGGGATCCTTAGTCTACCTGAGTCCCACAGGTGCTGACCCCAGCCCCACAGGGGGCTGCGTTTCTAGCCCCACAGGACCCATGGAGAGAGAGAGCCCTCATCCTGGGCCCTGATGGACAGTGGTGGAAGAAAGCAGGCAAGCACAGGGACAGCAAGAGTGACAGCAAGAGCAGAGGGGCTGGCAGTGCACGGTGCCCTCCTGGCCCTGGCATCCAGGCATAGCTTGGGCTCTGGTACTGTTCCTGTGGACACCTGGGTGCAGACCTGTTAGCCCCCCCTCACTCCAACCCCGGAAGTGGTGAAGCACAGTGGCCCAACCAGTTCCCATGCAGACATTTGCAGTCTGTCATTCTCAACCTGAGGCATATCTGGGGCCCCTACCCTTCCCTGGGAGCCCTTAATGGTGCCAGATGTCTGAACTGGGTTATCTGAGCTAGACTGGGCAGTGTCTGCTCTGAGAGAACAAATGAGTACCACAGAGAGAAGGGCCTTGTCTCCCTGTGCCCTACTTCAGCCGATATACACTCTGTTCACTGTAGGCATCTGTGCCCCTGAGAGAGCCAATTCTCAAAGATGTGCGGACATCCAAGCCTTCTTTTGGGCATTCCCCACCCTCCATCCTAAACCAAAAAGAATGAAGTAGCAACAACAAAATTTTATGGTTGGATCATCACAACATGAGGAACTGTTATTTTTTTTTGGGGGGGGGGTTCTGTTTGGTTTGGTTTTGTTTTTCGAGACAGGGTTTCTCTGTGGCTTTGGAGGCTGTCCTTGAACTAGCTCTTGTAGACCAGGCTGGTCTCGAACCCTCAGAGATCCACCTGCCTCTGCCCCCTGAGTGCTGGGATCAAAGGCGTGCACCACCACCACCCGGCTGGTTTTTGATTTTTGAGACAGGGTTTCTCTGTGTATCCCTGGCTGTCCTGGAACTCACTCTGTAGACCAGGCTGGCCCTGAACTCCCAGAGATCCTGCCTCTGCCTCCCGAGTGCTGGGATTAAAGGCGTGCGCCACCGCTGCCTGGCAAGAAACTGTGTTAAAGGGTCCGAGCATCAGGAAGTTTGAGAAGCACTGGTTTACAGGTGTATGTCACAGCAAACAGTCCTTTAACACTACTGCTTCTGTCTCTGAGGCCTGGTCAGCCTTGGGGACAGTAACCCACTGATTTGGGACATACTAGGTGCTCAGGCCCAAACTTAAAGAATCGTCTCTCTCAACTAATACTCGACCCTGTCACAGTCACCTTCTTCTCTTCTGTTATGTAGCTGAGACTGGCCCTGAATCTCCTGCCGCCACCTCCCAAATGCTGGGATGGCAGGCATTGGCTCTGACTCATCTTGGCATGTGTCTGCCTTTCCCCCACAGTTCTCAATGCAGGGGGTGGGGCAGGGACCCTGAAGGTTCTGCTAGGGGCCTTACACCTCACCCTGGACAGACATTTCAGTCATATCATCCGAGTCCACTTCCCTTAGCACTTGCTATTCTCTCTGCCTAGAGTGACCCTGGAGTGATACAACAGAGATCCCCAGCCACCCTGAAATACTCCTAACTAAACCAGTGAGTTCCAGCTTCATTGACCGGGTCTCAAAAGATGAGGGGAGTAACTGAGGTGGCCACCTGCTGTCAACCTCTGGTCTCCACACCTGTGTGCCCCAGATCACTGCATCTCAGGACTAAGATGTCAGAGACACCTTGTCTCTACAGCAGCATGTCCATCTTAGAGATGGGTCAGAATGTCTGGGTACCCCACCCCACACTAACACAGTCCTCTCTCTTGAGCAGTCTTGTCTGCCTCCTTCCCATCTGGGTGCCTAGGGTTGTCATGAGAGTCTCTAGTGCTTCTCTTCCTCTCAGCTGGTTACGGCTGGACTCCAGGTGATGTCTGGGAAATGGCTGGGTCACAGAGGCCAGCCGAGGGAAGGGCCTTCTCAGGAACAGAGTGGGAGGCCCAAGAACAAACTGAACTAGGCAGGGAGGTGGCTCGATTACTTGTTTTGTCAGGAGGGCTGGGTCCCAGACCACTGTAGCTGCTTCTCCCCCACCCCCCAGACTCAGCTGAGCGCCCCCTCCCTGTCACCTAGCCCGCGTGGGAATGGCTCCGGCCAGGAGCTACCACTGAACTTGCTCCTTTCTCCCAGGGCCCAGTGACTTCTTGACAGGTTACAGCCCCAAAGATAAACAGATTCTGCCAAGCAAATAACTGTTCAGGAGCAGGGGTGTTGGGGGGCGGGCGATGACCCAGGTTACAGGGTGGGGTCCTTCCTCTGCAGAGAGCAAATAGCTGTAGGCAGTCGGAAGGAAGCAGGGTGCAGGTGTACTGTCATGGGTGAGGACACTTGTGGGGGTCCCTGGACAATACATTAAGTGCTTCCTGGTGAATCCAGCATCAGCTCTTTGTGAGGCTCCATCTCCCACCAAGTCTGTGTTTAGAGGCTGCCTGTGCCGATACAGTTAGGCAGTCCTCTCCCCAGTCAGGCTCATGAGCATCACCAGAGCACATACACCTTTGTCAGGCAGGGGGAAGGCCCATGCAGGGTCTGCAGCTCCAAGTTGGCTCTTCAGTTAGTGAAAATGCCATCGATGCCTGGGAGGTTCCAGTCTGCCCCATCCAGAACTGTGAGACACAGGAAGCTGCTTTCCCTCTGAGCAACAACCCAGGCAGTGACGGTGGGAATACTTTGAGACAGGGTCTCATGTAGCTAAGAATGACCTAGAACTTCTGATCCTCCTGCCTCTCTACTTTCCAAGTAGCCAATCCCAGTTCTGAACTCTGAAGGTATGATTTGGCAGCATTGCCAGGCAGTGGCGGCGCACGCCTTTGATCCTAGCACTTGAGAGACAGGGGCAGGTGGATCTGTGAGTTCGAGGCCAGCCTGGTCTACAGAGCAAGTTCCAGGATAGCCAGGGCTCCACAGAGAAACCATCTCGAAAAACCAAAACCAAACCAAACAAAAAAAGATTTGGCAGCATTAAACTCATCTACTTTATATTGGCCACCAAAACCTTTCTGGGTACCTCAGTGCTCTCAAACCTCTATGTGAGCCCAAAGGTCACAAAGCTGGCTCCTCAATCATTTGCCAACTGCCTGTAGTGTGTTCCTAGATCTCAGGTTTCCAAGCCAGCCCGGAAACCTGTGCAGTCGTGAGCAGAAGGAACACCCAGGAAGGATACCCACCCACCATGGGAACCAAGTAAGATGCATTCACCTTCCAAATCCAGGAAGCCAGTAGCCCACGTGGGAACAGGAAGTGCTCCCCACATCCCTGGCTTGTCTGTTTTCCCAAGCAGACAGAAGGCCAAGGTGCCTGCCCCTCGGCTGGGCAGAATGTGCCCCGGCTGGCTGACTCACAGGTGTGCTACTTTGATGACACATCAAGACCATTCAGTCACATTACTGTTTTGATCACTGGGTACCAAAAGATACAAGTGTAACCCAAGGCTGACTTCGTGAAAACCACTCCTGGCTGTGGCACTATTTTGGGGAGGTTGTGGAACCCTGAGGAGCTGGGGCCAAGCTAGCCGAAACATCTCATTAGCCATGAGCCTTTGAAAGGGATAGTTCTGCGCCATCTGTTTCTTGGCCAGCCAGCACGTGATCAGCCTTCATCTTCCAGGCCTACCACCCGCCAGAGACTGAGCATCCCTGGCCATGCCTCAAGTCCTCCGAAGCCATCAGAGTAAATCTTTCCTCCCTTGTTGGGCACTGTCATGTCTATCCTACTAACTTTCCAAAATATAGATCTTAGGGTTTCAGTTCTGTCTGCAAGTGTGTACTAGAGCCATTGTGGGGTGACACAGATCAGCAGGAACTGAGGGGACAATAAAACTCACATACACACATGAGAAAAGTGTTTTTTTTTTTTTTTTTTTGTGTGTGTGTGTGTTAATTTAATCATACAAATATTCATTTACATGGTAAGGAAAAACCTCATCTTCATCTCTTCCTAGGCACCACAAGGCTCCACCAGACACCCACCACTGTCCAGGTGGGAGAGGCAGCAGGCTGCCCCCACATTCACCCACAGAAACAAAGGATAACAGGGGCAAGGGTGGTGACAACACATTAGTCTGCATTTGTGAGCCCTGGCCACCCTCTCCTCCTTTCCTGCTGGGAGCTCAGGCTAAACTTGGGGGTCCTAACACTCATGCCTACTTCCCACCTTGGCCACCAGCTGTGTTGGTGACTGCCAGGCTTACAGTTACAGACGGTCTGTGCTGGGAGAGGAGGCTGCTTTTGTAGAAAAATGCCCCCAATTCAATTATCCCCATGGCAAAAAGAAAACAGGCATGCACACGTGCACACACCCCTACATACACCCGACTCCACACAGACTCTCCCCAAACCTGCAACCACCCACCTTCCCAGCTGGGCTCAAGCCCTTAACACCTGAGACTTGGTATCTGCTTCACCTCGTAGGTGCCAGACTGGGGTCCTGACAAAAGGTGGTCTAGTGCGTTGAAGGCTCCAAAGGGCTGCAGGAAGAGGGGACCCAGGAAGCCATGGGTCAAGGTTTGCACCTGCTTTGGCCTTCTGAATGAGCTACCTTTCAAGGACGCACAGACAGGACTTGTTTCTGGGAAGGAAGCCAGGGTACCTGAGCTGTTACATTTGCCAAATGAGGTTGCTACAAGTGGGAAGGGGCACAAGATGGGAGGGACACTCAGTGACAGTGGCCCATGAAGCCCCTGGTGGGGAACTGAGAAAGCACAGTACCTAGTAGGGGACAGATGGGGAAGCCAGTGAGGCAGGATTGAAGTCTCTCATGATTCCAAGGGCAGCTGAAGGCACGCTGCTCCAAGGCCAGGAAACAGGGACGATGGCTGGGCATGCATGTGCTCTAGGGTGGCAGTGTCCTCAGAGTCTGGCCCTAAGAAGACCTTCAGACAAAAGCCCCCTTAACTTGTGGCTTGGGCACCTGTTAGGGGCTGCCTCTGGCTCAAGGGTCCAAGTGTGCAGAGGAAGTAAGGGCACCAGAGAAGCTCCCATTTATTTAGCTCAAGACCCAGTTGTATTGCCATTCTCCATGGCCTTTCCCACCTGCTCCGGGGACTTCCCCAATGAAACAAAGCTTATTGTTGGTTGCTTTTTTGGGACATGGAAGGGTAAGGGGGGGAGGGGGTTCATACAAGCTTTTCTTCCACAATCAAGTGTTTAAAATCAACAGTCTCAGAAGAGAATGAGGAGGAACAAACACCACACACTTTTGGAACTCAAGCATCCAGAGACAGACAGACAGACAGGCAGACCTGCACCCACACCCAGGCTATCTCTTACAGCCACTCATACCCTGGTCTCCCTGCTCTGCTCACAACCCTGGAGCACAAGGGGGCTGGAGGCAGGCAGGGGACCTTCAGTCACACCAAATCCATATCCCCGGCTCTCAAGCCACTGACTTAGGGAAAGAGGGGTAAGAGGAGGGACTTGCATATATCTTGTATCTTTGGCAGACAGCTGTTCTAGCCTGGTTTAAGATTCCCATGGAGACATCCATATTTCAACCTGCTTGGAGTCCATGGGATACTAGTGGGCACTGCACCTGCCCAGGGAGCAAATGCTTGCACTGCAGCTGAGCCCACACTAAGCAGCCCCTGCTGGAGGAGTGGCCAGCAGTGGGGCTCCCAGCTGGCGCTGTGTCATTCTGTAACAGCTCTGGCTCCACTAATAGGTTGTGAGAATGCCACAAGGACACCGGTGTGTGTGTGGGGGGGCCACGGAGAGGAGCTGTGTGATAAGAGAAGCAGAGCACAGTTCCCACTTGCTGATGAGTTACAACCCTGTGTGCATGGAGCACATGTAACCACCACCGAGAGCCAAGGGAAGACGGGCCACTGCACGAAGGGCCCAGTATTGCGTGCTCACGGCCACACTCCTCCTGCCAAGGGAAACATGGGAGGAAGCGGTCCCAGATGTCACAAGTATGCAAACGGACACCTCTTGGACTGTCCTCCAGGCTTCTGCTGACCACACAGGAGAGTGCTGATACTACGAAGCCCCGGGGTTGACAGACATAAATGTCAAAGGTGTAAATCAACAAGAGACTGACTGAAAAGGGGGTAAGGTGATCACATTGGCAGATGCCATGAACAACAATTGAGGTCAGACTGTGCAGCCAGGTGGGGACACAGCACGAGCCCAGCAACACTGACTGGCAGAGTCCCCACACACGCCACGCCTGCCTTACCTCACTGTGAATGGCTTCCAGAGCAAGCACTGTTCTGTAGAGCACGCTGTCCCTTACTTAAAAAGAAACACCGGGAAGGGGGAAAAACTAACATGTGCTCAAAACTACAACCTCTCGGTAGGTAAAATAATTTTTGTTTAAAAAGATGGCTTATTTTCCCCCATTTTAAATTTCTTCCCCTTCCCGAGTGACCTAACAACTCATTAGACCGACGTCATCACCAAAACGCAAGGTGGCTGCGTGGACTTCTTCTCGGTAGCCTCCACACCATCCCTGCAGTTCTGCATTCACACGTGCATACTGAGTTCACTCAAAACCAGTCTTTCTTCCTCTTCTTCCGTGATTGGGGGTGGGTGGGGGTCTGAGGAGGGGTCCGTGCCATGTGGTCTGCAATCCAGAGGAACCCCTTGCCCTCTCCCCCCAAAGTCAGGCCTTCTGTCTTTTGTTAATTTTCCTTCTTGCTGACACCCGTTTAAGACTGGCCGAAGGGGTAAGGCCCGTGGAGCCCCTGGAAGAGAGTGAAGACAGTCAGTGATGAAGATGCCAGAGCTGCCTGACCAGCAAACCCAGCCCTAGTCACAGAGGTGTGAGGATCACTGTCCTCATCAGACCAAGGGTCAGGATGTGCTAAGTTTCCCACTAAATCCCATTAGCCTCAGAGAGGAGAGTGGGGAGAGATACGGCTCCCCCATGACAGGCAGTTCAGCTGATGCCCACTTTCTTCCAGTCAGGCTGCAAAATCTTCACACGTCCTTGACAACAGGTTCTCAAATCTCTCCACTGCAAGATGACAGATGCAGTGGACGATGACAAGTGCTGACAAACCTGAGCTGAATCCTGGAATCCCCATGGTGGAAGGAGAAAAGATTCCCACAGGCTGTCCTCAACTTTAGCATGCAAGCTGCGGCATATGCAAAACGAATACAATACAAGTTTAGCAGCTCTTGTCTACCTAGCACCAAGCACTATACATGGTACCAGACAGGGTTTCTCTGTGGCTTTGGAGCCTGTTCTGGAACTCACTCTGTAGACCAGGCTGGTCTCGAACTCACAGAAATCCACCTGCCTCTGCCTCCCGAGTGTTAGGGTTAAAGGTGTGTGACACCAACGCCTGGTGGAAGTTAACCTTATCAGGAGCATAGCACTGGTGTTTAGAATGACAGGATGCCACAAGTCTGCGGGCCCAATATGCAAATGAGGGCTGGCAGCCACAGCCAAAGCCCTTGGTGGCTCTGCCAAACATGAGCTCTCAGATTCCACCTTAAGGGCTTCAGTGGGAGGCTCCCATGCACCAGAAAGAACTGCTAGAGGTAAACCACCCTGACTCAGCACTTTCCAGCAACAGCTACTCACCCACAACAACCAAGAGAGGCAGCTCAGACTGGGAAACATACATCAACTACCTCCCCAGCCACCTCCACAGTGCATGCAGCCCTCCCAAGCCTGTGCTTGCCTGGGAATACTTACATAAGGGAGTATGTGACTTCTACACAGCCGACCCAAACCCCCGCCACCCTCATTTAAAAGAAGAGATCTATGCACCGGGCGGGGACAGGGATAAAGATGTGCACTCTTGAATTTCCACCTGGTGTGGGACCCTAAGACCAGCCAGCTTGAATCTAACGGCTTAATTTATGGTTCTCCTTGGTTCTCTAATAACTGAGGTTCCATGTCTTCTTGAAAGAAAAAGCCATGAAATTCTTTCAAATGAAGAGTAGCATTCTAAAAGAGCTGATGATTAATTGGTGCAGAAATGTGGCTTGAGGAACAAGGTCTTTTCCTTCCCCTAAGTTTTAACTACCATCACTTCAAGGAAGGAAGGAACCAGCTATGTAGGATTATGTGTGTCGTGAGCAGACCACAGAACACAGGGCACACTACATCAGCCGCAGAGGAAAAGACTACCAAAGGTTCCAAGAACAGTGTGTTGAGTGTCCTGTGGCAGGAGGCCAAATGGTTAGTGTCTTTCCTACCCCAGGCCTGGAGGAGACAATCCGGATGCAAGGCTCATCCACATTTCAGGTTCTGATGCAGCTCTGCAAGCCAGTGGAACAGGTTCTGGTGATCACCACCACTGATCCCATCCCCAAGCCTGGCCCAGAAGGGGTCTGTAGCAAGGCACTCCCTGCTGGCTTCTGGTGACACACCCCGTGTCTCACCAAATCTACCTAGACGGTCCAGAAGCCTTAGGGATGGATCCTTGTGTCTCCACCTCCCCAGCACCAGGACTCAGCACACCACAGCATCCAGCTTTTATGTGGGTGCCGGGAACATGGACTTAGTGCTGCACAACCCTGCGGCGTGCATTTCACCCAGCGAGCTGCCTCTTGAGCCCCAGCTTTTGTTTGTAGGAAGAACAGAAACCAGATCCCCCACCCACCACCATAGTAGCACATTGCTGGTAACAAGAAAAGAAACGATGTAGCAGCAGATGGTGCCCGAGAGCTCAGAATTCAACTCTGACCCAAACAAAAATTAATCCATCAGTAACCCATGAGGATCTATGACCCATCCAACTAAGGCTGCCAGGACACCAATTCAGCAACCTAGATTCCCACTGAATCTAGATCTAATGGCCAATCCATCCTAGAGATCACTCAGAACTCTCGGCAAGAAGCGGGTTTCTCCTTGCAGCTATCCCGGCAGAAGGAGCACTCAGGCCTGCAGTAGCTGAGAGGACTCTTCCCAACTCTGGACTCTTCCAAGGCTCTGGCAAGAACAGCTCTTAAGGTTGTGGGCAGCCGGAGCACACACTAGCCAGAGAGCAGGGATGAGGTGCTCCAGCCAGACTATGTGTCCCACATGGAACACAGCAGGTGGTTGAGGGGAGAGATCAGTTGTGTCCAGGTCCTTATCGCTCTGTCCAGAATCCAATGTTAAATACTGCAAGCCCCAAACTGGCTATTTTTTAAAAATGTATTTTATAATACTCATTCTTTCGTTTTGCAAGAACAATTTAAGATCTAGCATGTGTATGCTGAAGGGCAGCATGGAGACAATACTGCCCTGCAGGTGCTGCCCAGGCTCAGTCCTTGCTGGGGAAGACTTAGTACTTCCGTCCAAGTCTGCAAAGCAAACCCAACATCAAGTGTCTCTGACACAAGTCTTGGTGCAGACCCTGTGGAGCAGCAAGAGTCACAGCTCGTCTGTGAGCTTTTGTGAGGGGCCCCTGTAACCTACAGGAGCTCCTGAAATAGGGTGTCAGAAAACCAAATCCCAAACAAAAACCAAACCTTTCCCCAAAGGGAAGCACAGGGTATTCGAATATGAATCGCTCTGTGGAGAGTGTTTGGGAACCCCGCTATGCCCCAGGTTTTGGAATAACTGCACGCAGTGAGCTGGCTGAGGGATGAAACCCATTTATTTATGTCTTGTGTTTGGCTTACTCTTAAAGATGATTTTATGTAGCAGTCTGACATTAAACTTCTCCCTTGAGGAACCCTGTTGGGGTTCAGAAGTTTCCTATTTTGTATTTCTGGGTTAAAGATGCTTGAACTTATACTAACAGTCCCAGGAAAACGGTTTGAACATGTGGCCACACACTAGAACCAGCTTTACTTCTTGTCTCTCTCTGTTCAGTTCCCACAGCAGCCACACTGCACTCTGTGCAGGGCCGATCCACCAGTCGTTCACAGCCTGCACTAAGAATGAAGACAGGAACAGCTGTGCTGGGGACTCAGTTCTTGTCTTTTATCTGAGGAGGGGTCAAGAAACAGTCAGAATTCCTTTTAAAAAGGACATTTTACGGAGACTTGTTGGGATCAGTCCTTTCCCTCATATGAAAACTTGCTCAGATAAACCACCACAACACAGAGACTTTCAGACACCTGCCTTTATTTTGCTTTAGTTGTGATTTGGTTTAAATAAATAAAAAGCCCTCACCCTGGGCAGCCGTGGCTCACACCTTTAATCCCAGCACTCAGAAGGCAGAGGCATGCTGTCTATGAAGTGAGTTCCAGGGCAGCCAGGGCTGCACAAAGAAGACCTGTCTCAGGGAGGGAACCACACCAATTCATAAGTAGGAGTGTTAGCTGCACGCAGGAAGCACTAGCCCCCATGCATCAATGGCAACAGATAACACTACAAGGCCTTCTCCTCCATTTGCCTGCCCAGTGCTCCTTGTGTGTCATTTACATACACTGAAAGAGAAGGGTAAAAGGTTTCGCAGGAATAAGGGCTGTCCTGATCCTGAACTGCACATACAGGGTGTGCAGGAAGGACTGGCCATCCAGGGCCAGAGGCTGACCAGCATGATGGAATCTAAGACTCTCATCAACAAGAAATGGAATTACATGCTGGAGTTATATGGGCAAGGCAACCAGCAAGGTCAAAACACCCACGGCCACATCACTACAGTCTAGGTGAAGGTGCCACATCACTACAGTCCAGGCCACGGTCACCAGAAAGTGCCCCAAAGCTCAAAGATGTACCTATGTGCTAGCCAAGGTTAAGTGCAGGAAGCCTGCTTTTGGTGTGGACTGTGTCAGGGTGGCCTTCTGATCCTGTCAAAGGGCTTACAAGGTTAAGAGAGTGTTCTCTTTCCTGTCTTTCTTTCCCTCTTTCTTTTTGTTTTGTTTTTTTTTGAGACAGGATTTCTCTGGCTTTGGAGGCTGTCCTGGAACTCAGAAATCCACCTGCCTCTGCCTCCTGAGTGCTGGGATTAAAGGGGTGCACCACCAACGCCTGGCTGAGAGTGTTCTCTGTCTTTTAAAACCCTTGTAAAACCACTTTAAAAAAATTATTTTATGTGCATTGATTTGGATTTTGGATCCCGTGGAACTGGAGTTATAGACGGTTGTAAGCCGTCATATGGGTGCTGGAATTGAACACTGGTCCTCTGGAAGAACAATCAGTGCTCTTAATCATTGAGCCATCTCTCAAGCTGTAAAACCACTTAACTAACTTCTGCTGCCACCAAGGAACCTGTCTGTCCACCTACCCATCCAACCTTTCCATGTCTACCCCAGCCTATCTGACCTGTCACCCCCCAGTCATTCAGCATTTTCACCCACACACCTATCTTCTCTCCTCTGCTTATCCCAGTTCCCATGACCAACAACAGCTGCCAGGCTTCAACCTTCCCGATCTAATTAAGAAAGTTACCATGAGCAGTCAGATGCAAACACAACTGCAGCTTCAGCACCGTCTGAGGGCCAGGGTTAGGGTCAGTTAGTAGAGGACTTTCGAAGCCTATATAAAGCCTATAGAAACCCTACTTCCTGCCCCCATCACTAAATTATGGTCCTCAAGACCTCAGCTAACTGTGAGTATGCTGAAGTCCAGATGAGATGCTGGGGAACAGCTCTGCTTGGCCATCTCCTAGGGTAAGAAGGAAGGAAGGAAGTCAATTGGGAGAGGCGTTCATCAGAGTCTGGCCATGCAGACACTGGCACCACACTCAGAGTTCCAACCACCACCGAGCCTTAGCTTGCTTCCTCTAGAGCTCAGGTCCCTCTGATGGCTGTCAACTACAGGTCCCTACAAGCCCTCAAGCCCTCCATCATAACTGAGAGGAGAAAGTACGTTGTTGGTTAAATCTTGTTGTTACCAAGCACTTTGGGAACTGCTTTGCTGGTGTTGTTTCCCATTAAAGTGACCCTCCTTTGACAGATCTCAAAGATCTCTGGGGATTCCGCTCACTCTTTTAAAGCATGCCTCACTCACCAGAGCTGGGGGGCTGACCAATGTCTCTAGGCGTTCTTACAAGTAGTTTTCCTTCTAACTCATCATCCACCAAGACACCACTTTCTTTTTATAGCCCGGGTTGTCCTCAAACTCACAGAGATCCGCCTGCCTCTGCCTCTCAAGTGCCGGGATTAAAGGTGTGAGCCACCACTGCCCAGCAGGACATCACTTTCTTCACTACTATCAACCTTAAGGGTCTCTCTTCCCTAATACCTATGAGCATTTAAATGTCAGCTGGCGGGAGGGGGTGAGGAGAGCTGGGGCAATGGTTAGAAGCACTTGCTACTCTTCCAGAATAACCAAACTTGGTTCCCAGAATCAAATGTAGATAGGGCTGCTTATAACTCCAGCATGTGTGCCTGTGCTGGGCATGGGGATGACTACCTCTAATTGTAGCACAGAGACAGATTTCTGTTAGTTCTAGGACAACCTTCGTGTGGTGGTTTGAAAGAAAATAGCTCCCACAAGGAGTGGGCTCTACAAGGAGACATGACTTTGTTAAGTGTGTCAATGGGGGCAGGAGGCGGGCTCTGAGGTCTCCTATGCTCAAGCTATGTGCAGTGACACAGTTTACTTCCTGTTGTCTTCAGATGAAGATGTAGAACTCTTAGCTTCTTTTCCAGCACCATGTCTGCCTGCATGCCACCATGCTTCCTGTCATGATGATAATGGACTAAACCTCTGTGTAAGCCACCCCAACTGAATGTTTTCCTTGTAAGAGTTGCCATGGAGCCGGGCGTTGGTGGCTCGGGAGGCAGAGGCAGGTGGATCTCTGTGTCTACAGAGCGAGTGCCAGGATAGGCTCCAAAGTTACACAGAGAAACCCTGTCTCGACACACACACACACACACACACACACACACACACACACACACACACACACACACACACACACACACACACACACGAGTTGCCATGGTCATGGTGTCTCTTCACAGCAACAGAAAACTGTAACTAAGACCTATCCACTAAGAAACTGCATCTCACCCATCACCACCCACTACCCACCAAGAAAAGCCGAATGGAGTGCAAACACATTCTATCCTTGTATTCAGGAGACTGAAGCAGAAGAATCAGGCTAGCATGGGTTACCTATAGCAACAAACAAAATTTTTAAAATCTCAGTGGGCAAAGGCCTTACCACCAAGCTTGACATTCAATTTGCAAGTCACGCTGACTTTCACATGAGCCACAGCATGCATGTCACATTCACATACAAATAAACAAATGAAAGGAAGGGGCTGGAGAGATGGCTCAGCAGTTAAGAATGTTTCCTTCTCTTCCAGAGCACCAGTGTTCACTCCTAGAATCCTCATCAGGCAGCTCACAGCTGCCTGTAACTCAAGTTCCCGAGGATGAAATGCCTTCTCATGTGTGGGCACCTGCACACGCATGAGACACACACACATACACACCAAAAATGAGTAGACTTTCAAAAACTTATTGTAGAGAAAACCAAAGCTCCCCAAATCCCATTTCCTCTTTTCTGGCTCACGTCCCTTCCACTGGCCAGGCACACCTGTAATCAACCAGCATCTTTGGAGATCAGGACCAATGACCAACATCAATAGGATTTGTGTAAGGCAGAAGATGGCCTCTGCACCTGGACTCATTCTCACACTTCATGCAGCCTTGTTAGAGAACAGTCAGAGCGGACTGTGCTACAGGGAATCAGTGTTGAAAGTTCAGCATCTATACCAACAGATTCTCAGCCATGGGTCACTTTTGTTCACTGACAGAACCCCATCAGAAATTAAAATTTTGAATGCAGAGGAGTTGTAAAGTGACCAATGTGAGACGACTGGCATTTCGGTTACAGCGCTACCTAGCCTCAGCAGCCTGAAACAATGCCCAGAGCCCCAAGCACTCACAAAGGATCTGGGCACCGTTGACACTGTGGAGGTACAAAGGAGAGTTCCTGGACATACTTCTCAGCTTCAGTCAATCAGCAATGCTACATAACAAAAGACATTTTCTAAGGCCCACTCTGTTTGCTTAAATTATTTTAAAATGCACACACAGCCCATGCCAATGCAAACACCGGCAGAGCTGAGAGGCCTTTACTGGCTCTTTTGAGTTTTCAGGAGATGCAGTCATTGTAACAGCATCAAACTCAGAATCTGTCAAATGCTTGCTGGTACAGAATGTGCTAGGCTGCCAGAGCAGGGGTGGGTCCCTTGCTGCCCTGTCTTGCTTCCTCCTTGGCCACAGGTTCTGTACCTCCCACAGGTTGAGTGAGGGAGTCTCTACACTGGACACAGGTGCACAGACTGCCTGAAGAGGACAACCGATTCTGTTCCCCAGCAGCCTCCATCACATCGTCATCTACAATGCTGAACTCCAATTGGGTTCTGGCCATGGCCGAATGTGGAAGTGTGGCAAGCAGTGGTAACTACCACATTACCTCCTTTAACTATGGAGTCCTAGAGTAGCATGTTTTAGGAAAGAGCACTAAGGGGCAGAGAGCTGGTTCTGCTGTTAAGTGTACTTGTTGCTTGAGGAGGAACCAAGCTCGATTTGTAGCACATACCTGGAGGCTCACAACCATCTCTAATCCCAGTGCCAGGGGATCCAGTGCTCTCTCTCTGACCTCTTCAGGCATCAGGCAGACATATGGTTCACAGAATTAAAACATTCATGCTTATAAAATAATAAAATAAATCAAAAAGAAATGTTAGGAGAGGAAAGAAATATAAAGCTCACTAAGAACAGAAGGGAGGGGGCCAGGCATCAGTCACAGACCTTTAATCGCAGCTTAGGTAGACGGAGCTGTCAGAGTTAGAGGACAGCCTAGAATATATTAAAAGTTCCAGGCCAGTCAGACTACACAGTGAAACCTTGTTTCCAACAAAAAAGTCAGGTATGGTGGGCCACTTTTAAAGCCTCAGTGGCCTAGATAGACAACAGCTGAGCCCAGGAGGTCAGGTGCTTACAGACCATCACACACAAGTGACAATCAACACTAAACCAAGAGTAAGTGGACAGCTGGGAGGAAAAGCATGCCCAAGCCCCTGGGTTCAAGGACCTGAACCACAAAGAAAGCAGGAAGAACTTGAGCAGCCATGCTCTGGACACGTGAGAGCTGAGTTTAGTGCTGGACCTTCTCTCTACCCAACCGGAGATTTTGTCCTCAGAGACATTGGTGCTGTTCTTATAGCTCATCGGCTAGAAGATGGAAATCCCTGTGACAAGACGACACCATCCATGTGGCAGGACACCCAGAGGTACAGCCCCGCCCCCATACTCCTCTCAAACTCTAAAATGAGGCAGCCTGCGCCTTGATTTGGGTGTTTACAGAGATCTTCAGCTCCTGACCCCAGTCCAGCTCCATCACAGCCCTGTCTTCAGTATTGTCCACTCTACCCTTCTAAAGCTCTACCATTCGTCACTCCTCTCTCATCCCTCTAGGTAGCAGCAGACCCTTGAGGGTCCTTGTAGCTCCTCTGGGATACTCCAGCTGCTGTGTCACACCTGCCTCTACTGTGTCCTGTATTCACTCCATACAGGACAGGGTAAACACATCACTCCAGGTTCTAAACCCTTGGATGGCTCTTTCCCTCAGAACAAAAGCTTCACAGGGGTCCCCCAAGCCCCAAGGGTGTGATTTCTGCCTTCTGATTTCACATGTGCTCACCCCTCACTCCCCTGTAGCACCCACCTTGATCTCATTCTTTGAACCCACCAGGTACATTCCTACCTGGGACTTGGAATGGTTGTGCCTATGCCTAATTATGTTTTTGCAGAATGGGACCAGCTGCTCTCCTCACTCTAAAACATTACTACATTCAGGGAAACTGAAAACCATAGAGACTGGATCTTCTGAAGGACCATCAAGGAATGTAGGACAATTTCTTCTGCTACTTAGAGAAGTATAGGCATTTCTGTCACAAGAATAGAAACTTCAATACCAACAAAATCTGAACCCAGGAGATCAGGGAGGTAGGATCCTCTTGGAAGACAGACAGAAAGCTTGCCAGGAGGAGGTGTTCAGCAGGGCAGGGGAAGGAGCAGGGGCTGCCTGGCCCCTCATCTGAAGTGCAGCTGGGGAGCTGGAATGGGACTTCATGCGCCTTGTGAACTGTCACACTGGACAAGAGATGCAGAGGTGCCCTCCAGCACCTCATGGAACCATCAGCCCAGCTACCGACAGTTGTCACCCTTGGTCACGCTGCTGATGCTGGTCCTAATTTAACTGAGACCTGGACCTCCCCCAGCCACTCCTTGCTATCACATTAGATTTTCTCTCTTTTTGAGATAAGATCTCTCTCTCTAGCCCTGGCTGGCCTTGAACTTGCTATGTAGAGTCTTCAGAGTGCTGGGATAAAAGTGTACATCATTACTCCAGGCTTACTAAGTTAAATCTATGGCCACTTTAAAGCAGGTAAGAAGACCCAGAAGGCATTGCATCTTTAGCCCATAGAGTAAAAGATGAGCTTTTTCCAGGATGGAGAGTGCCACTCAGCAGTAGAGCACTGGCCTACTCGGCATGCAGCCCCACAAGAGGGAAGTCAGATGTGGTGCACATGCCTGCAGTCCCAGATTCAGGAAGGTAGATAGACCCTGCTTCAAAAACAACCCAAAAAACAAACCCCCACAAACAAACAAGGTTTATTTTACCCCAGTCCTTCCAGCACTCTGATCTGAGAGAAACTCACGTCTTTTATGATTTAGTCAACAAGACAGCCACAGGGCAGGGGTAAACCAGATGGCTCATCAGGTGAGGGTGCCTACTGTCTGACCTGACAGCTTCAGTGTGATTCTGGGGCCCAAAAGGCTGAAGACAGAACAACTCTGGAAGGTTGACCTCTGACCTCCAGACAAGCACCATGGTGCACAAGCCCTCGTGTACGTGTGTACACACACACATACATTCAAAAACACAGGACAGAGATGGGAATGTGGGCAGAAAGGGCAGATGGCACTTGACAGAAGCTGCGGCTAAGTAGAGGCAGGGGCTGACCTCCACACGAAGATAAACCATGTGTTCTCCTTCTGAACCAGGGCTTGGTGGAGTAATGACTGTGGCTCAGGCTGTGGTGCAGTTCAAGGTAGAAGCACATGACAAATAGCAGCCTGCTTTTTCCAAGGGCCAGTACAAGATACTCTTCGTCCCTGGGCTCCGCCTACCTGGTGCAAAGGCTCTACCGCAGAGTGGTGGACAACTGCTGCCCACAGCCCACCTTTATTCCCACCTGTCTCGAGTCACTACTGTGTCTTACCTTCTGGAATGCCACAGAGAGCCAGAGACAATAGGTCTACTCCCTCCCTCTTTCCACTAACCAACTGCCCACACAGAGGTTCCTTGGCCCTAGAGCTGAATCACAGTGGGAGAACGCACTGTCCAGAGGGTGACTCCCTGGAATGCAGGCTCTGCTGCTTTCACAGTCAAAGGGTCACTGACACAGCTCTCATCCTCAGCAGTACATGGGACAAATCAGCCACAGCTCATCTGACAATGAGGCCAGTCAACTCCCAACAAAGGCAAGGACCCAGCTTTAAGAATCTTTGGAGCAGGTCGGCCTGCACTTCCTGCTGATTCCCTCCGAAGCTCTCCCAGGGAGGGGGCCAGACTTTGTGAGCTGTGGGATGCAGCTCAGGCACACATTCTCTCACTTTGGGTATAGGTCTTAAGACTGTTCACAGCAGCCAGGGAAGGTCTCCAGGGTGTCCAGTTCCCAACACTGATAGATATGCAATTGGGCTGACATAATCACCCAGTGTTCACGAGGCAGGGGCCTCCAGAGATCTTTGTACTTTGGCATCCCAACTTTAACAAGTTTAACTCTGCCACAGAGGCGGCAGGAAAGCATCTGCATCGAGCGTACATGAGCTTCCAAGAGCATCCTGTTCTTCCCCAGCCTCCATGGCTGGTGGGAATTTCCCTGGGTAATTCCACTGTCTTGCCACTTCAGTGATTCCAACAGCAGCCCATTGGGCGCACTGAAGATGGTACAGGTGTACTGCAGACACTTCCCTACTCCAGGGTCCCAGAACCTCTTTCTCCCTTTCTGCTCATCTACTATAAACACTACATGGTTTGTGTGTCAGGCTACTTTTCATTAGAATGTCACAGGTCAACATTGCCTATTTCCTGCCTCGATGGTCACTTCAATTCATGCTGGCCCTCAACACAGTTTATTCAGACAAAATAGGAACCAGGGGACGCAAGCACCAACCTAGAGGCAGAGACTTGTCAGTCATGCGGCACCTACACTGGGGTCCTAGCTCTGTTTCCTGCTGGCTGTGAGACACTGGGGAAGGCATGCAGCCCCTCAGAACTTTGTTTCTTCACTTACAGGCAAAGTAACCAATAGCATGGTTGGGCTCTTAAGAACAACTCAAAAATAGCCTCCTCACTTGGCCAAGTCTACTTCAAGAACCAGCCAATTCTGTGTTCTCAAGTCAAATATAAATGCTTATTTACACACCTATGCTTTATTTATTTAATTTTGTGTGTATGTATGTACATGTGAGTGTTCATATGTGTACGTGAGTATAATGTCCGTGCTGTGTACGTGTGTATAAGTGTCCTAGGAGGGTGTTGGATCCCCTAGAATTGGAGGTATAGGGTGGTGTGAGTTGCTCAATACAGAGTCCTCTACAAGAGTGGGAAATGCTTCTAACTTGAGTCATCTTCTCCAGTCCCCTTACCTATGCTTTCCATACCTTTGATACTAGTACTTGGGAGGCAGAGGCAGAGGCAGAGGCAGGCGCAGGTGGAGGCGGAGGCAGATCTACAGAGGCCAGCCTGGTCTACAGAGTGAGTTCCAGGATAGTTAGGGCTACACAGAGAAATCACGTCTTGAAAAATGAACAATAAAAATAAAAAATTAGCAAAGTAAAAGAAAAATTGCATGGTATACATGTGGAGGCCAGGGAATGGTGTGGAAGTTGGTTTTATCCTCCTATTATGTGGGTCCTGGGAGGGAACTCACTTGTCAGGCCATACGCATGCTTTTTAAGTCTCATCACTAGACAGAGGTCTACTTGTGTCCATTTTAGTTTCTCACATATGCACACTCGTCTAAGTGTCTATCTTTATTTTTATGGAAGGTGTTTTGTCTGTAAGCCATGTGCATGCAGGGCCTACAGAGCTGGCCACAAGAGGGAATCAGATCTCCAGGGACTGGAGATAAGGATGGCTGTGGGCTGCTATGTGGTTGCTGAGAATTGAACCTGGTCCTCTGGAAGAGCTCTTCAGCCCCTTAGTATCAATATTCTCAAAGCCATTGTTTCACACAACCTTCCTCAAAGGGACACACTGGGGGCAACTGAACCTGCCTCCCTTGCCCACACCTCAGCACCTGAAGCACTGGACACCACTGTCATGTGCATCCAGTGTTTCCTAGCCTTCCCTGCCTTCACCCCTACTTCACCAACTCCTATGGCAAATACTTGCATCCCCACTGTGAATTCCACAACTGACTCATCCGCTGACAAATTCAACCCTGACTCTTGACTTGCTCTTTCCCCCCACTGTGTTCCTCAGGGCTCCAACTGTACAGCCAACTGTCTTACACAGAAAACCTAGCCAGAAGCTTCCTATTGTTTCCTGAGTAAAATGTTGCTTGGATTAAAAAAAAAAAAAGAGAGAGAGAGAAAAAAAAAAAAAAAAAAAAAAAAAAAGACAACAGCAGATGAGATGCCCCAATTTCTCATAAGATTCAAATTCATGTTATTTGTCTATTCTCTACCCAAGTCCTCCTGGATACAATCTCTACTGTTTAATATATTTATTCAGTGTGTGTATGACACAGCACACATGTCAAAGACAGCTGCAGTTTCTCCTTCCACTGTGTGGGTCTCGGGTTTATCAGGGTCTTCACTCACCGAGTCATCTCACTAGCTGAGAAATTGCTTTTATTTATATTAAAAAAAAAAAAAAAGGTTTATGTGTAAGCCAGGCATGCTAATGCAAGCCTTTAATCCCAGCACTCAGGAGGCAAAGGCAGACGGATCTCTGTGAGTTTGAGGCCAGCCTGGTGTACACAGTGAGTTCCAGGACAGCTAGAGCTACACTGAGAAATCTTGTCTCGATAAACCATGTGGGTGCTGGGTCCTCTGCAAGCGCAGCCAGTACTCTTAATGACTGAGCCATCTCTTCAGCCCTGAAAAGTTACTTTTAAATTAGTGGGGGGGATAGTATAAGCCCATCAATTTAATACATTCAATTTAATGTGATAAGTGCTGAGCCATTGTCCAGCACTTAAAAAGCAGCAGGGCCTAGGGGGAACCTTAGGCTGGCAGAAGACTCTTGCTCTGTCTTGTGAATGTGTGAATAACCACTGAACTGGTTAGGAAGCACCAGTCTCTGTAGAAGAAGATGGTCCAGAGCTAGAAATGCCTTTAGTGCCTTAGCCAGGAACACCTGAGAGCAATCACGCTCAGTAGCAGGCCCAGCTGGGTAAATAGCATCCTGTCCTGAAGACAACCGAGAGCCTGAGCTACTCTGCCAACTTCCATCTCCCCACTAACCCCAGCTGCACCATTTCCACTATAACCAGGTACACTGGCCAGGGATAGCTGCTCTACCTGACATAATGGGCACACTCTGGAGGGGTCTAATTTAAGGGAAAAAAGGACAATATTTTCTGTTTAGGGTGTATCTCAGTTGGTAAGGTGCTTGCCCAGTGTGCAGGAGGCTATCTGTCCCCAGCACAGCATGAAAGGAGGCTTGGTGGCTGTCTGTGAGCTCAGCATCTGTAGAAGGTCAAGACCATCCTCCACAACTATATTGCAAGTCTGAGGCTGATCTAGGCTATGAGACCCTGTCTCAAAATAAAAATGAAAATTCATTTGAATATTAAGATGTGGAGTCTTGGCTAGCTTCCTTGAACCAGGCCTGGAACCCCAATACTTGGGAGGCATAGACAGGAGAATCCTGCCCCTAAAAAACAAAATGGAATCTTTCCTTAATGCAGGCAAATCATTGGCTACTTTTCTTATATCCTAGACAGCTAACGTGGCTGCCCAAGTCTCTGCAATGACTACCCTATCAATCAACAAGTCCATTCTGCATCCTCCCGAGTGAACAAAGCTACCCCTATGAGACTGACTACACAGCACCACTCTTACAGCAGGCTACCCTGACTGCCAACACACAAGTACACTTTAAACCCCAAGGTTGAATGCCAACATGCAGTACAGATGGACTTGGGACAGTACTGTACACAAAGGCTCTAGCAGTCATGGGAGGGGAGCACACACGTGGCTGAGCCATGACAACAACCCTAGCTGTGGATTCAGACCAAACCATTGAAACTGGCTAGAGAGAAACACAGCAACTCAAACACCTAGAAGTGTCTGTCGACAACCAGAATATCTGAAACTGCAGTCAATGCCCTTTATTTATCTCTCATACGTGCAAAGTCAAAATGTCACTCTAAGCCACTCTAGGTTGCAGAGAAGGAAGTCATGAGCCACAGCAAACAGAAAAGACATCATCAGCAAGAGGATATGTGACACACACATTAGTCAAAGCCAACAACATTTTAGGATAAAATAATTGAGCCTGGCTTTTTACTCAGGGGGGAAACACCAGCCTAACCGAAAAAACATGGCAGGAGCCCGTTGCAGAGGGTGCTGCGATGACGCTAAGCTCAGTACACGCCTGCCCGGAAAGTATGGCTAATGATATTTTGACAGTTTTAAAAATAATAAAGGTAAAGAGTCTCGGTTTTCAACACCCAAATGACAGCAGACAGAAGTAAATTACGCAAGTGGATGAAGCAGCAGCCACAGGACACGCAGGGAGGGAGAAGGCTTTTGTGTCGATGCTATTGACAGCCACGTTTGCTCTGGGCAGTGGTGGTCTAGCATTCTAGGTTTGCCACGAAGGAGCATCACGGATCCCAAGGCCCACCACCTGCCCCTTCTCCGAGGGCACCTACCTTACTGTAAGTCACTACTGATAAGTTGTTTGCGTGACTGCTGGGGGACAGATTTACAGAGTTCTGTGACAGTCTATCCTGATCTTGCTCGGTTTGGTCAGGAGCAGGAGCCCATGTATTTTTGCTGATCGAGTCGAACCCGGAACCCCCAGGGTCTTTTAAGTTGTTTTCATCTGATTGTCGGTTCTTTTGGGGAGAGGCAAACGGGTTGAAGTTTCCTTCTACCTTGCGATGTGGCTGTGTGTTGAATTCCGTTTCAAAGGATGACAGCTGTTGCGTTACTCCTAAAAGTCCACCCACCTCCACACTGAGAATCACCCAGATGACATCTGAAACAAAAAGGCAGCTCATATCAATTCCAGGCATACCCTTGGCCCAGGGTAACCACCACCGAAAACCCAAACCACTGGGGAAATCATTCTCCACAGTCAGTTCTTTGAAAGCTGCCCAGATGTATGCATGGCATATGCTTCTCAGCCTTCAATAAAGTCAAGGGAAAGCTCTGGTACAGTTCTGTGCTGGGACCCACAAAGCTGCAAGGGAAGCTTCGCAGTTGAGGGAGATATCTGGAAATCATTACCCAGAGAGCAAGCAGAAACAGAGTGCTCCAGTTCACAGAATGCTCTTTGTGGCTTCACTTCACATGTGCTTAACTGAAAATACCAGGAAGACTGAATTCTTTTTTTTTTTTTTTTTTTTTTTTTTTAATCCTGGCACTCATTCTGGAGACCAGGCTGGCCTCGAACTCAGAGATCGCCTGCCTCTGCCTCCCAAGTGCCGGGATTAAAGGTGTGCACCACCAACGCCCGGCAGAAGACAGAATTCTGAAAGCTAAAATTTCTTACTTTTTGTTATGAATAGAACTGCAACTTACTTAACCTTACCCAACTTGGGAGACAATTAAGAATGACCAAAAAGAGAAGCTACAGAAAAAGGCATTGTCAACAATTAAATTAGGGCATCCATAAAAAGCCGCACTAACTAGACACGGGATAGCATGCTTTCTAGCAAGTACACTGACGGTTCAGATCAGCCTAGTTTTCCAGGGTAACCCAAACCATTGCCAGCTCTGTTCTGTAATGTAGGAAGACCTGATTACACTAACCCTTTAAGTAATTTCTTTTATATCTGTGTACCACGTGTGCGCAGTGCCCTCAGAGGCCAGAAGAGGGTGCTGGATTCCCTGGAACTGGAGTTGTAGACAGTTGTGAGCTGTGGGTTCTGGGAATCCAACCGGTTTCCTCTTCAAGCAGCTAATGTTCTTAACCACTATGCCATATCTCCAGCCCTTAAGTTCTTTTTTTTTTTTTTAGAAAAAATGTACAGGCAGGACACAGTGGTGGATGCCTTTAATCACAGGCCAGTGAGACTACATGGTGAAAACCTGAACCTTAGCAGATCAATACCAGAAGATGCCTGTCACAGTTCCTTTTCTGACTTCTTCACTGTCAACACTAAGGAATCAAACACAAAGTATGGGAGCTGTCCCCTTTGGTGCTGATAACAAAGGTGAAAACAACACCACTCCCACACGGCTGCTGAAAAGCTATGGAAAGCAATCCCACGTTACAGTTCAGCTAAGCAGAACGTAGGACAGGGAGGCACTGAGGCCCATCCCCAAGTTTTCACTGGGGTCCCATGAGAAGAGTATCTTACAGTGCCATGGAGCCACACTGCTATGCCCATTTAGTTTAATGGTTTGGGAGCTGTACTGAGACCTGGCCAGTTAGGAGCTGGGCATAGGAAGCAGAGCTGCAGCGACACCTGCTGATCATGTCTGGAATTGGCTTTTACTGAGAAAAGCCACATCCACCAACCATACACACTAGCAAAACTCCAATTCAAAACAGTATCCCATGCAAATAATCCAGACACACAAAGACACTGCACGTCTCAGGCTTTTAATTCTAGTATTTAGGAGGCAGATGCAGGCAGGTCTCCGGGAGTTTGAGGCCAGTCTGGTCTACATATTGAGTTTCATGACAGCCAGTGCTATGTAGAGATCCTGTCTCAAAACAAAAGCAACAACAAATTATATGCCCCCATGCTAACTACTACCATAAAATGTGTTTCTGAGATAGGGGGTCTCACTATGTATACCCTGACCGGGGTCAAATTCATGTCAATTCTCTTAGTCTCCTCCCCAGGAGGCTGAGCAACTATGTTCAATTATGACATCTTGGATAAGGCATGCCACTTTAAGGTCAGAAGACTTGAGTTCTAGACTGACTTAATCTCATACCGCAGTAAGATATGAGCCTTAGGCAAGATCAAGTTGGCAGTAGGCTCTGAGGGAGTCACTCCACCCCTTCCTACGCTAGCGTTCTAGCTAAAGTGAATGTGTCCTGCCTGTGTGGAGTGTGTGACGGCCAGAGAGTGACACCAGGTATCCTTTACCACCCAAAGATCAGTTTCAGACTACAAACTGCTCAGGACAAATTCAAAGCAGTAGCTGAGATGGTTCAGCCTCACAGACTACTCCAGCCAGGACCTCAGGTAAGCCCTGCACTTTCCCATCACTCAGACACCGGACAGAAAATGATACAGCTAGCTCTCCCAGGGCTTTAAACTTATCCAAATTTTGTCAGGGTCCACTAAAGATGCCGTTGCCCCCAGACAGCAGGAAGTAATTTTAAGAACATGATGCCCACATTCCCAAGAGGTGGGGTGGATGGTTTTTTGGTTGCTCAGTGGGTTATGGATGTTTGTTACTGTTTAGAGGGTTAGCTGCAAGTTGTTATTGGTCACGGTCAGGGAGAAAACTAAACAAAGGAGGTTAGATTCAGGGATTTTTCTCTTTTCTTTATCCTTCCTTCTCTCCTATTTAGTGAAAAAAGGGAGGGTATAGAAATGACAAGATAAGCCGGGCATTGGTGGTACACGCCTTTAATCCCAGCACTCGGGAGGCAGAGGCAAGCGGATCTCTGAGGGTTCAAGGCCAGCCTGGTCTCTAGAGCGAGTGCCAGGATAGGCTCCAAAGCTACACAGAGAAACCCTGTCTCGAAAAACCAAAAACCAAAAAAAAAAAAGAAAAAAAAGAAAAAAAAAAAAAAAGAAATGACAAGATAAAAGGGTAGATTGTCTGAAATACTTTGGTATAGATTGTTGTATATTGCTACAAATTTAAGGTTATTTTTGTTATACTGTACAAACATTTCCACTCGCTTAAGGTATTGTACCTATGCAGATTACTTAAAAATGTTAAGTTCTAGTCCTTTAAAGCTATTACTACAAACTGTGAAGAAATGCAGGTTAGATCAAACTTGTAATCATGTTAGGTGTGTTTACAAGGTTAAACAGAGATATTTTAGATAGATGGTCTCCAAAAACTTCAGAGATATACAGAATGACATTTTAAAAGCATAAGGCTTTTCATGACAGTGAGATACATCTGCTCCTGGCAGTACCAACCTACTTCAGAGAAGATGATGGGCATCGAAGAACCTCCATATGGATTGGCTATAAACTGCCCTGGCCTTGACTGCTTGCTGACAGTGTGCTGTCTAAATTGGATACACAGAACACAAAGGAAACTGACTGCTGAAGTTTGCCAAGACAAGGTAGGACAGTCCTTCAAAGTCTGCCAGACATTTTAGGCCTGTGAGCCAAAAAAACGTATACTCCAACATTGCAGAGGAAACTTGGGTGACTGTCCAGGCAGCCAGATGTCTGTCATTTCTATAGTTTTGGAAGTTGTTCTGCACTTCCTGCTAACCCAGGTAATATTTTATCCTTCTCAGGTCTCTGATGGAGTTGAAGATGGTTATAGTTTTACAGTTGTCCTTGTTACCAAATTCAGAAAAGAAACTTACAAATGAGACGTAAACATTTATAAGGTTGAGAAACACAAAAGCTTAAGTTGTTTAGCTAAGAAAATGTTTTAAGGTCTAAAAAGATATTTTTAGGTTGGTGATACAAGTTATGATGGAAAGTGTTTCAGATTTAAAACTTTGGACTCACCAAGACAGGATCGATCATAGAATCATTTCTCTGAATTTGCCAAATACAAATGGACTGGACAATGTGAATGCAATTTTTACCTAATAAGTAATTGTTCTTATTGTATATAGTTTTAACTGTGTTAGAGTTAAAACCTTTTCCTTTTTATTCAGACAAAAAGAGGAAATGTGGTATATTTGATCACACTCTGTGAAGATGTCTGTTTTGCCTTACCTGTCTAAGGCACCTTCTGATTTGTTTAATAAAGAGCTGAATAGCCAAGAGCTAGACAGGAGAAGATAAGTGGGACCTCCAGGGAGGGAGAGAGAGGATCAGGGGGGTGTCGGGGTCTGAGAGATGGGGGATTCACCAGACAGATGCAGAGGGAAGTTGGACATAGGGTACTGAGGAGAGATAACAAGCCACATGGCAGAACACAGATTAATAAAATGGGTTTATTTAAGTTTTGAGAGCTAGTTGGGAACAAGGCTAAGCTAGTCTAAGCTTTCATAATTGATAAAAAGTCTCCATGTCATTAGTCAGGAGATGGCCGTCCAAAGAAAGTCCAGCTATAAAGGTTTCTCACTGAACCTGGACCTCACCAATTGGCTAGAAAGAGAATGATAACCAACACATTCCAGGATCCTTCTGACTCTGCTCACCACTGCTGGGGTCACAGGCACAAGCCAACACACCTGTATGTCTGAAACCTGGTCACAGCAACAACTTTACTCACTGAGCCACCTCCCCAGCCTCAGGCATCCCACCTTACATCCCACCTGTCTGGGCTGAGATCTAATCTAAGGATCAGCTAAGCTCAGCATCCTCAGAGGTAGGCCACACGCCTCACTCTCACAGCTCAGGAGAGAAAAGCGTATGAGAATGAAGGCCACCATTGGTAGACTAATGACACGTCTTCCTCTGGAGAAGCAGTAGTCACTGCTTCTCCACACCTGTGCCACCTGTTTGCCTTGGCTTTTAGTCTGATTCTGCAGGCAGCTGTGAAAGGAAGGCACTAATGGAAACATCCGAGGCCCACCGTGGGTGGCATAGACAGTAGGCTTTTGTGGAACAATTTCAGTGTCTGGTAAAACATCCCGCCTCCTGATTCAGAAAGAGTTCATTCCTATACAGTACAACAGAAAGGGTAAGATGCCCCAATAAACTGGCCATTCCCAAACCTTGTCTAAATGTCTTGATCACTGACCTAAGAACTAACTGGTTGGAGATGTAGCTCAGTAGGTAGTGTATGCCTAGCATGCATGAAGTCCTGAGTTAATTCCCAGTACTATCAAAATAGGATAAAAAAGATAAAACTTAAAAAAAACCACAAAATTACAAACCAGAGACTATATTACTAACATCAAAAACAAACTATTTACTGGAAGATCACCCAAATAAACTACCATAGTTAAAAGATGTTCCTTTTGAGGGCCTGGATCTAGAGGTGAGACTGAATGGCAGCCAAGGGCAGACCTGAGGCTACATGGATATTCAGCTCTTCTAACTCCCAGCAGGATGTGGCAGCCCAGCACCAAGAGAACTAGAGCTATAGTTACATCAGGCCTTTGTATTGTTATGCACCAACATATGATCTTTGACACCAATAACTAGGATAGCCAAGAAGTATTGGGAAAATGTCCAAGAAGGTAAACTCAAATGCCAACCAGTGGTAACAAATGGCTTGCAAATGGAGTCAGACACTCCATCTGGAAGAGGCTGTAGGTACATTTTACCAGGGAACAAACTGCCTCAGAAACAAAAGTATAAACTTTCTTCTGTAGAAATACTAACAGATTAGTAAAGAAATACTGTAACTGGCCAGGAACCAAGGCAGGGGCATCAAGCACACGTTCAACACTAGGCGGGGCACCACAGCAGTCGGTGGGAAGTGTAAATAAAGGAAATGCTATGCTTGAAGCTCACTGTGCTAATGCATTTCACCAACACATCAAGACAACTTAAATAACAGAAACAAGTGCCTATGCTGTCCAGTAAAACAGAACTGTTAAACAAACCCAGGGCAACTTGCCCAAGTGGCCAAGTTTCTTTCTCCAGAAGATGCTGTGGGTGGGATCACCCTGAAAGCTGCTGCTGTGCTGGTGAAATAATGGTTAAGCAAAAATCAGTAAGAGGCAGAGGGGAGCGCAGTGTCTCCCTGCTGAAGGACACTACAGAAGAGAGGGGGAAGAGCACTTCTGAAGCCAGCCTGTGGCATTGCACTACAGCCAGAGACATCTCAGAGTCTACTAGCTTGACATACACAAATGAAGAAGCAGAGACAAGCACAGACTGGTTGGACACTGGTCCCCAGTGGCTTGCTCTGCAGAATGAACACAGCCAGTGTCCAGAGTTTGGTTTCTTAACAAAAGTTCCCAGGAGAAACAGCCAACTCCAAGGTTGGGCACAAGACAAACCAGAGAATCAGAAAGGAAGCCATCAAAGAACAGAAAACAGAGGCATGTGACAGGCAGAGCATAGGTCCCAAGCTGCAAGCAAACTCTGTAGCTAAAGGTAAAATAATTGTGAGCAACAAGTCCTGCAGTACCAGGTAACTCAGAGACCTGGGAACTTTTGTTCGTAATGTTAATATCTGATGTGCAGGATATCTCATATGTGGCCCTTGTGTGGACTGAGAACCCAGCTGGGTGCTTAGAACCAGCTGAAGAAGGAAAAGGAAGAACAGTAAGGTTACAGCAGATAACCTGGCACACATACAGCTGAGCCATGTGGCCAGGGTTCACAGCAGCAGTGTGCTCAGTGACACAGCAGGTCATCTCTGGAGTACTTATCCCGAACCATATGATGATACCCTTGTAATCACAACACCACCAGGCAGTCTGACAAGGGAGTTTTTAAGACAACTGACAGAACTCTTTAAGACAATCCAGGGTCATGAAAAGTGAGAGGTAAAAGTCACAGGTAAAAGGAGATGGGAGGTCACAAAAACTAGTGAATTGGCCCAGGTGGATTCTGGAATAGACAGATCATTAACTGGTTCAGTCCAAATAAAGCTTGGAGCCAGCTGCATTCCAATGTTAATATCTGACATGCATCATATAGGAAGCTATCAATGGAGAGCGGGACTGTAGGATAGCATAGCAAGCAGATGGAGCACAGGTTCCCCCAGACCTACTACTTCCTTCCTTCCCCCAGAAGAGCAGCAGTTGGGTCTAAGCATCCAAGTGAGCTGAAGCACCACTCACCACTGTCTTTGCTGTGGACACGGGGCTGAGGCAAGCACATACGCAAACAGCAGCATACATACCAAACGTTGTGCTGCTGCACTAACGGGTTCCGTCAGAGAGGCCAGGAGACTTAGCAAAGCATCTCTTTAAAGCAAATTTGAATTTAAAGTTTTGTAACCCATGCCTGTGATTTTAGTATTTAGGAGGTTAGAGGAGGTGGACTGCCATGAGTTTGAGGCTAGCCTTGGCTAGGTAGTAAGAAGCAGGGTAGCTAAGATGTGAGCACCCTTGTCAGGAAGCTGTGAGAGCAACTGTAAGGGATCTGATGCCCTCTCTGGCTTCCACTGAGTGTACACTAACACACACATATGTAAATTCTCCTAATTTGAACTTCTAGCCTGGTGTGGTGGTGGTCACTTATAATACCAGCATTTAGGAGGTGGAGGCTGGGGACTGCTACAAGTTCAAGGTCAGCCTGAGCTACAACACAAGGCACCAAGGCCGGGCGTTGGTGGCACACGCCATTAATCCCAGCACTAGGGAGGCAGAGGCAGGTGAATCTACTTGTTCTACTTACCAATAAAGACCTGGGAGTCAGATGTTAGGGTGAAAACCTGCTAGATCAGACAAACCAAGAAGCAACCAGCTGATCTTCCTTTTTGGCCAGAGAATGTCTCTCCTTCCATCCCAAACAAAAAGGCCTGCGAATCTCTAAGTTCCTCCCTACTCCTTCCTGTGTGTGTCTCCTTTTATCCATCTTCCCAGGTCCTCCATACTCTCTATGGCTAATTCTCATCAACAAATTGCTGGCCTTGCCCCCTGATCCAAAGTTAATTGTATTAACATAGTTTTGGAGTTTCACTCGCCATCAAATATCCCACAACACCTCGGGTTCTCTGGCTGGCCTATCCTAGTTGCTGAGTGCCTGCCGGGCCAGTGGCAAAGCTTGTCTGGAGAAAGTTTAGATGTCAAAATTACTGCACATGGTTCTCTCAAAGGACCCAGCACCCAAGTCAGGTGACTCACAAAGCCTGTAACTCCAGTTCCAAGTGATCTTATGCCCTCTTCTGGCCTCCACGGGCACACAAGATACACCCCACACACACACACTTGTAAAAACGTATGGTGGACAGGCACTGAAGGAGGTGCCCAACATGGGACCTCCACGCACACACAACACAGGCAAAACCACCTCCTAAGCTGTAAAGTCACATTTCAAAGTACAAATATGTTTAATGTAACATAAGAAATCAAGCTATAGTGTATATTAAGAGCCAAATGTTCCCATCTAGTATAAAACACACAGATCAAAACTGGCATTTAATAACCATTATAGAGGCAATTACACTTAACTCATGATAAAATGGCATAAAATTATTTATTTATTTATTCATTTATTTTTCTTTACAGTGCGCTGGTGTTTTCTGCATGTATGTCTGTGTGAGGGGGGTCAGATCCCCCTGGAACTGGAATTATAGACAGCTGTGAGTGCTAGAATTGAACTTGGGTCCTCTGGAAGAGAGCCACTGCTCTCAACCATTGAGCCTTCTCTACAGCCCCTAAGGACTTAATTTTTAGTTGCCATTTTATACACAAATGAGAAGAAAAGTCACAGTTTTTTAAACTTCCATCTAAATTTCTCAAGAGTGAAGGAGGCACACCTAGAAAATCCTGATATCTTACAGGATAAATTGCAAACAGCAATTTAAAATAAATTACTCAAGGGACTGGAGGTTCAGTGGTTAAGAGCAGTGGCTGCCCTCCCAGGCGTCCTGAACTAAATTCTCAATAACCACATGGTGGCTCACAACCACCTATAATGGGATCTGGTGCCCTCTTCTGGTGTGCATGAAGACAGAGCACTGGCTTATCCAGAAGACAGAGGTTCGATTCCCAACACCTCCATCTATGTCTTCAGCCTAGGAGACATAACACCTCCTTCCAGCCTCTATCAGCACTGCGTGCAGGTAGTTCATATACATTCAGACCAAACACCATACACAAAACAAGTATGTAAATCTAAAAAGTAAAATAAAAGCCTCCATGGCAAGCATGAAGAACTGAGGTTGGATTCAGCACCCATGTAGAAGCCAGGTGTGGGGTGCATCAAAAAGCCTAGCCCTCAGAAGGTGGGGACAGATGGGTCTCTGGTGCTTGCTGGCTGACCTGGTGAGCTCCAGATGCAATGAGAGATTCTCTATCTCAAAACATAAAGTGGTCTGGGGCAGGTGGTGTATGGCTTCACTTAATCCCAGAATTTCAAAGGCAGAAGCAGGGAAATCTCTGTGACTTCTAGGCCAGACTGGGATACATAGTGACACCCTGTCTCAAAAAACAAACAAACAAAAACAAAAAACAAAACAATCACCTCTTTATTAACCAGTGGGAATAATATATATTTACAGTGTACAAAGATTGTTGCTGGAAGTTGGTGGTGCACGCCTTCAATCCCAGCACTCAGGAGGCAGAGGCAGGAGGATCTCTGAGTTCGAGGCCAGCCTGGTCTCCAGAGCAAGTGCCTGGATAGGCTCCAAAGCTACACAGAAACCCTGTCTATAAACCTCCCGCCCCACCAAACAAAACAAGCAAACCAACAAAAGTTAAGAAAAGCAATAAAGCAAACCACTTGGAACAGACCTCTGGCCTCTGTGCATGCAGGTATGTGCACACAGGCATTCATATGCCCAAACACCATGCATGCAGGAAAAAAAGTAAGCACCCAAATTATCTTTCTAGTTCAAATATTTCCTTTATTCTTCTGGTCCAAATATTTATTTTCTTTTCCTTTCCTTTCTTTCTTTTTTGGGTTTTGAAACAGGGTTTCTCTGTCCTGTAAACCAGGCTGGCCTCAAACTTAGATCCAGCTGCCTGTGCCTCCCGAGAGCTAGGACTAAAGGGGTGTGTCACCACGGGCCAGTGGTCCACATATATCTCATGTGATGCTTAGACTTCTACAGAGCCACCAAGCATGTTTGAACAGTACATCAGCCCCACCTGTCTCAGACCTGCTGTAAGAGCATGGCGGTAGTCTGGATCTGTCCTTGGTGAAGGCGGGACTGCAAAGAACCAGATGCCGGCTATGCCCACCCTTTCCCTCTTCAGAGGGAAACCTGTTCTCAGTCCACATCACAATCCCAGCCCCTCCTGAGGAACCGGATGCACTGACAAACTCAGAGGGAAGGACAACAGTGGTGTAAGCCCTTTGGAACTGTCCTTCCTTCTCATTTCCACTTCCCTGCCTTTATCCAATCATGGGGCTCTAAACTGGGACCAAACATTTTCTCCAGCTCAGCAGTGAATAGAGTTGGGGGCCTAATCAGCTCTGGTGTGCTGCAGGCCCCTCACAGCCATCTGGCTGGGCTTCTTCTGACAAGGCACTCAGCTCCACTGCTCACCACTGCCACCTGCAGTGCACAACTGAGGCTGTCCCTTCTGGACAGACACACTGAGGGATAAATCTCAGCTCACAACTGTCACCAGCTATCCTGTCTTCTAGGGGGCACACAAGACATGGTCTCCAGTTGTATCATATGTATACTCTTGACACACCATAACCCCATTCACAACAAACCACACTTGTCACAGCTCCCTAAACTAATTACCCCACTTGAGTCTAAAACTGAAGTGCTGTCTCTGTTACCACCCCTGCAACTATTCGTTAATGTTGTGTGACAGAGGCTGCTGCTGGTGCACAGCTTTAATCCCAGCACTCAGGAGGCAGAGGCAAATGGATCTGGTCTACAGAGTGATTTTACGGACAGTCAGAGCTGCACAGAGAAATCCTGTCTTAATGTACACTGATCACGCCTCTCTGTGCAGCATCCACATCCTGTCACTGATGAAACATCGCTTGAAGCCAGTGCATCTCTCCCCAGCCCTGGCCAAGGGTTCTCTTTACCGCCCCAGAGCTGCCTTTCCCAGGAGGCCACACAGTGGAAAAAGCACACACAGTCACAGCCCTTCTAGCTGAGCCTCTTTCATTTGATAATGCCCACGGGAGACTCTCCTGTGTCCCCTCATAATTTTTTTAAGGTTTTATTTATTTATTATGTATACAACATTGTGCTTCAATGTATATCTGCACACCAGAAGAGGGCACTCCACTTCCAGGGGATCTGAAACCCTCACACAGACATGAATACAAGCAAAACACTAATACACATAAAATAAAACTAAGTAAATTATATTTTAAAAAAGACAAAAGGGGGCTGGAGAGATGGCTCAGGTTTAAGAGCACCGGCTACTCTTTCAGAGGTCCTGAGTTCAGTTCCCAGCAACCACATGGTGGCTCAAACCATCCACATGGTGGCTCAAACCATCCGTTATGAGATCTGGTGCCCTCTTCTGGTGTGCAGATATACACGGAATAAATAAATAAATAAATAAATAAATAAATAAATAAATTCTTAAAAAAAAAAAAAAGACAAAAGGTTGTCAGAATGGGGAAACAACTTTCCGCCACATGACGTTCATCACAAAGTTCAAGCATAATGCATGCAGAAGTCTAGACAGCACTAGGTATGGTGGTGCTCATCTCTGACTCAGGAGGCTATGCCAACCAGAGCTATGTCTCAAAAACACAGAAGGAATACAGGTGTGGTGGTACTTATCTTTAGTCTCCTCACTCAGGAGGCAGAGGCCCCTTCATCTGTCTCCTCTCCTCTCTCTCATTATATATATGTATGTATATATAATCTGCCTCCTCTCTCTCTTATTCTCTCTCTCTTATTCTCTCTCTCTCTCTCTCTCACACCCACCCACCACCACCACCACCACCACCACCACCACCACCACCACCACCACCACCACCACCACCAAAATGTAACAAATTCAAGAGAATTCAAATATACAAAAGTGTGGTCTCTGGCCACAACCTCTAAACAAGGTAACAGAACATTTCTAATGTGGGAATTACACAACACATTTTTATATAACCTGTGAGTCAAAACAGGAAGTATCTAGGGCAATTTGAAAATACTTTTGACTGGAATAAAAAATGGAGACAGTATTTTGAAAGTTGTAAAATGTAACTAAAAGCAATGATCAGAGGGAATAGTACTAAACAATTACATTAGACAGACCTCTCAAATCTAGGACTTACACTTTCTAGAAACTAACAATGAACAAAACAAACCTAAACCAAGTAGGAAATGATAAAGTGAAGAGTATAAATACATAAAACACTAATTGAGCCATACACCTGTAATTCAACCACCTTGGAGAGTCAGTATTCAAAATCAGCCTTGACTACACAGTGAGTTCAAGGCCAGCCAGATTACATATGTAAGTCCCTGTCTAAAAATAAAAGCAAACTAGAGACATCTACAAAACTGAAAAATCAACAAAACCAGCTACTGACCCTTTGATAAGGCCAATAAAATTGATAAGCTTATAGAGAAAAGAACACTAGGAAGAACAGAAACCCACAATACCACTGATGAAAGGGAATTTACCATCAGACACACATGTGTAAAGGACAGCAGGTCACCACACAGACAAGACACTTAGCTGAGAGGACTAGTGCCTTCAAACCACCCAGAATCACACAAGATGAATGACATCAACTAGGTAGAGTTAGGAAAATTCAACTGGCAAATGAAACCTAAAAAAATCTAGGACAGACTGTTTAATTTGCAAGTTCTGTAGAAGAAAATATTAAGAGGTGTGGTGAAATCTTGTTTGTACTCTGACAAATAAAGCTTGCCCTGAAGATCAGAGGGCGAAGCTGGGCCACTAGTTAACCACAGAGATCTGGATGTCTGTACAGGCAGGAAGTGATATGGATGGGTGGAGAGAGGAATATAACGTGGGAGGAGACAGGAGCTCACTCTCTTTTCAGCTGGGAAGTAGACAAGGTAAAGTGTGGCTGTGGCTGGCTCCTTTGTTTCTGAGCTTCCAGCATTTACCGCTGTATCTGACTCTGAGCTTTTACTATCAAGACCTAGTAGAACTACAGAGAGGTCTAAAAATTTCCTTTTAATTGTATTATTATATTTACCAATGTGTGCATATGTGGGCACGTGTGTCATGGCATCCTCATGAGAACCAGATAACTCACAACTGTGAGTCCTGCTGACTGAATAAGGTCCTTAGGCTTGGTGGCAAGTACCTTTACCTGTAGAGCCTTCTTGCCAGCCCAAGGTCCCTAGATTTTCTTATAATAAATTGGGATATCGAGGCATGGTGGCACACACCTTTAATCCCAGTAAGTGGAAAGCAGGTGGATCTGTGTGAGCTTGAGGTCAGCTTAGTCTATATACTGAGTTCCAGGCCAGACAGAATTACATGGAGAAGCCCATCTCAAAACCAAACCAAAAACATCCCCTGCCCCAAATTCCAAACCAATAATTGTTACAAGCATGTGAATTCTGGGGCCTTTCCTGTGAATGGCTCTCAGGCCTCCCTACCCCAACACATGACACACAAGGCTGGACACTTAGAAGCCACCCTTTCTTTATGCTGCCTGACACTTATCCACCTGTGAAGGCACTAAGTATTCTGCGGGTGCTATGTTCCACCACTCAGGGATCCCCAAGGCCCACTATAGGCAAAGTGGATCTGCCTCTTCTTTAGGAAGTCTATTCTCTCAGTCATGGCCATGGGATTGGAGTCCCCCAAGCCTTCAGAAATGAGGTCACTGGTGGCCTAACTCCTGAAACTCTGAGGAAGCAGCCAGCCCAACAGGCCAATACCAGGCCCTACCTGCCGCGGCAGAATCACCAAGGCCAGAGTTCTGCAGGCTAGACTGGAGTAACCTCTGCAGGTTGCAACAACCAGCAGACACCAGCCAGGGCTGGGAAGAGCTCCCTCCCTTCTCAGCACATCACCACATAGAGCTATCTTGACTTCAGAACTGTGCCTTGCACCAGCAGAAAAACTCACAGTGGCTATCCTCCCACCCAAAAATCTGTCCTACAGAGCAAGCCATTAGCCAGCCACCAGTGAAATGCTGCAGCGTTGAATAAACACAATGCATTATGAAGCATGCATTTATTTTGTGTGTGTCTGAGTGTGTGCATGCCGCAGCATGCGTGTGGAAGTTACAGGACAAGTGGCAGCAATGGATTTTCTTTCCCAGGGGAGGTCACTCAGGGTAACAGTCTTGGTAATAAAGACCTTTTACTCACAGGGCTACCTCACCAGCCCAGGAGTGCTATTACACCAACAACTAACTCAAGCCTTTAGGCCATGACAACATGAAAGGCAGGTAAAACTCCCCAAGCAGCCTGATGAAGAAGCTGGCATGGCATTCCTACCAAAGGCCAAAGCTTGATCTTGGCATTCCTTTTACATGGGCAGGAAAGCACAAGCTCAAGACAAAAATAAAAACAGACCTCAAGACAGAACCAGGCATGGTACATGCCTCTAATCCCAGCAGAGACAGATCTCTCCACATCTAGTATGCCTGGTCTGCATACTAGATTCCAGGACAGCCAGGGCTACATAGAGAGTCCCTGTCTCAAAATAATCAAACGACAAAAAGACAAAGCAGGGAATTAACTGGTTTCTAATTGAAAAGTCTTTTGTCATTGTCAGGGAAACCCAAGAGAGCACCATGTGCCGGTGTCAACCACCATTAGAGGACAGACTACAAACTGTCTTAACTCAGTGACCCCACTGCTAACCAAGACTGTGGGGGTCTCTGAACCCAAGGTGGCATATAGTCCCGTTCTAAGCAGTAATTTACACTGAAAGCCCCGTGCACTGAGTCATCTCCAGATTGAATAGTGATTCTGACAGCCTCCTGCAGTTGTTTGTAGGAGACAAACCTTACTAAGCCTCACCTCACTAAGAAACTCAATGAAACTCTATGCATTTGAGTTTGAATTCTTACTTCCCACCTCTAAGAGTTTCTGAAACAAGGATGCATCATACATTTAATGTGTTCAGTCTGGTGGACAGCTGCCTGCGAGCTCAAGGCTCCTGATTTACAAGGTGAGGTCCAGGACAGCCAGGGCTACACAGTGAGACCTGTGCAACAAACAAACACAACAGGTACAAACAGCTGTAAGTTAAAAGAAACTACTGCTATCTTAAATTCAGAACCCTGGACTGCATAGTGTCCCAGAAGGTGACTCTGCTACAACAGGGGAGATGGGGTTGTTTTTTAAATTACACCATGGGGGGGGGGGGCGTGAGCATGCTTTCAATCTCAGCACTTGGGAGGCAGCGGTAGATTCATCTCTGTGAGCAGTCTGGTCTAAACAGTGAGTTCCAGGAAAACTAGCAGTTTCAAACAGGGATTGAAGGTGTATACCACCAACACCTGGCAAGTGATTTCTTTAACTTTAAATATACTTCATTTTTGAGACTGTAATGTAATTACATCCTTTCCTCCCTCCAAGCCCTCCCTTTTCTATCTGAAGAATGCAGCCATTTCACACACTGCCTTTGCCTTAGCAGATCTGGCCAGCCCTAACCACCTAGCAACCTCACACCTGCAGACGGGCTTCCTTGAAATGTCTCTTCTAAAACACTTCCAGACAGTACACATCAGTTTATGGCGTTTTCTACCAAAAACAAAACTTTGTGCTATCAACTCAGGAGTTGCTCATACATGATACCGAACAATGAGCATCTAAGAGGGAAGCTGTCTAAAGAATATTAAAGAGAATTTTTTTTAGAGCCTCAACAGACAGACAGAGGTTAAGAGCACTGGCTGCTTTTACAGAGGACCTGGGTTCGGTCCCCAGCACCACACAGATCTGATGTCCTCTTCTGGCCTCTCCAAGTACCAGGCACACACACGTGCAGGCAAAACATTCACATACATAAAAAAAAATAAATTGGGGGTGTGTACAGAGGAGCACACCAAGATAAGGGAGGCTAGATTGCTGTGAGTTTAGGGCTAGTCTGGTCTATATTAGTGAGTTCCAGAACAGCCAAGGATACACACTGAGACCCTGCTTCAAAAACCAACCAAACCAAAAAGAATGCTTGTATTCTTTTTTTCCCTCAAAACAAAATGATTATATGTATGTAGTGTGTGTGTGGTACATACATGCCACAGTAGTTCAGCATGCATGTGTGGGTCAAAGGGCCACTTACAATAGCTGGCTCCTTCCTCCCATATGTGGGTTCTCGGTATAAAAATCAGCTCCTGGGGGCTGGAGAGATGGCTCAGAGGTTAAGAGCACTGACTGCTCTCCAGAGGTCCTGAGTTCAATTCCCAGCAACCACATGGTGGCTCACAACCATCTGTTATGAGATCTGGGGCCCTCTTCTGGTGTGCAGAAATACACGAAAGCAGAATGTTGTATACATAATAAAAAAAATCTTCTAAAAAAAATCAGCTCCTAGCTAGCGTTGGTGGCACATGCCTTTAATCCCAGCACCTGGGAGGCAGAGGCAGGCGGATCTCTGTGAGTTTGAGGCCACCCTGGTCCCCAGAGCAAGTGCCAGGATAGGCTCCAAAGATAGAGAGACCCTGTCTCAAAAAACCAAAAAAAAAAAAAAAAAATCAGCTCCTGGGCTGTAAGCAATTGCCCCATTGAGCCATTCCACTGGCTCAAAACAGAACAATGTTTAAAAGGAGGGTTGACAAGTGAAAAGGAGCCTAGGGTGGGAGTCCACACATTAACCCAACACTAGGATGGTGGCCCACACATAATTCCAGCACTCAGCAGGAAAATGGAAGAATTCCAAACTATCCTGGGCTACACAGTGAGAAAAGGGGCAAAAGAGCCAGAAGAGGTGCGAGGGAGAACAGCAGGTGACTGGAGACTGGAGATTCAGACAGCTTTGTGGATGAAGGTTTCTTTAAAACCATGACCACCTAAAATACCTGGGAAAGAACAGTCTCACATTAAATGACTAATTGAGATGTGGTACCGAACACAAGAAGAGAAAGTGTGGTAGTAGCTCACAAACCAGTACATAAACTCAGGGTGGGCCTGAGAGTCAGTCTGGTTCATTTTCCTTTGCTGATGAGCTGAGATATGAACAAGATGGTACCCAAAGCACCAGCACCACAGACAGAATGGCCCAGCTGCCATGACCAACTGGCACCCTCTGAAACAGCAAAGAAAATGCTATTGTCAGAGCACCATGACAAATGAGTAACAAGACCACTTACATCATTTTGTTCTCATCTAAGAACAGCGATGTCCACTTTAAACTTCACTAAAGGTGCAGCACGTGCAAGCAAAAACAAGACAAAACAAAGCCCAGCATATAGTGGACGGACACAGTGACACTCTGCAGTAACTGGAAGGTGTAAGTAGAAGGATCGCTACAAGCCAAGGCAAGACTGGGCTACATGGAGAAATCCTATTGCAAAACAAAATTTAAAAAGAAAGAAAGTAAAGGCTTTACCGAGAAAGATATGGGGCACATATCTATAATCCTAGTGTTTGGCAGTCTGAGGCAGGAAGATCCTTTGAGTTCAATGCTAGAAATGGATAGATGGCTCAGTGATTAAGAGTGTGTGTTGTTCTTACAGAGGATTTGGGTTCAATTCCCAGAACCTACACTGAAGCTCACAACCATCTGTAACTCCAGTCCCAAGGGATCTGACCCTCTTTCTAACTTCCAAGGGCTCTTGCAAGCACATGGTCGCTGTCTCTGTCTCTCTCTGTCTGTCTCTGTCTCTGTCTCTGTCTCTCTCTCTCTCTCTCTCTCTCTCTCTCTCACACACACACACACACACACAAAATTAAATACCTTTTTTAGAAAGAGTTTAGTGGCAGCCTGTGTTATATGCAGAGTTATAGTAGCCTGATTAAAAGGGACAGGGTTTGGGGAAGAGCTGAGGATAAAGTTCATTGATAGAGTGCTTGTCTAGCAATATGAGAGGCCCTGGGTTTTATCTATAACACAGGGAAGAGAAGGAGAAATGGAAAGACAAAATTGGCAGGGGTGGTGCCACATGCTTGTCATCAGAACACTTGGGAGCTGGAGGCAGAAGGCTCAGGTCATTGGTCACTCTTACCTAGAGATCTCAGAATAGCCTGGGCAAACCATACTCTGTCTCAAAGGGTGTTGGTGCTAAAGTGATGGCTCACTACCATCTCTAACTCCAGTTCCTGGGATCCAGTGCCCTCTTCTGGTCTCCAAAGGCACTACATGTTGGTGGTGTACAGACAAGACATTCAGGGGAAACACTCATGCACAGGAAATGAAAATAAATTAAAAGGGAGGTGCTGGGGAGGGACAACAGGAAAGTAGGAAGGGGCAGGGAATGGTGGGCAGTGTGGTTGTGGTCTTGAACAGGAATCTGGTGGAAAGAGACTTCAAACAACAACACAAGTGAGGACACAGAAAACAAACAACAGTGGGCCATCTTCAGGCTTTGCCAGTGGGGAGCCGGCCAGGCTGTCAGGGGAGGTGCTTTCAGCTTCTGCCAAGGCATCTAGCTGCATTACAGGAGGCACAGGCAGAGAGAGCCATGATGGCACATAAGCACTATAAAACATTCCTTCTACTATTATGTCTTTCAGACTGTAAGACATCTCAAGTTTCCATGGACTGACCATGAGAACATTCCTTCCAGGATGAGTGACCAAAGGTCCCACTCACTCCCAGACAAGTCAACCACTCCGAGAGCAGTGTAATTAAGAAAGGTGGAGAAGACAAATGACCAACCCAGGGTTTTGGCCTAATTAATTACCATAGGAGGTCACTGAGGGGAATGTCCAGGTGTTCTGCCCATAATTGGTTAAAACAAAGACCCAAATATCTGAGAACAGGACCTGGTCATAGAGGAACGCGTGCGCCCTGTGAGACAAGCGGGGTAGCTGAGGCCGCATGGTGGGTGAGGTCAGCAGGCCCAAACTCAGCTCACAAGGCAGTAATTCAGGGTAAAGATGCAACTGAGCAGAGGAGAAACACAACAGGAAGACACTACCTTTCAAGAAACATGTGCAGTGCAGTACCTAAGGATGATAAGGCCGGCTAGCGTGAAGAAGACTGTAACAGCTACCCAATTTGGCAACTGGGTAGTTGCTAAAAACCACTCACTGCAGAGCGCAGAGGGTAAAGCATGGCCTGGGTTGGAGTGACTGTTTAAAAAGGGAAGCAATAAAGGGAGCGCTGAGGCGCTAGCAGCAGGACAAACCCCCACCATGCTTTGTGCACTCTTTGATCTACATGACTTACAGACACAAATCTGTATGTCTAGGGGAGGTCACAAGGCCTGTGGCCAGTTCTCTGAGGCACTACAGGATGACACAGTAAAGTCTGCATCCCCAGTAAACAATTATTTACAATGCTAGTGTATCTCTCACACTCCACTGAAGTTTAAATTTCTGGGGTAAAGGAAGTGTCGTTAGCTGCAAGGCTAACAAGAGGCCACAATGCTGCTGTTACACACTCATTAGCTGTGATGCTTGCCAGGTGCTGCGCTAACTCCTCTGCCCTGGCCTGCATGAGGACATACTCACCTCCATAGTAGAGTCCTGTAGCAGTGCACATCCGCCACTGTCCCTGATACATCCCTGCTCTGCTGGGGCTGCACATCTGGACGCTGACATCTGCAATCTCTTGGGGCTCTAGCGATCTCACCATCACCATGTTCACATGTCCAAACTGGTCTCCCCCGACATACTTAAGACAAACCCCTGGAGGCCAGGCCTCTGCCCCTGAGTTCAAGCAAAAGAAAAAAATGTTAGGAAATCAGTCGTCCTGTGCTGGAGTTTCTTGTTGAACTGAGGAAGTGGCCTCTTTCCAGACACATATCCCTGAGCAACAACAATGTCTCTTACCACTCAGCAAAGGGAACTCTGAGGGTGGGGGAAACAGGTCAGTGGGTAAAAGCACTTACTACAAAGCCTGGTGAACTCAGTGTGACCCAAAACTCACATAATGGAAGGAGAAAACCAACCCCCTCAAGTTGTCCTTTGAAATCCACACATGTACATGTGCACACACAGTGTTTCTCAACCTGGAGGTTGCCTAAGACCACCAGAAATATCAGATGTTTACATTACAATTCACGCCATATCAACATTAGTTATAAAGTGGCAATGTAGCAATGAAAATAATTTTATGGTTGAAGTCACCACAACATGAGGAACTGTATTAAAGGTCTCAGCATCAGGAAGGTTGAGGACCACTGTCCTAGAGATCTGTTTACTATTGTTTTGTTATCTCATAAATGAATAGGTCTTCCTAGAACAAAAGGATGACTCATGTGCTGTATGACTTTGGAAATTAAGTTCCATATATGATTAAGGCAGTAATACTCTCTTATCACAGACCACCGCTTTATTAAAAAACAAACCCACCACCCTGTTGTGAACCAATAATAGCATCAAAAAAGTCAAAGGAAAGTCATTTAGGAGTTCCAAAAAGCCTGGGCATGATCATAGATCTGCGGCTACCCAAATCTGGAGATGTAAGGAACAAACCCCATGGAGGCCTCCCCAATAACGCTGCTGTGTGGAGGGAGGCTGCTCCATGGGGACAGTCGAAGTTCCTTCCACACCTAACAAGGCAACTACAAAATGCTCAACTGTGATAAGTGAGCTCAGGGAAATACCCTGTCTGTAACCAGCCTGGAAAGAAGAGATAAAGTTGCCTATTTTAATGATCTGAAGAAGAAAATAGAGTGCACACAGGACAACCTTGCAATCCCAGTTACATGGTGACACTTTGTCTCAGGAGGGAGCAGTTCTTTTTCAACTTCCTTTGCAAAGACTAGTTTCATTTTCATTTCTATGAAGCACAAAACTGTGAGCATGCTCAAGCCACTCTCATGTGACAACCAACAGCTGTCACACCCAAGAGAAACTGTTGGCAAGTGTAGTTTAGCCCACCTTGGAAAAACTAAGGAGCTGTAAATAGGCTGGGTGATGGTGGCGCATGCCTTTAATCCCAGCACTAGGGAGGCAGAGACAGAGGCAGAGGCAGAGGCAGAGGCAGAGGCAGAGGCAGAGGCAGAGGCAGAGGCAGAGGCAGAGGCAGAGGCAGGTGGATCTCTGTGAGTTTGAGACCAGCCAGGTCTACAAGAGCTAGTTCCAAGACAGGCTCCACAGCCACAGAGAACCCCACCCCCCCCCAAAAAAAAGCTGTAAGTTGATGAAAAATAAAATTCTGTCTATTTACTCTCTCTCTCTGTGTGTGTGTGTGTGTGTGTGTGTGTGTGTGTGTGTGTGTGTGTGTGTGTGTGTGTGTGTGTGTGTGTGTGTAGTGTTGTAGACTGGCCCCGGGACTTGTGCATTCAATGTGAATTCTACCAGCCAAGTTACATGGACATCCGGTCCTACTTACATCTTTACAGAGAATATTTCTAATTTAAACACTAAACTCTGTATTTGCTGTAAGGCTTCCAAAGCTACTGTAACAAAAACAAACAAAAAAAGTGCCAACCCTACAAGTATGCATCTACACAGCTAAATATCATGACAGTCAAACTCTGGGGAAGTTGCTAGGACAGTTACATGCAGTTATTACATTATTACATTACAGTTATTCATTTGTTGTGCTAGAGTCTAGTACCTAAGACAAGAGGTATCAACTGCTATGCATTGAACTCTCTCAGTGAACCCTTTCCTCAAAAAGTAGGCTATGAATGAGTCAAGAGACCAGAAATGGCAGGTGCCTACCCTAATTTCTACTGTGATATTCTACTTCCTGAAGACACCAGCAGGACTGGGACAATGCTGAGGAACCAGCACATCCATGTCCTCTAATAAGTCACTCCTACTCAGTGCCCTAATCCAAAGGAAAGCATTCAGGCTGTGGGTACAAAGCTACAGTGCTCTGGCTTGAACAACTTTCAAAGAATGGAAAGCTTTCTGTGCACAGTACCTTGAAGGATAAAATCTCAGGCAATTGCTGTCCAGCTTTTCAAGATACAAGAAGTGCTGGGAGCCAACAGCAGTTGCCCCAGCAGTGAGGTCAAGGTGAAGGCAGCTTTGGTGTTCTAACCTGGTACTCCAACCATCACAAACAGCCTCCCCCACTCCTGATAGACATCAGGCTTTACAGAAAGCAGAATAGCTATTCTATAACAAATCAGGTTTTGGTGCCTTGAGACACAGTCTCTCTGCCTGCCTGCTTGTTTCATTCCCTCCTTCTTTCCCTCCCTCCCTTTCGCTAGCTCAGGCTGGCCTGGTATTAACATCTTCCCACCTTCAGTTTCCCAAGTCCTGGGATTAACACACGCAGCTTCCTGGGTCTCTTAAATATAGCCTTGTAACAGGCTGTGGTAGCCCATGTCTATAACCCAAACTAAGGAGGCTGAGGCAGGAAAATGGCATGCTTAAAGCTAGTCTGACTCTACAGAGTAAAGACCCTGTCTCAAAACAAAAGCCAGAGCCCAAATAACTAGCTGAGCAGGGCTTTATAGTAAGACCTTGTTTCAAAACAAATGGCTAGTGAGATGGCCAAGTGGGATAAAAGGTGCCGGTCCAAAGCCTGAAAACCAAGTTCAATTCCCAGGACCCACACGATGAAAGCAAAAGAGATTCCACATGTGCTGTGGCACTTGTGAACACAAATAAATGAAATAAAAATACTTATTTTTTGATCCCAACACTCAGGAGACAGAGATAGGAGGATCTCTGTGAGTTCTAGGTCAGCCTGGTCTACAGAATGAGTTCCAGGACAGCCAGGGTCACACAGAAAAACCCTGTCTGGAAAAAAGGAAGGAAGGAAGGGAGGAGGGAGGGAGGGGAGGGAGGGAGGGAGGGAGGGAGGGAGGGAGGGAACCAATAGAAAACCACATGTATGTTTGAAAAACATATTTAGTCTATAATACTGTTTGCATAATTCTGAGAAGAAATATGATGGAGAGGCTGAACTGGAGACATATTTAATGTACTTTAAAGGTTTAAGGTGATCTGGCCTTGGGGTTCTAAAATTCCAGGCTGCCTAATGTCTGTGTTTGACAGTTGAGCCAGACCACCTCGGTACTGGTGAGACGCCAGCAACATCCTTACCGCTGTCTTCACTAGCATTTTAAGCAAGTTCACTCAGGCATGTTTCAAAATATTCCTAGGAAATGTTTTGACACAACGAAGGTGTCCCTGAGAACATCTGCCTAGTGTGTGTGGAGCCCTGGGTTGCACCCTCAGCACCACAAGTAAGTTAGGACACTGAAATCTCAGGTTCCTTTTTGCCATAAGCTAAGTGAACTGCCAATGACCTTAGGCCAACTGGAGAACCAGGTTAAACTTCAGGGTAGCTCATTGTGCTTAGCACTGCCCCTACATAGGACAAAAGGGCAACCACGGGCTCAGATGCCTGTCCTAACACATACACCTCTGCAGAGGAATAGGCAGCAAAACAAGAATGAGAACAAAGGTGAGCCCTCAATATACTTCAAGGGCTCAACTGGAACAAAAGCATGCACCACATCCAAACAGACCCAAAGCTCAGTGGTGTACACGCTTCACCTGCTGCTAACGGCAGCAGACACTGCATGTGATGTGGTTTTTAAACTGCACAATTGTAAATCCTGACAAACCTGTACCACAACAGCCACAATTGTCATGTACTCTAGGAGTTTGTCTCCCTTCAAAATCCATTTCAAATTTCACCAGAATCTAAATGCTTAATAAACTCATGTTTCGGGAAAAAAAACAAAAAACCCAAACACTTCAAGGTGAAAAAAGAAATTAAGCAAAGTAAAAGAACAAACAACACAAAACCAGATAATTAAAGAAAAAACAAAAACCAGAAAATGTGAGCATTTTCCTGTGTCACCACCAGCCTTCAAACAATGCACTACTGAGACAACCAGGGAGAGCGGGCTCACAAAACATCACCTACCTTGGCTGCTCTACTTCAAACAAAACAGGTTAGCTTCCCTATCACCAACTAAATTGCCAACAACTAAAAAAGTAAAAAGTCTGCTGAGGTCCCCTGAGTTTTATGTCAAATTACCATGATAGACAGGGTATTCACACACTACAGTCATAGCTAAATACCACTCTGCCTACCTCTCCATAGCTCAGGTTTTCTCTTCATTGCTAAGCATGTTAAAGCACCTTCAGCCAGGGAGCACAAACCTCCACTAGATGGGAGAGAAATACAAACTCAAAGAAGTTAACAAGCAACAGTTGATACCATAACCAGGTCTACTGTTAAATAACTATGGTCACCTTACGTACGAATGAGTCAAAACAATGTGCTTTCTTAGTCACCTTTAGTGTTAGTTTTTGTCTCACTATGGAGTTCTGGCTGATTTGGATTTCATTGAGTAGCCCATGCTGGCCTCAAATTGTAGTGATCCACTAGCCTCTGCCCCAGGGAGCTGGGATTGCAGCTATATGCCACGGTGCCGAGTTACAGTGTGCTGCACTAAAATGACTTCTGAACTTATTCCCACACTCCGCACCCCATTTGTCAAAGTGGTACAGTGCAGTTTCTGCGGCTGCACAGATGTGAACTCTTCCCACCACCCTGCTTTAGTCAAGGAGGATGGGTATTAATGAGATCAGAAGTGACATCATGGAAAACTTAGGGGGAGACAATACTCTACCACGCACAAGCCTAGTTTCTAGTAGCAAATGAGTATTAGATTGTGTCTGGATGCAGCAACAAACTAAGCCTTCTTCTTATTCTAAGATAGTTCACTGGTGTCTGGTCACTGAGCCAATATACGAAAATATTATATACTATGTATAAGAAAAGGCTCATCCAGGCATTGGGTGGCGCATGCCTTAAATCCCAGCAGTTGGGAGGCAGAGGCAGGTGGATCTCTGTGAGTTAGAGACCAACCTGGTCTACAAGAGCTGGTTCCAGGAAAGGATCAGTCAGAGCATCTTAGCCATTGCCTTCTCTTTCTATTAAAAACAAACAAGCAAATTAAAAAACCAATCAAGATAGAAATTCCCGTTACACACTTACCAGAATTCTGGATCCGCCATGTTTTTATAAACTGAGTATCAGGAGGTATAGATTCCCCTTCTCCTATGGTGACGTCTTCAACGAAGGACATAGAGGGCACACTGATATTTGGGCTTTCAAAGTCATAGTAAGCGCCAATTGCTGCTTGTAAGTTCCTACAAATAAAAAGACAAAAGACTTCAGTTCGATCTCAGGGATATTAAATGAACCGTCAAAGGAAAATCCTTTCTAAGGCTCTCACTACACAAGCCTTCTCGCTGATTACTGCTGAGACCCACAAATTAATGTGTACCTTTCCCTGACAATGCTACACAGAGCATAAAAGCCACTATTGCTGTGGAATATTACTTTAACTAGGCAAAGAAATGTTACATTTGTTTTTGCTGCATATGTTTAACCATGCAAAGATGTGTTGCTTTGCCTGCTTAAGGCACCTGGAAGCAGCAGTGAAAGTGGGACACACAGAAGGAAAGAAAGGTAAAAAACTCAAACGGCAAATGCAGATGAAGAGAAACAGGTTAAATTAAGTTATAAGAGCTAGTGGGACAAGCAAAAGACCCAGCACTCACAGCTAAGTCTCCATGTCATTCATGATTTTGGAGCTGGTAGGTGGCCCCAAAGAAAGCCTGCTACACCTCTACTCATGCATGTCTAAGTACAGGTGTGTGCATGACATGGTGCACACGTGGGGATCAGGGAGACAGTTTTCTCACTCAACCATGTGATTCCTGGGGAATCAGACTCAAGTCATAAAGCTTGGTGGCAAGCGTCCCTACCCACTGAGCCATCTTGGTGGCCTACTTCCACTTTGTTTTTTTTTTTTTGTTTTTTTTTGTTTTTTTTTTTTTTTGAGACAGGTTTCTCTGTGGCCTTGGAGGCTATCCTGGAACTAGCTCTTGTAGACCAGGCTGGTCTCGAACTCACAGAGATCCACCTGCCTCTGCCTCCCGAGGGCTGGGATTAAAGGCGTGCGCACCAACACCTAGCTGAAGAGACATTTCTTAAACTCTCTACCTCTATACCACCAACGCCGGCATACTTCCACTTTTAAAGTACTCTGTGCATATGCTACAACATCTGCAATGTACAGTGAGAACTAAAGCCTGCTGCCTCTCCCCTCACACCTGTTCACCAGGACAGCATTCTCCAGGAGCATCCAGACCACACCATGCACATACATGTGTGTCCCTACTTCCCACAGCGGGTATCATTATACACTGCCCTTGCTTTATTACCCTCACACTGGGTCTTGAAGATAGTTCTGCAAGGGATGAGTAGTGTGTCATAGCTGTAGTCATTAACCAACTACTACGTGTTTCTAACCTTCAACTTTTCCACAGTGTAAACATGTATCACCTTGTGTATAAGCTTATTATAGAATACATTCCTTTATATCATACTTCTTTGAGGATATTTATGTTTTTACTGTTGGATATAAACTTCCTGCAATAAAAAGATGGAGAACAATGCTTGAACTGCATGTATGACAGCACCTGCTTCCCTGCTGATTGGTGGTCAGTGTTTCTTCACTGTGCTGCATTTCTGCCAATTTTTTATAGCTTACTGACATTTTAAAATTCTATTCTCTTTGCCGGGTGTGGTGGTTCAAGCCTATAAGCATCTGAGAGGATGAGATAAGAGAATTACAGTCTGACGCCAGCCTTAACTAAATAAGGAGATGGTTTTAAAAAAAAAAAAAATTCTTATTAAGAGAAGTGACCAGCTGGGTAGGTGGATCTCCATGAGGCCAGCCTGTTCTACAAAGCTAATTCCAGCCAAGGCTACACAAAGAAACCCTGGCCCAGTTATTTGGAAGTGGGCAACTGGAGGAAAGATGATTTACATCTCGAATGAACAAGTGTTGGACAGCCGAATCAAGTCCCCATGGAGATTGTCTTTTATAACAGACTTCTTCTGGGGAATAGCAGAATTTGTGGTTTTTGTTTTTTTTTTTTCTTCCAAAACTCTGCTTCAGCAAGATGTGAAAAAAAGAAGAGGCTACGGAAGCTCATCTAATTCCAGATACCATGATGGAAGAGGGCCGCCAGGAAACCCTCCACGAAGAATGGGTCCAATCAGTTATCTTCAAGGCCCCAGCCCTCCTCCAATGCCTGGTGGATGAGGAAGGTAAATGTCTGCTCTAAAAAGCAGACAACCAGACATATACATGTGTAGAAGGAAGCCATCAAGAGGACAAGATGGTGTATGTCTAAACTAGGACTGTCCTGTGTCCTCATAGATGAATGTGGTCATGCTGGGAATTCCCTCTACAGGATCTGGCCTGACTGACATGCAGTTCTATAAATGTACATGTTTGTCTCCTTATCTTTTTTGTATAGTTTACTAAAGTTTTAATATAGTTTTAATTAGTAGGTATTTTTAGGTTGCTAAACTTGATTCTTCATCTTCATATGATTAAACTCCAAAGTGAGTGACAGGATAGGCTCCAAAGCTACACAGAGAAACCCTGTCTCGAAAAACCAAAAAAAAAAAAGAAAAAAGAAAGAAAGAAAGAAAGAAAAAAGAAAAACCAAAAATAAGTAAATAAATGAGGAATGACCAATTTTTTTTAAATGTGTAAAAGCTACTGGGGTGGAAAGGGTTTTAGAAAAAGGGCTCAGTGGTTAAGAGCACTCTTGCTCTTAGAGAACTGGGGTTCAATTCCCAGCACCCATGTGGCAGCTCATAACCACCTGATTCCCTCTTCTGACCTCCAAGGGCACCAGGCATGCATGTGGTGCACATATGGACATTCAGGCAATCTTAGAATTTTAACAAGAGCTATTTGTGTGCAAGAATGAGGGTGTGAGTCTGGATCCCTAGTATCCTAAGCAAAGCTAGCATGGAAGGCAGAGACAGGAGAATCTCCAGGTTCATGGGTTAGGATGTCTAGCCATCTGGTGAACTCAAGGTGAGAGAGCTTGTCTCGAAAAACAAGCTGGGGAGGCCTGGGTGTCGTGCACACCTTCCCAGTATTTGGGAAGCAGAGGCAGTTAGATCTATGTAAGTTCAAGACCAGTCTGGTCTACATAGCAATTTTCATACCTTCTAGGTAGATAGTGAGACCACATCTAAAAAGCTGGAGAGCGACAGCCGTCCTTCCACCTCTGGCTCCCACACAAACCAGCATGTATATACACTTACCCTCAAAACAAGTGGGGATAGTACACGGGCCTGTAACCCCATCTCAAGACAAAAAAGGAAAAGGAAGAAAGCAGAAGGCTATTTGCGATTTCTTTCTGGGAAGAGCCACCTGGTTAACTACTCATCAGGAACCAAGCACACAATCCAGAGTCTTCCCCAACTAAACAGCATCCCACCAGGACTGGTTCAGTTCTCCAGTGCCAGAAACCAAAGGCCACAAGGCTGTTTAAACAAGCTGTGTCCACGACAGAGATCAAAGGTACTTCTGGAATGATACTAAAGGACTCTTCTGGTCTTCTGTCAGTGAGCTCATCACCAGTTCCCAAGGCAGACAACAGGCTAACCTGTAAGCTTCTCTGCCTAACCCAACTATGAGCTAAGGAGCCAGTGGGCTGCTTGCACCATTTACAAAACAGCAGAAAACAAGCCTGACGGTTCACAACTGCACGGCGGTGTATACTGAGCAGCAGATACTTTCTGGCTGGGGCCTCCATGCCTGCTTCTCCAGGTGTTTGCAGCTGCCAGAAAGGCAGGCTATACTTAGAGCAAGAATCATGTGATGGCGGCGGGTCACACTAATCAGTAAGGACTGGAATTACAACACCAGCTGCATGATGAAATTTACATGGAGCCAAGCTGCACCTGTTCACCCACTGCTGACACAAAGCCTTGGACTTTAGTCTTCCCAACAGCTTCCTTTGTAGATGACAATGATCAAAGCCCACAGACGGCCTCAGAAGCACATGGCAATCAGTCCTGACCTTAAGGACTGAAAATAAAGTGAAAGAAAAATAAGCTTAGTTTGCACTTGCTCAAACATTTTATGTAAGCTGTGTCCATGTCTTTGTAAAGACTGATTTTCTGTCTCACTCTCTTATAAGCAGCCTTCATTGTCTTCTGCTATAAAATCCATTGGGAGGGATAAAGCCTTGCACACTGAGACAACACTCACAGCAGTTGTGTCCTATCTCACCCCTGTGTCATCAGGTCAGGCCTCCCTAACCTGAAGAAGGAACACCAAGGGCAAGTCAGGCAACACTACTTACTAGGCTGACACTCCCCTTCATCAAACCCCTCCCATGCATCCCAATGCAGTCCACAGCCAGAGCCAAGTAAAACTGCTTTGCTCAACCTTACCTGCTTGGACAGGTACTTCAGCCAGGAAAAGACCCTGAACCCTCTTAAAGTTCAAACTTACAATGAAAGTAGTGATCAGGGATGCTGACCAGAGGCTGGAGGGAGGCGACAGAGCAGATCATTTCCCAGAGACAGGCAGAAAGCCAAATGAAGCCAGGAGGCATGGCTGCACACCTCCTCAGGCTTCCAGTCACTTAGACTGGGCCCTGGACAGAGCCAGAGCAAGACCAGATCAAACAGCTCCAGTTCAGTGTGCATTCCCATCTCCAAACAGTACGGGCTGGCGATGGGAAAAGAAGAACACTGGCTACAACAGAGCCTCAATTGCCTGAGTTCTCAGAGCTTCCAGGCAGCAACAGTGTTCAACTAGATAAAAAAAAAAAAAAAAAAAAAAAAAAAGCACAGGACCAATGGAGAGTGGGGAGGGTCCAACACTGTATAGACCCTTTATTAACCAAAGTGCCTGAGAACTAACCTGAGCCACAGTATGAGACCCTGATCCCAAAACAGCAAAGAGGGTATGGAATGGAAGGTCTGGAAAGATGGCTCACTGGGTAAAGGTGTTGCTGCCAGGGCTGACAACCTGAGTTCTATCACCACGGCACACACAGTGGGGGGAGGGGGCTGACCCCTGAACAAGCTCTCCTTGGCTTCCATGTGTTCATACACATACACACAAGTAAATGCATAAAAGAGAAAAACATAAGAAATACTCTTATTGGGCTGAGTTAACCGTTCAGGGGTAGGGTGCTCAAAATGCATGCAGCCCTGGATTTAAGCCCAGAACTGCAAAATCCAACTATCAAACCACTAATCATAAAGCAGAGCCATTTCAATGACACGATTCACAGCTCTACAATCAGAGCCGGCAGTGTCACCTGCTGCTGTGCTTTTACCCTTTACCCCCGGCTGTCCTCTGCCCGAAGACCCACATGCCAAAACACACTGTAAAGGAGACCTTCAAACAGAAACCAGCCTGACTATCTAGCCACGCCCCATGTTCACTTTCGCTTGAGTAGACAGGGAGTCTGAGGATAGAATCAGACAGATGGCAGGAAGATGCAGAAGAGGAGCCCCAGCCAACAACGCCTGTGGCTCTGGAAGCAGATCCCCAGAAGGAACCCCTCCACGCTAGCTCAGTCAAACCAGGTTCAGGCTGCTGACCTGCAAATCTGTTAAAAAGAGGAATTCTACATGGAAGCCACATTGTTATACTAATGCAATAGTATGTGGCTGTGTGCTCGCCTCAAAAGAAAACAATGGTAGTACAAAGGCAAACTGTGTACTATTGACATGAGGCTGTTCTGCTGAGTCACTTCCGTCATGGACTTTGGCTTCCAAGAACTCATATTTCCATCAAAAATGAATGCTTAGGGTAACTTCTTGTTTTGGTCCCTGGATTTGATTTCCTGAAATGATTTACAATTGCTGTTTTCGTGAAATTCAGACAGTTTAAAATAGTTATACGCTGGGTGGTGATGGTGCACGTCTTTAATCCCAGCACTCAGAAGACAGAGGCAGGTGGTCTACAGAATGAGTTCCAGGACAGCCATGGCCACACAGAGAAACCCATCTCAAATACATCTCTGTATACCTAGAAAACCTAACTAACCTAACTGTAGGTTGTGATTATTATAAGGGACTATATAATCTGTATTTAATTATGCATTACATTTTAAAAGAGCTGTATAAACAATACCTAACAAGAGGAGAAATTTACATATAACAAAATTAACTTTAAATTTGTATCAATAAATGAAAATCCATACCAATGCAAACTATTCATTTTTATATCCTAGTCCTCTTTTTTCCTTTAAAAAGAGATTGACTGTGATCATTACAATTTATAAGTTACAACCCCATTTAAATGAAAACAAACATTTATAAACAATATTTGGGAATTTGGGCGTTCTTCATTCCAAACTCCTTCCTGCTGTTGGGGGGCGCTGTTCATATAGTGGGGGATCATGATAAAACACAGAATCCTGGCTGTAGTCTATGACGGCATCATCTCAGCTGTTTTGGGCCACTGCTTTAGGTGTCTTGCTTGATCAAACCATATTAATCTGGAAGGAATAAGCAGAAACTCTTTTTTCAAGTAGCCTGTCCTTAGACTTAAATGTTGAAGTCAAAGCATTCTTAAGATGTATAAGTTGGATTAACTGATGTATAAGTTGGATTAATTTAGCAGCATTGATAATCAAATATCTGTTAGCAGTTGCTGCTCCTTCCTCATCAATCAAACAATTTAAACAACAATATAGCATATCGAATCCAGACTCTGTATTTTCCATCTTTACGTGGCCTTTTCATTACTCCATTTATTTTACTTTTATTTTTTTCCTTTTGAGACGGGGTTTCTTTGTGGAAATCCGCCTGCCTCTACTTCCTCCAGCAAATCTTACCAGCATGCACCACCAACACTGGCTTTCTTTCTTTAAAACAGATTATTTTAGAAAGGCAGGTCGTCTTTAAACACTTCAGAGATCTACAGAATATGGAATCTAACCTGTTTTAATAACAGGTTTTTTTTTGTTTTGTTTTAATGACAATGAGGCATGTCTGCTCCCGGCAGCACCAGTCTACATTGGAGAAGATGATGGGCATTGAAGAAACTACACATGGAGTTACTTTCTTTGTTGCAAAGGTAAGCTATTGGGCAAGAAAGTGCCTTTGCCTCAACTGCTGAGGTATGCTGTCCAAATCGGACACACAGGACATCAAAGAGTGACTGAAAACCTTGCCAAGACAAGGTAGGACAGCCCTTCAGAATAACCTGCTTCACACAGAAATGTCTGTCAGATATGCTATGCCTACAAATAGATGCCCTAAATGTTGCAGAGCAGCCAGCAGTTTTTGTCATTTGTCACATTTTCTGGAAGGTGTATGCTCATACTTCCTGCTGACTCAGTTATTTCCTTCTCAGGTCTCTGAGGGAGTTGAAGACTAGATAATACAGTTATAGTTTTCCTTGTTTATTAGACTCAGTAAAAAACAAACAAACAAACAAAAACTCACTGAAAACGTGGAAAAAGTATAAAAGGTTTGAAAAACATTTAAAGATAATGTGATAATGCTAATTAGAATAGAAAAGTAAATTAGGTACAAAAGTAAACTCATCAAGAAAGAATAGATAAGCCAGGCGTTGGTGGCGCATGCCTTTAATCCCAGCACTCAGGAGGCAGAGACAGGCGGATCTCTGTGAGTTTGAGACCAGCCTGGTCTACAAGAGCTAGTTCCAGGACAGCCTCCAAAACCACAGAGAAACCCTGTCTCAAAAAAAAAAAAAAAACCAAAAAACCAAAAAAACAAAAAACAAAACAAAACAAAAAGAATAGATAATGGAGTATTTTCTCTGACTTTGTCAAATGCTAATGGACTAGACATTGTTGATGTACTTATTGCCTGCATATATTGTTTGTACTTATTGTATATAGTTTTACTTATGTTAGTTATAGCCTTTTAGATATCTCACTTGTACAAATATTTATTTTTAGTTTATGTATAAGGATGTTCTCCCTCATGTATATCTATGCACTACAAAGCCAGAAGAGAGCAGCAGACCCCCTGGAACTGGAGTTACAGATGCTTGTTGAGTCATGTGGGTCTTCTGCAAGAACTGCCAATGCTCTTAACCACTGAGCAATCTCTCCAGTTCCTTGGAATACTTTTGTTTGTTTAGTTTTCTTTTTTTTTTTTAAGAAAAAAAAAAGGGGGAGAAGGGGCTGACAGAACACTTAAGAGTATCTGACATAATACTGAAAAGAAATTACACACCTGGAAGAAATGAGGATAATTTAATTTGAAAACAAACAAACAAAAAACAATCCAACAAAAACAACTAGAAGACCAAGCAAATCAAAATCTCCAGGACAGCAAAAGATTGTGCAAAAAAGCCAGTGCTTGTGGTAGTGGCTCACACCTGCAATCTCAGCAACAGCGGGGATGGAGCAGGAGGACTAACACAAATTTAAGGCCAACCTAAAGTCACACGGTCAGCCCCTTTCTTGGAATTGGAGGGGAGTGCATGGTTGCATAATGAGAGGATCTGGGGATATAGAGCTCACCAGGCCCTAGAAGAAAAGCAATCCCAACACATATTAATGGCTGAGCATCAACAAGCAGTTAAAAGGCTGTTAACACAAACTAAAAGCCAGGCTACCCAGACATACAAGCCTGTCATCACAGCTCTAGAGGCAAAAGGACTGAGTAAGATAAAAGTTAGCCTAAACTGCACAGTGAGACCCTGTCTCAAAACAAACAAGCACACAGTTCTCAAGTATGGCTTTTTCAAAGTTCTTTTTTGGGAACAGATGGGAATTGGTGGTTTCCCTACATCATCCAGGACAATCTGGAATGTCTCAATTAGCATAAGCTAGAAACCCCTCTTAGGTGTGCCTGCATAATCATCTCTTAAGTGATTTTATGTCTTGCTAAATGAACAATATCAACCATCTCACTGTCTAACCCTGAAAGTCTCATCATATTGACTTGTTTCCAAATGAATACCAGCTATTATAGAAGCCTTACTTGGGGCTGTAGCTCAGTTGAAGAGTGCTTGCCTAGCATGTACAAAACCATGGGTCCCATTCCCCAGCACCACATAAAACCCGTTGTGCTGGTGCACGTTTGTAATGGGGGGTGTGGGTGTTCACATTATTCTTGGTTAGAGAGCTAGTTCAAAGCCAGCCTGGAGTGTGTGGGTGATTGGATATAGGGTTTAAGCATGAAAGGGAAAGCACAGAATCAAAAAGAGAAAAGACTAGATTCATTTCCCAGCACTAAACCAAAAGAGGGCAAGGAAGTAAACAGATGGATTCTACATCATTAAAGAAAAACCCACACAGAGGGCTACTTAAGTAAAAGCAAGTTAAAAGACACACTCAACAGAGGGGAAAACTTCTAATGCTGACAACTTTCTAATGTCAATTTCATGGGAATTGAACCCAGGGCCTCATGCATGTTGAGACTATTCTAATAATGAATTACAAATCCAGTGCTAACAGAGTATTATCTTGATGAGGATGGTGAAAGTTCCCAACAAGAAATGCTAAGTATCAGTACAAACCTATGGGATGTCACACCATGCCCTATAAACACTACTGTTATCCCTAATCAAGTGGGTAAATTAAGGAAAGGGAATGTAGCTCACTGGTACAGCATTTAACTTGCAAGGCCCTGGCTTAGCTCCTTAAAATGCTAGAAACTGATTTGAGGGACTTGCAGAAACTAATCACATTTCTGTCACCCAGCTATACCACCAACCCTACATATTTCTTCAAAGAAGGGGTGAAAAAAGACAAGTTAGGAGAGGGGATCATTGGATACAGCCGTTTCCTCACTCTGCATCAACAGGGAAAAATAACTACCTCACGCAAGTCACAGAAAACATAAATAAACAATGAAAACAGGAACAAGTACAATCTCCTGGATCAAGCAGTTCAGAGACTAGTAACTCCAGCCCCAGCCAGGGCTTCTGAGGCATGTGGCCTCTACTGACATCCTGGGATACATTCATACAAACAAATCATACACATTTAAAAAAAAACACATCTTTTTTAAAATAAAAAAACACACGGTGCACAGACAAAGGCACAGACAAAACACCCACATACATTAAATCTAGTAACACTGAAAAAAACAAATCAGACTAGGTGCTGGTGGCACATGCCTTTAGTCCCAGCATCTCTGTGAGTTTGAGGCCGGCCTGGTCTACAGAGTTCCAGAAAAAACAAACAAACAAAAAAAAAAAAACAAAAAAAAACAAAAAACAAATAATAGAAGAAAGTTTTGGTAGCAGAAAATAAACAAATAAAAAAATAAAGTCTTAATGATTTTGAAATCCTGGTGGTCAGTGCATTGATAGGGTTCATTATGTATAAGAAAACCAACTATACCTGATAGAACACACTGGAGCCTGCAAAGGACAAGAGGATCAGGAGTTCCAAGCCAGTCTTAGCTACACTGTGAGTTCAAGTCAGCCCCAAGCTACAAAAGACTGACTCAAAAGGGAGAGGGGGGGCAGAATCAAAGAGGAAAGAAAACAAATAGCCACCTTACCTATAAGCAAAGCACTGAACTACACCAGCAATCAAGGAAATGAAAAAGCAATTAACACCGCTCACCTGACAGTTGAACATACCTGGCACAGGTGACAGCTTTACACTTCACAGAAAGCAGACTCTCTACTACCTCAGTATCAAGACAAGTGCAACACCCTTCGAGGAGACAATCGGGAACATTCCTGACAGCCAAGTGTGGTGGTGAACACCTATCATCCCAGGGCTGTGAACTGAGGCAGGGCCATCAGAGCAGCTCAAGGCAAGCCTTGGGTACATAAGACCTAGGCCACCCCTATGAAAAATGGAGGAGGTTATGGGGCTGTACACATTTGCAGGCCCAGCACTGGTGAAGCAACTATGGGCAGATGATTACTAGCAATTCCAGACCAGCCTCTACACAGTAAATCTGCATAGTGGCCTCACAGTTCTAGGCCAGCCAGGAATACACAGGGAAACTCTCAAAGCAAGTGTCCATGGGGGAGGGGTGCCTATCTTTTCTATCCTGAACAAAAGAACTTGTTTTAAGTCATAAGGCACAATGAGAGAGACAAGGCAAGTCAGCAGAGATTTTATAATAGTTAAAAACTAAAAGAGTCCACTGGGTTGTGGTGGTACACACCTTTAATCCCACCACTCAGAAGGCAGATCTCTGAATTTGAGGTCAGGCTGGTCTATAGAGTGAGTTCCAGGACAACCAGAACTACACAGAAAAACCTTGTCTCAAAACAATAAAAAACCAAAACAATAATTAAAAAAACATCTGTTTTATTTTCTGTGTGTTTGAGTGTTTGGCCTGCATATGTGTATCTATGCTACACGTGTATGTCTGGTGTTCTAGAAGGCCAAAAGAGGACACTGGAGCCGGGCGTTGGTGGCACACGCCTTTAATCTCAGCACTCGGGAGGCAGAGGCAGGCGGATATCCAGAATGAGTGCCAGGATAAGCTCCAAAGCTACACAGAGAAACCTTGTCTCGAAAAACCAAAAGAAAAAAAAAAGGGGGGGAGGCACTGGATGGCTGTGAGCTGCTGTGGGTCTTGGGAACTGAACCTAGGTTCTCTACAATAGTGTTTTGACTGCTGAGTCATCTCCCCACCTCCCTATGTGCAGTTCACAATAGACCTTGCTTTTCACCATGCTAGTAGCCTAGAAGGGAGGATGGATGGTCGAAGCACTGTGCCACTTTCTCTAAGAACTCGAGCAATTGCAGGTTCCGGTGTCCATCTGGAAGGGGAACAGCCCTAAACCAGCCCACAGACACTGAGGATTGGATTTCGTTACTGGCCCTTTCTGTAATGAATTGTTTAAACAGCCATTTACGGAATTTGTTAGGGTTTTTTTGTTGTTTTGTTTTTGAGACAGGGTTTCTCTGTGTAGCCCTGGCTATCCTGGAACACACTTTGTAAAAACTTACTTCTGTACACATTCACTATAGGCACAACAGAGGTTGATACTTTGATCTGTGTTAGATGTGAGTTAATGAAGTTATAAGGCACATGGGACAACCATCCCCCAAATAATTAAAGGTGTAATAAACACAACGATTTAAAGACTCAGTGGTTGTCTTATTTTGGATGATGTTTGCGACCTGGAGTTTTAAGATTTAGAGAAACAGCAAGTGCTGGTGTTCCCACCGAAAAAGAAAAATGTGGAGGCCACTTCAACATTCAGAAGTGTGAGTCTATGTGTACCTTTCTGCATTTAAACCTTGCCAGCACCAACAATATAGGCTTAACAGGCCTAAGCACACATGCCTGTTACTCCAATCCCTAACAGACTGAGGGAAAAAAAAAAAAAAAAAAAAAAAAAAAAAAAAAAAAAGCGAGGAGAGAAAACTTCCTGAACTAGAGACAACTCAGCAGTTAAGAGCACTGGATGCTCTTGCAGAGAACCTGGGTTCAGTTCTAGCATCTGGCAGCTCAACTGCTTGTAGTTCTGGTTTCAAGAGATGTGATGGCCTCTTCTGGCCTACTGGTATCAGGCATACATGGTACACATACCATGCAGTCAAAACACTCCTACATATGATATAAATAAATCTAAATAAATTAATTGGAAATAAAAAACTTTAAAAAAAGAGGCTGTGGACTGGCTCAGCTGGCAGAATTCCCACCTAGCAACCCCAGCAATAAATAAGGTGAGTACAGAGATCAACACCTGTGATCCCAATGCTGGGGAAACAGAGACCAGAGAGCATCAGGAGGTTTGAGGTTATATGGAATGAAAACAAAAAAAAAAAAAAAAATGAAAACAAAAAAGCTCAAGAAGCAGGTGTGGTGGCTCATACCTGTAAGTCCTAAACTCCAGAAAAAGGAGCGTTCCCTGGTGAAGGTCAGTCTGGGCTACAGAGTGTGTCCCAACCAGAGTGTACTTTAGAAATGGTTTTTGCTGGTCAATCATTAGAGTGGATGATCTGTACCAATCCATGAGTTGATGACCACAGAAGAGTGATTCAAGTGTGAATGTTTAGCACACCCCAAGTACTAGAATCACAGACAAGCACCATCAAGCCTGGCTTTTATGTACAGCTAGGGCACACCTATAAAGCAGCAATTGGAAAGCTGAGGTAGAAAGGTTCCATTATCACTAAAAGATAGATACGGATATAGCTGAGTTCTGGTCTAAATACAGGAGACCCTATGTTCAATTCCAAGGAATAAAGAGAAGAAAAAATAGTAGGTCCTGCCAGTTGACTCAGCAGATATATGCTTGCTTTGAAAACCTGACAACTTAAACGGTCTGGAAAGGAGAACTGACTCCCAAAAGTTGTCCTCTGACCCCATAGGAGCATCATGGAATGTGTACACCTGTTTGAACACATACAACAATAACAGTAATAATAAAAAATACAGACTGCCATTAAAGTTACACCTTTCTACCTGCTGAGGCAGGGGACACGTATTCAAGGCTCCATCTCCTCGCATGAACTGCTTCAACAAATGCTCACTGAATACCTATCCTGTCTAAAACACTGCAGAAGATGCTCAGGATCACACAGGACCTTGGGACTGGTGCAAAGCACACCAGTTCCAGAAAACCTGTGATTTCCAAAGCCAAAAAGAAAGAACACATTCTAAGGAGAAGAAAGTAGCTTACCCTTGGGAAAGCAAAACTGAGTGTGGGAAACAGCACAATTAAAAGGCCTCCACTAAAGAAGACAACACAGAGGACAGGAAATTATTTACAAGCCATGTGTCTACCACCCAGAACATAGAAAGACCTCTTAAAGCTTCACAGCAAATACATAAACTCAAATGTAAAGGGTCAGAGGACTAGAAGAGAGATTTCCCCAAAGAAAATGTACAAATGGTCAACAAACACATAAAAGATACACCATTAGCCACTAGGAAAACGAGAATCCAGATCATAAGGAAGGTGCTGGCAAGATGGCAAAGGTGCCTGTTGTATAAGCCTACTGACCTCAGTTCCATCCAGAAAGTTATCCTGACTTCTACACACTGGCATCCACACCCACATCTGACACACAGGCACATCTCTCTCTCTCTCACTCACACACACACACACACACACACACACACACACACTCAAGAAATCATGAAGTGTTATTTCACATTCACTAGGATGATTCTGTTGTTTTTGTTTTTAAAGAAGTAATTGGGCTGGAGAGATGAATCAAAGGTTAAGAGCACCAACTACTCTTCCAGGGGTCCAGAGTTCAATTCCCAGCAACCACATGGTGGCTCACAACCATCCATTTTGAGATCTGATGCCCTCTTCTGGTGTGCAGATATACATGGAAGCAGAATGTTGTATACATAATAAATAAATAAAATCTTAAAAAAAATAAAGAAGTAATCTTACTCAGGAGGCAGGGGAAGTTCAAGGCCAGCCTGGTCTACAGAGTGAGTTCCAGAGCTGTCACACAGAGAAACCCCGTCTCTAAAAAAATAAAACAAAGGAAGTCTTGGTGAAGATGTGGAGAAACTAGGACAGGCTGCCATTCATCACTTGTAGCAATGTAAAGGACCTACCAATCCTGCTGGGAGCTTTCTACACTTGTGTGAAACTGGTGCTCAAACAGTTACACACCCCAAACAACACCCTTCACAGCATCTAGGAACAGAAGCACCTCCACGTCCTCCAGCAGGTAATGATGCACCAACTGAAACACACATACAGTACTGACAGAGCACGGCTGCCCTGAAAAGAGCATGCTAGGTCAGAGCAGAGCTAGACACAGGGGCTAGGGCGCAGCTCAGACACTTGGTGCTCACTCAGCATGTGTGAGGCTGTGAAGGAAAGGGAAAGGAAAAGAGAAAGACAGGACAAGGAGAGATGGGAGAAAGGAAGAAAGAAGCCAGACACAAAAGGTCAGATATTTTAACATTCTATTTATAGACTAGTTCCATCTGAGGTAACAGAACTGAGGGCAGTTGCCAGTGATGGTGGTGGGGGCCTGGATGGGAGGGAGTGGGGCCATTGCGAAAAGATTGCAGCTGCCTCTGGGGTAACTGCTGTAAAGCACCCTGAGCACACTGGGGGTGATTTCACCAGGCCTGCTGGCTCACACCTGTGACCTCAGCAAGCTAAGAGGCAGGAGGGGCCAGGTGAGCTTCAGGCCAGCTGAGGTCACACAGCAAGTTCCAGGCCAGAAAGGGTCACACAATAGGATCACCTCAAAACAGTTAATTTTATGACAGCGATTTTCCTCATTCCTAACACCACCATAACCTTACCAATATTCTATACTAAAAACAATCAACTCCACACTTGTCACTCAAGATCTCATCCCTATCCACAAGGAATCTGCACATCCTGCACACTTCGCTCTGAGACTTTACTGGTAACTGAAGTGTACACACAGGAATCTCCCTGGGTATCACACCAGTCTCCTCCTTTTCTTTTACACTGATGCTAGCACCCGCCCAAAACATACCTGTTTAAATACTGCCTGGTGACCGGATCTGGTGGGATGGCTCAGTGGCCAAAGACCTTACTTTTCTTTCAAAGAACCCAAGTTCAGTTCCCAGCACCTACACTGGGTGCCTCACAGCTGCATGTAACTCTAGATCCAGGGGTCCAATGCCTCTGGCCTGCATGGGCACCCGCACTCATGGATAGGCAAACACGCACATAACTTAAAATAATAAAAAATACTTTAAAATACTCCCTGGTGGTTAGTTTTTGTTGTTGGGTTGGTGGTGGTAAAGAAACTACCTGTGATTGGAAACTTAAGCCCTGTGGCAACAGTACAGTGTAAACATTTTCAGCAAGACAGCAGCCGGGCGGTGGTATCAAACGCCTTTAATCCCAGCAGATCTCTGTGAGTTCGAGGCCAGCCTGGTCTAGAGAGTGTGTGCCAGGACAGGCTCCAAAGCTACACAGAGTGTTTGTGAGAGGGAGGGAGGGAGGGAGGGAGGGAGGGAGAGAGAGAGAGAGAGAGAGAGAGAGAGAGAGAGAGAGAGAGAAAGATACAGGACAAGGATTCACTTAGCCCCAAGTGACCTATACACCTTGGTAAGCATCCTTCCTCAGTCTTCCATGTGATGGATAATAAGCAACTGATCACCTACAAATTCTCTTCTCATATTTATGTATTTATGTATTTATTTATTTATTGAGACAGGGTCTCATTATGTAGTCCAGGCTGGCCTGGAATGCACAGAAATCTGCCTGCCTCTGCCTCCTTCAGGGCTGGAATTAAGTATGCCATTACACCTGGCCTCCTACAAATCCTTTATTCAGAGCCCAGTAGCATGTCTGAAAAAAGTTGCACCGATGGGAAATTATAACTAATGTACAAAACATTCCATTTAGTTTTGGTGCAGGGGACTGAATCCAGAATATCATGGTCAGTCGGCAACTGCTCTACCTACTGAGCACATCCTAGCCAGCCTTCATTGAGTTTACTCATGTAGGTCATAGTCACTGGTGACTTTTGTGAACAGGAAGTCCTACCGATCCCAGCACCATTGCTGGCAGCTAAAATAAGTACTAGAAAAATGCTCTGTAAAAACAGTAATTTTTTTTTTTTTTTTTAAATTCCAACACTGGAAGGCAGAGGCAATGGGAATCTCTGAGTTCCAGGCCAACCAGGTCTACAAAGTGAGACCCTGTCTCAAAACAAAAAACAATAATACAATTTCTTAGACAGGAAGGACACATACCTGAATCCCAGCATCTGGGATATGGAAACAGGAGATCAGGGGCTCTAATCCAACCTATAGATTATATTAGACCCTATCTGAACCAAAGGAAAGTAGTAGATGATAAATATGTACTGACAGAAAGTCCCATTGGTCATTTTTTTGATAGCACAACAATAAAAATACTTTTGAAAACAGTATAATCTCAGTTTGGGTTTCATTTTAGAAGATTTGGGTTCTTCATTTTAAAATAATGGTTTATAAGCCATGAAGTGTACTGCAACTTTATTGTTTTAATTGTTTATTAGCTAAGCACGGCTTCCTGCTACCTTCTATTTCAGGTCTCACACATTTTGAAGACTTGAATGACACCTTCCACCTGTTCAGAGTTTAATGTTAAAGAATGTTGTATGGTATTTATCTAATAAAGTTTTTGATTTTTTTTATTGATTTTGGGGTTTTTTTGTTTGTTTGTTTGTTTTTGAGACAGGGTTTCTCTGGGTAGCCCTGGTTGTCCCAGAACTAGCTCTGTGGACCAGGCTGACCTTGAATTCCGTGATTGGCCAGTCTTTGCCTCCAAGTGCTGGGATTAAGTTGTACACAACTGCCCCTGGCTCCGGGTACAGACCTTAAATACAGTTTAGTGGAATGGTCTCTGGCTTTGTTTTGTTTGTTGAGTTTTGAGAACTTGGATTTTTTTTTATTAAAAAAAAATAGAGGGGTGATTGTGGCTCACACCTTTATTCCCAGCATTTTGGAAGCAGAGGCAGTCAGATCTCTTGCAAATTTGAGGCCAGATCTACATAAGGAATTCCAGGATAGCCATACCTACAAAATATTATTATTACCTTGTGTGAATGCAGCATTCAGGTGTATGGCGGTCAGAGGTCAAATTTTGGGAGTCAGATTCCCCCCCCCTTCTCTGTGTAACAACCCAAGCTGTCCCGGAACTCACTCTGGAGAGCAGGCTGACCTCAAACTCAGAGATTCCCCTGCCTCTGTCTCCTGAGTGCTGGCATTAAAGGCACTCGCCACTATCACCTGGTTAGGGAAGTCAGGTTCTTAAGTTACTTTTTCTCAGCCACAGTGCCTCGTGTGTTCCTCACTTTTCACAAACCCCCAAAACAACCTTAGATGGCACAGACCCCTCAAGCATATAAAACTAAGTTGTTTATGTAGTCAGAATAATTGTGTAACAACCTGACAGCAAAATAAATAATAAACACTGGCAGCACTAAAAATTTAGCTGGCCTGATAGCTCACATCTCTAATCCCAGCAGCACGCAAGAGACTAAGGGTCCAGGCATGTCTGAGGCTAGCCTTAACTGCAGTGGAGCCTCTGTCTCAAACAATCCAAAAACAATGAGTGAACTAAAAACTTACTTCAGTGTTTAAATGGTCAACCAGGGGAGAAATTATGTTCTTTTCCTAACAAACTGACAACACACCAAGCTTCCTAGTTAAATAAGAGGAAAAGGCGCTAGGAGGCGGGCAAAAGAACTCAACACAGGATAGAACTCTTAGAAACTATACTAGAGCAATACCCAGCCTTACTTTAGTCAATAACCTGCCATTCTATTTCAATTATGTGTTCCCCCGTGTGGCCTGGGACTTCCTATGTAGACCAGGCTGGCTCCCACTAACAGATACCTGCCTGTTTCTGTCTCCAGATTTCATCAACTTAAGGTCAGCTGGTTGGTGCTCAGAAAGTTAACTACTATCCTTGCATCAGATCATCTGGGCCTGGGGTACAAGCAGAGGAGCTAGAGAAAGCTTAGCAGCTAAAAAAAAAAAAAAAATGCACAGGGCTCCTGCAGTGCCTGAGCTGAGTTTCTAGCACCCACTACTACTAGCAGCTCACAGCCCCCGACTCCAGCCCAAGTGTGTCCAATGCCTTGGACTCCAAAAGAACCTGCACACACATGCACATACTAGCAAATATTACAAAAGAACCTGCACACACATGCACATACTAGCAAATATTACAAAAGAACCTGCACACACACTCACATACTAACACATATTACAAAAGAACCTGCACACACACTCACATACTAACACATTACTAAAGAACCTGCACACACACCCACATACTAACACATAATTACAAGAATAAGAAAGATAAACCTAAGTTTTTTTTAAGATACAGAACTTACAAGTGCTTATTTAACCCTAGAGACTGTGTCCTGCAGTAAAACTGTAAAAATTCAGCCCCACTCTTGCTGTAATGATTGGCTTTTAAAGACCAATAGTGAAAACGTGCACTCCACCCATGGTTCCCATCTACCAATAAGCATAGGGGAAGGGAGGAAGACAAGGAGTTGGATAAAAATCCAAGTTATTTTTGAGACCGGGTTTCTTGTGGCTTTTGGAGACTGTCCTGGAATTAGTTCTTGTAGACCAGACTTGTCTCGAACTCAGAGATCCACCTGCCTCTGCCTCCCAAGGGCTGGGATTAAAGGCGTGCACCACCAACGCCCAGTTCAAAAATCCAAGCTTAACAACCTCTTTTCAGGCATTGCTTGAGGCATTTGGTGGACATGGAAATAAATGGCAGTTTGTTCGATGGATGCCAACAGAAACAAGATTCTACCAGTCAGGGCACCAAATGCCCAACGCAGGGCAAAGGGCATGCCCCTCCTTGCTTTTCGCCTAAACCCCGATTAAATGCTTCACCTGGGAGCCTTTCAAAGACAGTGTAATGGTCTGCAGTTCCTCCCTCATCCTGCGTGAACTCCACAATCCCTACCTGGAGACCAGGGGGGAAGTCTTGCTTGCCAAAAACAGCAAGTGCTGCTGTCAGAGCCAAGAAACACGTCGATACGGTACGACAGTCTTCTGCCTGACTCCGGTCTGGACAACGCAACTACAAGCCAAAACGCTTGGTCCTCAGCCTACGTTACCGGTCTCCATTTTCCCAGTGGCGTTCGGTCAAATGAGCCGGTCTGCGTTCCCTCTATTCAGTAAGCTGCTCAAAGCTCCCCAGGCCAACCAAGCCCCCGCCAAGGACTGCAGTCTCTTCTTCGCTAAGTTCCCGCTCCCAAGATCGGCTCCTTCCCTCCACTTTCTCAAGACTTTTCCTAGGTCTTGCCCCAAGTCTGGCACTCCGGGTCCTCTACTAGATGTCGCTTCTGCCTGGCACAACTCCTGCCTCCTCATCGTGCTCAGCTGATTCTCATCTGTGTGCGCTCGCCCTCCCCCGAAAAAGTTGGGTATTTTTTTTTCCTTATCTCTCCTCAGATGGAGACTCACACACGGTCTCTCCCGTGCCCGGGCACCTGACACACACTCCCCTCGAGTTCCCTCACAGTCCCGTCACCGTCAGCCCCGTCACAGCTAGTCGAGAGGAAAACACTACGCAGGGCTCTTGTCCTGGGCTTTCTACTCCCACCACACGGCGCCCTGGCTTCGGCCCCACCGCTTCTCCCCTCTTCCCACGTCCGCGGGCCCGGACTCCCCAGCCTGGGCCCTGCCCTGCCCTGCCCGTCCCGCCAGCGGGCTCGGGGCTTGCTTCCCCCGGGGCAGGGCTGGCTCCGCGTGGGGCCGGCTCACCAGTTGGTCATGTCCAGGAAGAAGGCGCAGCCGGCCGGGTTCAGCTGGAAGCCGAGGAGCCGCTGGAACTCGGAGATGAGCACGTCCTTGTCGGTGGTGCCCAGGCAGCTGAACTTCTGCATGAGCTCGGGGTCCAGGTCCACGTCCATGCCCTCCATGGCGGGGGGCCCGGGGGGCCCCGGGGCGTCCGGACGCCCAGCTGCCCTCGCCCGGGCCTGCTCGCGCCCGCGCCCGTCGCCCGGGCCCGGGCCCCGCGAGGGCGGCCCGCTCGCTGGGCCGCGCCGCGCGCGCTGGCCGCAGGCAGGCCCCCAGGCCTCTCACCCCGCTCATGGGCTGGCGCGCCGCCCGCTCCGCCCCGCTCGCTCCCTCGCTCGCTTGCTCTCTCTTCTCTCTCGTTGCTCCGCTCGCTCGCTCGCTTTTGGCTCGCGCTCCCCCCCCTCCCACCCCCCCTGCGCCCGCCTCCTCTCCGCCTCCTCCGCCGGCGCCGCCGCCGCCGCCGCCGGCCGCCGCCGCCGCTGCAGCGCGCTTCGCAGGACGGCCGCCGCCGCCGTCTCACGCAGACGCCCAAAGCGCACGCGCCGGCGGCCGCCCGCCGGCCCCGCCCCTCCCTCTCGGGAGGCCCTCCTCAGTGACGTCATAAACCCGGTGACGCCTCGCGCGTACCTCACCGCGGCGGAGCGCCGGGGCAGCGGGCGGTGCTGGGCGGCGGCGCTGGGCGGGCGGCGCTGGCGGGCCCGCGCCGCGTCACGAGCTTGGGCCGCGCCGCTGGGGCGAGCGGCCCCGCCCCTGTGCTGACCGGGGCCGGGGAGTCGCCTCGGGGACGGAGAAGGCGGCGAGGTGGAAGCGCAGAGGGCTCCGCCGAGAGCTCCGACCGCGCTTCTTCAGGAGACTTTCCCCGAGGGACACGGCCGGCAGCGCCCGGCCCCCGGGGCCCCCGGCCCGGCCCCCGGCCCCCGGTGTTCACCGTGGCTGCTCCTTGTTACGCAGCCTGGGCGCGGCGGCTCCCGAAGCGTGGGTCCCAGGCGCGCTTGGAGGAGCGCCGTGCGCCGCCCCGGCCTCGGCGACCGCAGGCCGACGCCTCCGAGCCCAGCACACCGTCCAGTGCCGGCTTAAAGTCCCAGACAAAGCACGCCGGAGTACGGCACGCAGTGAGTGTACCGACCCGCCTGTCACCAAGCGGCTCCTCAGCATCACCTGTTGCCACACACAGCCAGGTCGCGGAGGCGGGTGGGTGAGCTGATCGGCTGCTCAGCCCTCGCACACAGGGCCCGGCTGGCAGCCGAGGGTGCTGGCGCCCGTCTCACCCCGCGCCTCAGAGTTCCATGCCAGCCCGATCTACAAAGGGAGTGCCAGGGCGGCCACGCCTGCATAGTGAGAACTTGTAATTTTTTATTTTTTGGAAACAGGGTTTTTAAGCGTAACATCCTTGGCTGGCCTCGAACTCACAGAGATCCGCCTGCCTCTGCCTCTATAGAGTGCTGGGATTAAAGGCGGGAGTCGCAGCCACCACCGGGCAGGAGATAACTTCCTTTAAAAAAAAAAATTAAAAAAAAGGGGGGCGGTGTTTGGCTCATGGATATGAAGGAGAAAGGAGAATCATAAACAGCCTACCCAAATCAATCAGTGTCAGGTTCAGTTCCTCAAAACATAAACGAGACACCTGACAGTGAATGATCTTTGGCTTTCATACACATGTGCACCAGCAGATACGAGCACTGGCTCACACACAAATAGTCTTCCGCCAAGAGAGGTGGCAGTGGCCTGAAATACCTGCACTGGGGAGGAGGAGGCAAGAGGGTTAATAGTTTAGGCCTAGAGTCCCCTACACAGTGTATTATATAGGTTCAGTTGTGGCTGCCTGAGATCCTTTTTGGGACAAGAGGTAGCTTTAGGCCATGTACATTTGAGATTTAAGTTTTCATCCCGCCAACTATTTATAACAATAGGACCCATCCTGTAAGTTGATTTAGATAATAAAGTAACCATATATAAATACAACGAAATGCTCAGTAAGGGTGACAACTAGCATGGGCATTCAGAATGTAACTATTATTGTACAAGGCACTAGATATGAGGGGATGGCCTTTGGTATGCAGGATGTTTTTTTTAACTTGGCCTAACTTCTAGTTCATTTTTTCTTAGTGACCCTCTATGAAAACATGAGCTATGAAGCTGGGAAGATGACTCATCTACTGTGCAAGCCTGAGGAACTGAGTTTGAATCCCCAGCACTCACTCACAAAGCTAAGCACGGGTACTTGGGAGGCAGAGGCAGGTGGATCTCTGTGAGTTCAAGGCCAGCTTGGTCTACAGATCGAGTTCCAGGACATGTTCAAAGCTACGCAGAGAAACCCTGTCTCCAAAAACCAACCAAACAAACAGAAACACAGGGAAGGGGGCTGAGGAGAGGCTCAGTGGTTAAGGACGCTTGCTGCTCTTGCAGAAGACCCAAATTAAGTTTCCAGCACCTACCTCAGCCAGCTCACAACTGCCTGTGACTCTTATTTCTAGGGAACCAAATATCTTTTCTGGACTGTGCAGGCACAGTTAGACTGCACATACTAATAAACAAAACAAAAAAATCTTTACAAGAATGCATACATAATTTTTAAAGACTAAATAAATATTTAAAAGTCACTGGGTTTTCTCTTGTAACAAACGCAAAAGAGAAGAAAACCAAAGCTCAAAAAGGCAAAAACAAAAGCCCCCAAAGAATTTCTGATTTATTATGATATTTTCCTTCATCCTTCCACCAAGTACATCCCAGTCTGCCCACACACTGGTGCCCCACTCCATCTGCGGTCAGGTGAAGAGGAGAAGAGGAAGGGTATGGGGGGTGGGGGTGCTTAAGGAAACTGTGGCGCCAGGAATTGCTCATCCATATGCTGGCTGACTCACTCAATCTTCACAACCAGATCACGTCAACGTTATGACTATTGCCATCTTCAGATAGGGAAATAAGAACCAGTGGGGTAAACACTTCGTTCAAAGACAAATACATTGAAAAAAACCAAATATAGCCTGAATTTCAGAAAAAAAAAAAAAAAAAACAACTTGTGTCCATCACTCTGCTTGGACCACAGGTGTGAATTATCATGCCCAGCCTCTATGAATTCTTGTTAGTTTTTGAGACAGGGTTTCTCTGTTTAGCTTTGGAACCTGTCCTGGAACTAGCTCAGTAAACCAGGCTGCCTCATAATCATAAAGATCCACCTGCCTCTGCCTCCTGAGTGCTCGGATTAAAGGCTTGCACCACTGTCACCTGTCTGGTTTAGTTTTTTTTTGTTTTTTTTTGTTTTTTTTTTTTTTGAGACAGGGTTTCTTTGTATTGCTTTGGAGGCTGTCCTAGAACTCGCTCTGGAGACCAGGGTAGCTTTGAACTCACAGAGATCTACCTGCCTCTGCCTCCAGAGTGCTCGGATTAAAGGCGTGTGCCACCAACGCCGGCTTGTTTTTGTTTTTAAGACAAAGTCACCAGTATCTCTGGTTGGCTGGCTGGCTTCTAGCTCACTACAGAGTAGCTAAAGTTAAGCTGGATGAAGATGAGGCAGAAGCAGGTGTTCTTTATGAGCTCCAGGACAGCTGGGGCTACACAGAAACCTTGTCTGGAAAAACTCAAAAGGAGCAGTTGAAGTTGACTTTGAACTCCTGATCCTCCTGCTTCTACCTACTAATTGCTGGAATTACAGGGGCTGCCTTGATGACTTCTGAAGAGTGACTCTTGTTAGCCCAACTGAAGTCAGCTCATCTGGGCTGCAGCTCAAGATAACTGAAGGGACCAGCTCCTCATTTTAGCAGCCATAGCAGCCTAGCACGTGCTTGCCTGACCTTGCCTTGGTCACTAGGAGGTCAGATGCCTGCCTCGTGGCAAGGAACCAATCAGAAGTTAGCTGGTGGCACTATGCTTTACAGACAAATGCACAGCAATGACTGGCAGAGTATAGCAACTGCCCTGGGAGGGCCTATGGGCCATAACAACCAGTTGACCAATCAACACAGAGCAAACCCTCCAAGCCTGGAGGCAAACCAATCCTGTGCATACCCCTAGACACTCACCTTTGCTGCCCTATAAGATCTCTATGCTGGCTGGGTATTGGTGGCGAATGCCTCTAATCCCAGCACTCAGGAGGGAGTTCAAGGCCAGCCTGGTCTCCAGAGCGATTGCCAGGATAGATATGCTCCAAAGCTACATAGAGAAACCCTGTCTCGAAAAAATCTCTATGTCGTGGCTACACAGTGTCTTTCCTTAGCCATCCGCCATGGTGGATGGATGAAAGGCCCGAGCTAACATGGGGTTAGCTTGTTAAGCCTCATGCTGTTTGCATCAAGCTTTTGGCTCTGCCTGATGATTGGGATCATCTTGCTCCTGGACCGAGATCCTGGGGGCCTGGGCCTCCAGGGGTCTTTGAATAATCACCTGGTGATTTGTGTTGTATTCAAGTTTGAAGATCGGTGCTGTAAGCAAACGAAGTTGTTGCTGCAGAGAGCTTGCTCAACAGTTCAACTTGATTAAAGATTAACAAATTAAACTCTACTTTTACTGGTGTGTTTGAGTTGCAACTATCTCACAAAAAGCAGCTGTGAAGTCATAAGGAATAAAACTCAGGGTGATCAGAATGAAAGCCTTTGTGTTTCTGACATTGGCAGTGCATCAGATCCTTTCCAGATCCTTTCAATGTACTCCAGGTTTTCTGCTCCTCCTTCATGCTTCCTTAGGACACAAATTACCAAATTAGCACACAGAATGATGACTTGGGCATCTTGTCACATGGTGTAATCCCAGCACTTAAGAAGCAGAGGATCAGGATTTAAAGCCAGACTTCACTGCTTTGCAAGGTCAAGGTGAGCCTGGGCTACATGAGACCTTGTCTCAAAAAAGCCAAAAAGAGCATCATACGGTGACACATACTGTAATCTCAGCACCTGGGAGGCAAAGGCTGGTGAATCAGGAATTCAGGGCTAGCCTCAGCTACAGAGTGAATTTGAAACCAACCTGGGTGATGTGAGACTCTGGCTCTAACAAAGCAAAACAAAACAAAAATGTGTCATTAAAGCTGGGCGTGGCGCACACCTTTAATCCCAGCACTCGGAGGCAGAGGCAGGTGGATCTCTGAGTTCAAGGCCAGTCTGGTCTACAGATCGAGTTCCAGGATAGGCTCCAAAGCTATGCAGAGAAACCCTGTCTCAAAAAACCAAAACAAAACAAAACAAAAAAAAGCGAACATGTATATTCCCTGTAATCTGACTACCTAAAAAGAGGTATGGTTAACATTCTGTAATTTATTCTTGAAATTTTATTCCACTTAAAGATTAATTTATTGGGCTGGTGGGATGGCTCGGTGGATAAAAGCATTTCCAGAGTTAGCCTGGAAACCTGAGTTCGAGCCTCAGATTCCACACTGGAAGGAGAAAAGCATCTCTTAAAAGTGGTCCTCTGATAGCCACACATGCAGCATAAACATGCACACAGTCACACAACATAGTAAAAAATATACAAGGGTGTGTGTCTATGCAGGCTCTCAGAGGCCACCTCACCACCTACTTCTCTGAAGCACTGTCTGTCTGTCTGTCTCTCCCTAAGCCTGGAGCTTCCATTTTCTCAGCTTCTTTTTTTAGTTTTTTGAGACAGGGTTTCTCTGTGTAGCCCTGACTGTCCTGGAACTCACTCTGTAGACCAGGCTGTCCTCAAACTCACTGAGATCCACCTGCCTCTGCCTCCCCAGTGCTAGGATAAAAACTGGACACAACTGTCCAACACAACTCCTTGTTTTCATTTATTGACATAGAGTCTTATTTTGCTCAAACTGTCTTCAAACTCACTATGTAGCCAGAATGGCCTTTAACAAACAGCGGTGCTCCCAGCTAAGTCCCCACTAGTACTGGTTTTGCAGATGTAAGCTTACCCCGCCTGGCTGTAATGATATATATATATATATATATATATATATATTATATATATATGTTTTTCAAGGCAGGGTTTCTCTGTGGCTTTGGAGGCTGTCCTGGAACTCGCTCTGTAGACCAGACTGGCCTTGAACTCAGAGATCCACCTGCCTCTGCCTCCCATGTGCTGGGATTAAAGGTGTGCACCACCACCACCACCACCACCACCACCACCACCACCACCACCACCACCGATGCTGCCAGCTATGTATTGACTTTTATTTTTGAGGCCTGGTCTCATTATGTAACCCTGGCTGGCCTGGGTCTCTTTATGTGGACCAAGCTGGTAGCCAAGGGTGATGGTCACTTTTGTTCTCCTGCCTCTACTTTCCAGCTGCTAGAACTGTAGGCATGAGCCACAACTGGCTTATAATAACCTTTTTATGTAAGGTTCCTTTCTCCCAATTTTTAAAATTTTTTTTGTTTCTCCCAATTTTTTGAGAGTTAAATACAGCAGCTCTTGTCCTTAATTTACCAAATCATTTTTTCTTGTATTAAAAATAGTTTGACCTCTGGAGGAAAATCCCCAAGGTCAAAGAACCACAGCTGGCTTTAGCAGAGCTGAATGTACAGCCCCTACAGTCATTCTGTTTCAAGAACACATTTTCCTTGCCACAGAGTTCCCTCAGGGGGTTTTCTATATACCTTTGTTTACTCTGACCTCAAGATTTTTTTTTATCTCAGAGTAAGTCAGCAAAAAGATTACAGATGGAAAGGACATATACCAACAGCAGCCTTGGATGTGAGTGAACCCCCAGATGCTGAGGTGGAAAAAGTCCCAGTGTTTCTCTATGCTCTGACATTCTTTCTAAATTGGAGAAGTCCGGGTAGAAAATGACTCAGTGACTGTCCCTGTCCTTGGAGCCCTAGAGAACTCTGAGTCTCTAGTTCTGACACTATACCATTGCCTTGGTAGAGTTCTCAAATTATTCTCATCCAAAGGAAACCCCTTGGAAATTCTACTTATTATTTCTTACGTTACTTTTTTTGTTTTTGGGGACAGAGTTTCTCTATACAGCTTCGGAGCCTTCCCTGGAACTTTCTCTGTAGACCAGGCTGGCCTTGAACTCAAAGAGATCTGTCTGCCTCTGCCTCTGCCTCTGCCTCCTGAGTGCTGGGATTAAAGGAATGCATCACCACCGCCCATCTTATGTTACTTTTTTGTAATTATTGGTTTAAATTTTACTTTTAAAAGTTGTTTGTGGCAGCTGGGCACTGGTGGCACAGCATTTGGGAGGCAAAGGCAGGAGGATCTCTGTGAGTTTGAGACCAGCCTGGTCTACAGAGCGAGTTCCAGGACAGCCTCCAAAGCTACATAAAGAAACCCTGTCTCAAAAAACAACAACAAAAAATTGTTTATGACCTAGTGTGTACAGGCATCTGCTGCCAAACCTTGACCCGAGTTCATTCGAAGATCCAAATGGAAAAAGAACTGATTCCTGAAACACATGCACATGTATGCTATGAGCACTTACAAAACAGAGAGTGTACAGCTTTAACCACAGAGGGTTTGGAAATGGCAGCACTTGCCAGTCATTGTGATTGGCACTGCAGAAGTGAGGCTGTTTGTAGGAAAAGGACTAGATGTGGTCTGAGCATCCAGGAGGTTTGGGGAACAAGTCTGAGGTCCGGCAGCTCATGAGAGACTAGTGATGTTTGAAGCTCAGTTTGCAGTGTGTATGTGTGTGTGTATGTGTGTGTGTGCGCGTGCACGTGTGCACGCACTCCAGTTCAGAAGTAGATATATCTGTGCTCTGATTTACAGTGGCTTCCTAGGTGCATTGTAGGTGTTTGGAACCAATGCTACTCCATTTTGATTCTTTCCCTGACACAGTAAACCCAGTCCAGTCAAATATGGCTGTGCTCTGCCAGGTATTTCCTTCAGCAACCTTGAGAAAGAAGTTTTAAGTTGCTTTTGAACTTGTCTGCTCTCAGGTTTCAGTTTCTCTGTCTTTTGTTTTGTTTTGTTTTTGTTTTTTTGCTGGAGTCGGTGGGTGTTTAAAGACAGGATTTCTATGGAAGCTCTGTAGACCATGCTGGCCTCAAACTCTTAACTCAGAGATCCACCTGCCTCTGCCTTGTGAGTGCTGGGATTAAAGTCAAGTGCCGCCACCACCTGGCTAGTTTTTAAACATTCATTCTTTTTGGTTTGTGTGTATGTGTACAGGTGAGAACAGATATCTGAGGAGTTCATAAGAGAGTCAGATCCCCGGAGCTGGTGAGCTATCTGATGTGGGTGCTGGGAGCTGAACTCTGGTTCTCTGAGTGAGTAGAGGTGTAGCAAGCTGTCTTTTGGGCCACCAAACAGCTCCCAAATCATGACAATGGAGACTTACTATTAGTTATGAATGTTTAGCCTTATCTTATACTTGTCCCATTTACTCTTAGAACTGAATTTAATCTGTTTCTCTTCCTCCATGTTTTGTCTCAGGGCTTTTTTCCTTTCTTTAATTCTGTTTTGTTTGTTTGTTTGTTTTTCTTCCCGAGACAGGGTTTAGCTGTCCTGGAACTCACTTTGCAGGGCAGGTTGGCCTTGAACTCTGAGATCCATCTGCCTCTACCTCCTAAGTGGGATCAAAGATGTGCAGCACCACCGCCGGCTTCTTTCTTTCATTCAGTATCCTGTTCCATGTTCCAGTTGACTGGCAGCTGCCTAGCCCTAGGCACCTTCCTCTCTTTTCTCCCCATTCTCTCTCTGCTTAATTCCTCTTCCTATTCTTCTGCCTATGCCTCCTCTGTCTAGCTATTGGCCATTCAGCTTTTTATTAGACCAATCAGGTGCCTTAGGCAGGCAAAGTAAAAACAGCAACACATCTTTACATAATTAAATGGAGCATAAACAAATGTAACACACCTTTACACAGTTAAATAAGTGGAGCATAAACAAACATAACACATAGTAAAAATAATACTCCACAACATAGAGGAAGTTACAACTCTTATGGCTGAGCCATCTCTTCAGGTACCCATTTTTTGAGACAGTCTTATGTAGCCCAGGATGGCCTTGAAATTCTTCTGATCCTCCTACTTCTGCCTCCGAGTTGCTGGGATTACCTATGTACCCTACTGTGCCAAGTTTCTTTGATGCCGGGAATAGAGCCCAGAGTCCTGTATGCTAGGCAAGAACTCTTAGGGAGACTCTGTCTTGAGACATACTGGACACAGATAACAGTCAGGTGTGCAGGATAATGAGGAAGTTAGAACAAAACCAAGTGTTTCATTTGAATAGATTCCTCAGGTTCCCCAGAGTTTTAGAGGAAATTCCAATAAGCCCTGAGCTTTTGGTTAAACAAAACATCCAAAAGCAAAGCACTCACTACACCTGCTGACCTTGGGGTATGACAGTGTGATGGCCAGGGCTGCTTGGCACACACCCAGAGACTCAGAGAAAAGAGGTAAGTGACTTCACAGGGGCTGGCCCTGCGGGGACAGCTGGGCTGGCCCTGCAGGGACACCACCTTCTTCCAGGAGACTCTCCATCGACAAGTTGAGGTGAGTCATCAGTCTCCAGAATGCATGGGTGGTGGTGGTGGTTTTGCCTGTGCGTGTAGATCTGCTTCTGGAAAGTTCTTCCCTCCCTCCCTTCTCCCCTCTCCCTCCCTTCCCCTCCCTTCTCCAGCTTTCCTTTCAGTCTCATTTCTGCTCTGTCACGTGAGTTTTCAGAAGATGTTAATGATGGGCTACAGAGATGGCTGAGCAGTTAAGAGCACTGGCTGCTCTCAGAGAAGATCCAGGTTCAATTTCCAGCACCCACATGGCAGCTTACAGCTGTCTGTAACTCCAGTTCCAGGGGATCTGGCACCCTCACACAGACATTCATGCCAGCAAAACAACAATGCACATAAAATAAAAAGAAATCTTGAAGAAAAACTAGTTTTTACTTTTTTTTTTTTTTTTTGGTTTGGTTGGTTGTTTTTTGTTTTTTGTTTTTTTTTCTTCGAGACAGAGTTTCTCTGTGTGGCTTTGGAGCCTATCCTGGCACTCGCTCTGGAGACCAGGCTGGCCCTCAAACTCACAGAGATCCACCTGCCTCTGCCTCCCGAATGCTGGGATTAAAGGCTGGCACCACCAATGCCCAGCTCAGGTACTTGCTTTTGATTCGATTTCTCTGAGTTCTTTCTGCCTAGCCTCTTCACCTTGCTTCCCACACACCGCCCCTGCCTCCCCCACACCCCTGCCCCTCAATTGCCATGCAGCCATCTCTTTTTCTCTTCCTTTAAGCTCGCTCTCTCCAGCGGTTTTTCATTCATTTGTGTTTGTTTTGGGGACAGGGTCTCATTGTGTGGTCCTGGCTGACCTGGAACTCACAGAGCTGCACCTGCCTCTGCCCCAGAAAGTACTGGGACTAAAGGTATGAGGCAGCACTGCCCGCTGCTCCTCAGGGTTTAAAGAGAAGCCTGCGTTCCCATTAAGCCCTCCTTGTGTGGCCTGTCTCTGTGCTGTGCTACCTCCAGGCCCTGCCTCTGCCTCCCCAATGCTGGGATTAAAGGCATCACTCTCACATTCTTGGGCTCTTTTTCATTAATTATTGACACATACATATATGCACATATATTCCTAAACATATAAGTACAGCCTACCCGGTCTGTATGTTACTTGTGTGTATGTTTTGGTGGTGTGCTCTTCTCTGGGGGATATTATTTCTTCTGCTCTCAGGGTGCCTGAGTGGTCCTTAGTTCTTTGTGTCATGTTGAGGCCTCGTGTGCTTTCCTGCATCCTGTCAGCAATGTCCACTGTCCTTGTTCAGCTCATGTTTAGGCAGTCACGTTGGTGAGACTATGAGTGTGGCTTCTGACATTCCCAGGAGACACAAGCTCACAGCAAAGTCCCTGACCTTCTGGCTTTTGACAGTCTCTCTGCCTCCTCTTTCCCGGTGATCCTGGAGCCTTAGGTGTGCCATGATGCCTCTCTGATATGACGCTTTTGTTTGAGACAGGGTTTCTCTGTGTAGCCCTGGTTGTCTCTGGAGACCAGGCTGGCCTCAAACTCAGAGATTCACCTGCCTCTGCCTCCTGACTGTTGGGATTAAAGGTGTATGCCAACACACCTGGCACTTTTTTTTTTCTAAAAATTTTTGTGGTAATACTTATTATTCATTATGATTTATTAAAGCTTGCTTGAGTATTCAGAAAGCATAGCTAGCCATAAGTCATACAGGTCAGACAATGGTGATAGACACCTTTAATCCCAGGACTGAGGAGACAAAGGCAGATGGATCTTTCTGAGTTCAAGGCCACCCAGGGCTACATAAGATTGAATCAATCGAAAAGAGTAACAGAGCTCATGACTTTAATCCCAGGACTCTTGAGAGGTATTTAAGACAGGGACAGAGCTGGGATTAAAGGTGTGCGCCACCAACACACACCTTTAATCCCAGCACTCAGGAGGCAGAGCCAGGTGGATCTCTGTGAGTTCGGGACCAAAGCGAGTGCCAGGATAGGCTCCAAAGCTACACAGAGAAACCCTGTCTCGAAAAACCAGAAAAAAAAAAAAAGAGAGAGAGAGAGACAGGGACAGCCTCAGAGCTGGCATTCATTCTCCAGCCACACTGAAGATAGGAAGGCATGGAGTCATGTTGAGAGCATAGCAGTCTGAGTGAATCTGAGGAGCAGTCAAGTGAGGAACAGTTTGAAGATTACCCCTTTGGTCTTAGCTGAGGTAGAGGTCAGAGCTAGTGGCTGGCTCCTTTGCTTTTCTGATCTTCAGCTTGAAGCTGGAACCACAATGTCTGTTACTGGGTCTTTTATTTTTTGTGTTACAATTTTCTTTCCCCACACATTTGTTATCCTGCCTGGTTGTAGTGTGTAGAAGTCATGCATGGCACTGGGGGAGAGCTGCAGCCACCCTACCCTTCCCTGCAGGCCATTTCAGATGTGTGCACTGCTTACAAAAACGGCCCTGGATATGAGAAGCTTCCCATAATTCCCTGACCTTCATTGTCCCCAGTGATGATAACTCTAAGTTACCAGAAACACAAAGTAATGGATTTCCCAGGATTATGTTGTGGAGGGGACCCTGCTTATGGTCCTTCCAGAGAGACTGGGGCTCCTGGGGCAGGGCACCATGGGATCTACCAGCAGGAAAGGAAGGTCCACAGAGGTCACTGGGGTAAGGGTGAAATGGAGCCAGATCAGAAGTTGAGACAGGCGTAATGAGGTATAGAGTCCAAGAAGCCAGAGTCCATTGACAAGTGCAGCAGAGCCTGGCACTGACCATGGGCACAGGGGCCCTCAGCTTCTGACAGAGAAGGGACCTGTGAACCCACCCACCTTGACTTAAGCCACGGCCCAAGCCGTCAGGGGATGTCTTCCTCAGAAAGCCAGATCGACCTTTCTCTCCTCGGTGATGGGGCAGGACTCAGGGTGGGGTTTGTACTTTGAGACTTCAGGACTGGTGGTGCATCAGCAGGTATTTGCCACCATGCCTGTCGGTCTCCATTTGATGTCTTTAATCTCCAGGTGGAGGGAAGAGCAGACTCAGTTGTCCTCTTTTTTTTATTTTTTTAATTTATTTTATTTTATTTTATTTTTTGAGAAAGGGGTTCTGTGTGTAACAGCTCTGGTTGGATGGTGCACACCTTTAATCCCAGCATTGCCCTTAGGAGACAGAGGCAGGTGGATCTCTGTGAGTTTGAGGCCAGCATGGTCTTCAAAGAGAGTTCCAGGATAGGCTCCAAAGCTACACAGAGAAACCCTGTCTCGAAAAACCAAAAAGAAGAAGAGGAGGAGAGAAGAGAAGAAGAAGAAGAAGAAGAAGAAGAAGAAGAAGAAGAAGAAGAAGAAGAAGAAGAAGGAAGAAGAAGAAGAAGAAGAAGAAGAAGAAGAAGAAGAAGAAGAAGAAAAGAAGAAGAAGAAGAAGAAGAAAAGAAGACCACCCTGATTGGAAACTCCAGAGGGACAGGCTGCAGGGGTAGGGAAGTCTTCAGTCGAGCAGGAAATGTAGTGCTGTGGTAGAGAGAGTGCTGGCCTAGCATGCACAAGGCCTTGGCTTCAGTCCCCAGCGCTGTCAAAGGCTTCAGTAAAAGCAGTTATTTGTTTCAAGTGGATTCAAAATTTGATTTATAATCTGCACTTTATATTTTATTGTGTCCCCAAATTTGGTAGTCCACTAAACATGGACATCTAATTTACACAACAATGTAATGAAAATTAGGGAGTTTTTATATTTTCTTTTGTTTGGGGGTTGGTGAGTATATAATCATGCAGAGGTCAGAGAAGGATATCGGGTGACTCCCTCAATTGCTCTCTACCATTTTTTTTTAATTTACATTTTGGCTGGAAATGGTGGTGCACACCTTTAATCACCAGTACTTGGGAGGCTGAGGCAGGCAGACCTCTTTGAGTTTCAGGCCAGTCTGGTCTAAAGAGTGAGTTCCAGGACATATAGGCTACACAGAGAAACCCTGTACCCAAACCAAAAATATTTTTTATGACTTTGGGTGTTTTGCTGGTATGTATTTATGTGTACCACGTGCGTTCCTGTCCACCTTATGTTTTGAGACAGTTTCCCACTGAACCTCAAGCTAGACTAGGCTGGCTGGCCAGCAAATTCGCAGGATCCACCTGTCTCCACCTCTGCACGATGGGGTTATAAGCACACACAGCTGTGCCTGGCTTTCACCTGAATGCTAGAGATCTCAACTCAGTCCTCTTGCTTTCACAGCAGGTATTAACCCTTTAAGCCATTTCCCCAGGCCCTATGTGTGAGTTTTTAGAAAATTAGTGTGTACATTCATACCATGGTGTATGTGTGTCAGTCCAGAGGACCTAGGTTCAATTCCCAGCACCCACATGGCAGCTCTGTAACTCCATTTCTAGGGGATCTGATACCTTCACACCAATGCACATAAAATATTAAAGTTAAACAAAACCCCAAAACCAACCAATGACTAAAACAATGCAGAGGTTAGTGAGTGGCTTGGTAGGTAAAAGCTCTTGGACAACCTGAGTTTGACCCTGGGGGCTCAAAGTGTGGAAGAGAGCAGACTCTGACCGCCACACGAATGCTTGTGGCGTGTGTGCCCACACACTCACTGTGCTTGCAGCATGCTTGCTCCCGCACACTGTGACATGAGTGCCTGTGCACTCATTCTGCTGGTTTAGTTTTTATTCTCAATTTGACACAACCTAGAGTCTCCTGGTTGATGGCTACTTTGTCAACTTTATTACATCTGGAATCTAAAATTAACTAAAACATCATAAAAAAAATGGCTGGGCACAACTACAGGGGCCTTTTTTTTTTTTTTTTTAATTTTTGAGACAGGGTTTCTCTGTGAAATAATTCTGGCTGTTCCAGAACTCGTGTTGTAGACCAGGCTGTCTTTGAACTCAGATCCATCTTCATCTGCAGCCCAAGTGCTCTGATTAAATGCATGCTCCCCGACCGTCCAGCTATATTTAAACATTTTAATTTTGTATGCCATTATGCACACGTATGCCAAGATGTTCCTGCAAAGGTGAGAATCAGTTTTCACGCTCCACGTTATTTGAACTTCTGGCCCTCCTGCCTCGGGAACGTCCTACTCAAAATGCACCATTCATGAATTTAGAGGCATGAGCTTGTGCATGTCGAAGGGTTCACCTTGGTGCTTTGAAGGGCATGTCTGAAAAAACAAGGCTTTCCAACTGGAGCAAAGGCATTAGGTTCTCATACACTGGCTGTTTGGTCCACGGACAGGGTAGGGCTGGACCCTGGCTATCTCAGCTCATGTCCTGACTTCACCACTTACTAACTTTGCAATCTTGTGCCGATTTATGTTACCTCTTTGGTGCTGAATTTCATTATCAGTAAAAAATAAAACAAAACAAAAACTTCACATCCAATCCCATCAGATAACAATGAAAATCCTTGTCTAATTCTGACCCCACCTAGGTGCTTAATAACTGGTACTTTCATGTTTGTTTGCTTTTTTTTTCCCATTCAAGAGCCAAGATAGTTTGCCCCAGGACAACAGGTGCGTGTGTGTGTTTCCTTCTCACACCCTCAGGCCATGCTTGAGGGTTCCCATCGGAGCTTTGTAGGGCACCGCTTGCGTTAGACTGAAAACCTTCTGTGCTAATAAACTAAGCTCAGAGAAGCTAACCTGCCCATGTAAGAGAAGCATCCCATCCTCAAGTAATAATGACGGCATTGCTCAGTAATAATAAGGCATTACTCAGAGCCTACCCACTAAACCTGTTCTCCTGCCTAGCTTCCTCCTGTGGTTAAAACCTGTTGCTCTAATAGCTTCGGGTTAATAAAGAGGTTCAAAGGACAACACAGTCTCCAGGCCCTGGGACTTTAGCCTTTTCTATTCTTAGCTATAAACTTTCTGTTTATCAAAGGGAGGCAAAACATTCACAGAAAGAACCAATGAATCATTATTTCCTTCCCACTTGCCAGGGAGAGAGAGAGTCTACTGCCACCTGGTAGCCACCAGATGGACAAGGTAATTGTTGTCCCAGTATTTTTTTTTTTTTTTTTTTTTTACATAACCTCATGGATACTGGACAGGCTATTCTGAGGGAAGGGGAGGGTTTGAGACAGGGTTTCTCTGTGTAGCTTTGGAGCCTGTCCTGGAATTCTGGAGACCAGGCTGGTCTTGAACTCACAGAGATCCGCCTGCCTCCGCCTCCGGAGTGCTGGGATTAGCCACCAACGCCCGGCTAGCGTTACAGTTTTAAGGTGCCATGTGGGTGCTGGGAATTGAACCTGTATTGTTCGGAAGAGCAGCCAGTGTCCTTAACTGCTAAGCAGTCTCTCCGGTCCCTTATTGTGGCCTTTTGTTTTTGTTTTGTATTGTTTTGGTTTTTCGAGGCAGGGTTTCTCTGTGGCTTTGGAGCCTGTCCTGGAATCGCTGTTGTAGACCAGGCTGGTCTCGAACTCACAGATCCGCCTGCCTCCGCCTCCCGAGTGCTGGGATTAAAGGCGTGCACCACCGCCGCCCCCATAAATAAATAGAGCGCCCGTCCCCGCCGCTTCACTTCTCAAGCCTAGGACTTCGGTGCACGACCCACTGGTTAGATCGAGTCCGCCTTCCTGCCAACCAGGAGTCCGAGAGTGAGACTTCCGCCCGCTTTGGCGCTGCTGCGTCCCCGGCGCTTCGTGCGGCAGCGCAGGGAAGCCGCGAGAATAACACTTCCGAGCGCCAAGGACCATCCACGAGGAGCCGAGCGCGGACTGAGCCTCACAGGCACCCATAGCACACTTCCCGGCCGGCCTCAGCGGAAGTCCCGCCCTCGCCTCTTCGCCCTGCGGCCGTGTCGGCGCGGGCTGCGTGCGTCATTTCCCGGCGGCGCGGAACCAGGTAGCCAACGGCCTGCGGAGGGAGCATCATGCCCAAGTGAGTGCGGGCCGCGGTCGGGGCGGCGGCGGGGGCCTGCCGGGGCTCCGTGAGGGCGGCGGGCCGCGGGCTCCGCCTCTCGCTGCTCCGAGAGGAGGGCGAGCGCCTGGGCGAGCGGCCGGGTGGGGAGCGCCGCGCCTCCCCGCGCAGCCCCGGCGTCTGTCAGAACGCTTTGTCTGACGCCCTAGAACCCGAGCTTGAGGCTTTCTGTTTGTCTGCACATCTGAGAACTGTCCAATCCTTTTGTCTTGCCAGGTTTTACTGTGACTACTGTGACACGTACCTCACCCACGACTCTGTAAGTCCTTCCTTCAGCCCCCAACGCCGCATGCAAAGCCAGGTGCTGCTGCGGACTTAGTTAGGTCCGCGTTTGTGCCTTACAGCCTGCTGGGACTTTTACCTCTGCTCTTCGTGCAAAGTAATTGGGACGTGCGTTTCTTTTTACGCCCTTTCCGTGACGGTCTTTGTAGTTTGAAGATCTTTGCAGAGTGAGAAAGCTTTAGCAGGCTTGAGGATGAAAACATTTGCAGAAACTGCGTTTGCCTGTAATGTCAGTATTTGAAAGGGTGAACCGGGAAGATAGATGGTGAATTGCAGGTTAGTCCAGGATACATATTGAGGCCTTGTCAAAGTAACTTCCCCCAAACCCAGGAGTGAGCTCCTACAACTCGATTTTTTTTTTTTTTTAAAGACAGGGTTTCTCTTTGGTTTCCTTGGAATGCACTCTGTAGACCAGGCTGGCCTCGAGCTCAGAGATCTGCCTGCCTCTGCCTCTTGAGTGCTGGGTTAAAAGGGGTGCACCACTACCATCTGGCTCAAGTATTTCATTATATCATATTATTCAAAAGTTGTGTTAAAACTGGGTGTTTTGGCCAGCCCGCTCTATAGAGCTAGTTCGAGGCTAGCCAGGACTCTTACACAGAGAAACCGTGTCTTGGTAGAGTTTTGGAGCAGGGGAGGCAGTCAGTCAGGAACTGGCCTTGAGATGTCCATAGTTAAGCTGATAGGAGTTTGCTGCTCACTCTCCACTCTGCACTCTGTGGGCTGTCATCCTGTACAGGATGTGGACAGCGCTGTTGTAACTGGAAAAGCCCTACAGAGAGACCCCCGGAGAGTCACAGGCTCTAGTCATGGTCTGGCCTACATTGCATTGGTAGATGGAGTGGGTAGGCTGCAGGCCTCACTGAGTTGGGCATTGCCTTCCTGAGAGTGTGAACTTGCTATGTAGACCAGGTTATCCCAGATACTGCTGCCCCGAATGCTGGGATTGAAGGCATGCGTCACTACTACCAGCTTAAAGTACTGTATTCTCATAACAGTGTTGCTTAAGTGTATTGAAGCTACTATTTTCCTGTGGTGAAACCTAAGGGCATTACAATAGCACTGTGATTCAGGCCAGGGGAATGCACACTTTTTCTTTTCTTTTCTTTTCTTTCTTTCTTTTTTTTTTTTTTTTCTGGTTTTTCGAGACAGGGTTTCTCTGTGTAGCTTTGGCGCCTATCCTGGAACTAGCTCTTTGTAGACCAGGCTGGCCTCAAACTCACAGAGATCCGCCTGCCTCTGCCTCCTGAGTGCTGGGATTAAAGTGAGCGCCCGGCCATGCACACTTTTTCTAAAATAACAAATTGTGTTCTTAGATTTGTAAATATCTAGTCTTTATAATATCCAAAGCTTTTGAGCTTTTTAGTTTTGGAAATTTGCTTCTGTGTCTGACATGATTTTTGTTTTGTAGCCATCTGTGAGGAAGACACACTGCAGTGGTCGAAAACACAAAGAGAATGTGAAAGACTACTACCAAAAATGGATGGAAGAGCAAGCCCAGAGCCTGATTGACAAAACAAGTATGTCTTGGTCTCTGGTCCTGATGTAATAGAATAATCCCTTTCTTTTTGTTTGTTTGTTTGTTTCAAAGAGACAGGGTTTCTCTGTGGCTTTGGAGGCTGTCCTGGAACTAGCTCTTGTAGACCAGGCTGACCTCGAACTCATAGAGATCCGCCTGCCTCTGCCTCCCGAGTGCTGGGATTAAAGGCGTGCACCACCAACGCCCGACCATCCCGTTCTTTTTATCCCATTCTTTGTTTTCCGCAGTAGCAGCTCACTCTGAGATACACAGGGTCATTTGCTTGTGTTGAATGAGTGGAGTGGAGGGTCAGTTGTTTCCCAGGAATCCCAGGAGTTTAGGAACGCATTAGTACTCATTGTTGAGATTACACAGTTACAGTTGTGCGCTTTCTGGTTAGGCTGGGAGGTGGAGTATATAAGATGGGGTTGCCTAGGATTTTCCTGTTACTGGCAACAAGATTCTGAAGCACAATTATGTGAACCTATTTTTGCAAAATTGTAGTCCACAATTTTTTCTTTAAAGATTTATTTATTTTTATGTGCATTGATGTTTTGTCTACCTGTATGTTTGTGAGGGTGTTAGGTACCCTAGAACGGGAGTTACAGACAGCTGTGAGCTGCCATGCAGGTTCTGGAATTGGACCCAGGTCTTTTGGAAGAGCGGTCAGTGCTCCTAACTCCTGAGCTATCTTTCCAGCCCCTTCAATCCACAATTTTCACAAGATTTTTTCCATAATAATTGGAAAATGTAGGAGTGGCTTTGAGTAACTAAATTTTGCCTTTATGTTTGTAGCTCTGGCAAAAAGAAGTAAAGCTGGTCGGTGGCGCGCGCCCTTAATCCCAGCACTTGGGAGGCAGAGGCGGGCGGATCTTGTCTATAAAGTGAGCTCCATGACAGCCGTTGTTGCACAGAGAAAACCTGTCTCTAAAAACCAAAAAGAAAATGGAGTAGTAGTTAGAAGAATCCTAATTGTTGTGAAAAACAGTCTGGATATGTTCTGGACCACAGTTGGATCTGCCATCTTCTTTTTTTAGGAACCTTCTGTGTTTTGGGTCCGAGACCTTGCATTTATTGTAGACCATGGAGTATATTGGAAACATAGCCTTTTGTAAACATCCACTTAGTTTCATGTGAGCCTCCCACTTGTTGGGTGTGTTGGAGGATGAATTTGAATTCTGGATCCTCCTGTCTCAGATTCTCAAGTCCCAGGATTACAGACATGTGCTTGGTCTGTTTGTCTGCTCATGCATCCACATGTGGAAGTCAAAAGATGTCAGAAGTCCTACTCACTCTTTTTATGTTGCGATAGCATCTCAGATGTAGCCTTGGCTGTCCTATAGCTTGTTATTTAGGCCAGACTGTCCTCGAACTCGCCAGGACCTGCTTGCTTCTGCTTTCTGAGTGCTGGACCTAAATAAAGGCAGTTGTCTCCATGCCTGGCCTCTGCTCTTATCATATCCCCCTTGGCCTTATTCCCTAGAGCAGAATCCTTCATTGAACCTGAAATTTCTCATTTCAGCTAGTCTATCTGGCCATTGAGAGTAGGAATCTACTTTGGTCTGTTCCTTCTACAGGAGTTCCAGGCATGCATGGCTATGCCTGGCTTTAATATGGGTCCCAGGGATTTGAACTCAGGTCCTTATGCCTGAGCAAGAACTCTTATGCACTGAGCCATCTCTCCAGCTTTGTTTGGGTATTTTGGAACTTGTGGCAATCTTCCCTTCTTAGGTTAGAGGTGATAATTCCAGTAATGCTATCATGCCCAGCTAAGTATGTTCTTTTAATGGTAGGCTTTTGGAGCAGGGGAGGCAGTCAGTCGGGAACTGGCCTTGAGATGTCCATAGTTAAGCTGATAGGAGTTTGCTGCTCACTCTCCACTCTGCACTCTGTGGGCTGTCATCCTGTACAGGATGTGGACAGTGCTGTTGTAACTGGAAAAGCCCTACAGAGAGGCCCCCGGAGGGGCACAGGCTCTAGTCATGGTCTGGCCTACATTGCATTGGTAGATGGAGTGGGTAGGCTTCAGGCTCACTGAGTTGGGCATTGCCTTCCTGAGAGTGTGATTTGTTTATTTATTTATTTAGGGTGGTTTTTGGTTTGTTTATTGGGGGTTATTTGTTTTGTTTGTTTTGAGACAGTTTCTCTGTGTAGCCTTTGCTGACCTGGAACTAGCTCTGTAGACCAGGCTGGCCTTGAGCTCAGATATTTGCTTGCCTCTCTCTGCCTCTTCAGTGCTGGGATTAAAGGCATGCCCCACTACTGCCTGGCCTGGCTTTGTTTTTTTTGTTTTTTGTTTTGTTTTGTTTTGTTCTCTCAAGTCCAGAGCTTGCTTTACAGTCCAGGCTAGCTTTGAATTCGACCCTCCTGCCATCGCCTGCCCAGTGCTGGGCTGACACTTTTGCCACTCTTGATTTTACTCTTCTCAAGTCACGTGGATTTTTTTTTTTTTTTTTTGAGATGGGGTTTTTCTGTGTAATAGCCTTATAGCCCTGGCTGTTCTGGAAGTTGCTCTGTAGACCAGGGTGGCCTTGAACTCACAATCTCTGCGTCTGCCTCTGCCTCCCTAGTGCTGGGATTAAAGGCAAGTGCCACCACTGCCTGACCTAGATAATTTCCATTTTCTTTTGTTCTCCCTTTTGCCTCTAAAGAAAAAAATAGGTAGGCTTTTGTTAAAAATGATAATCTCCTTCAGTGCATTCTTTCCATTTCAAATATTTGTTTCTTCCTCATCTGCATTTGTTTCAGAAGAGGTAAGCAAGGGACATGTATCATTTTTAATCAGGATGGGAGGAGACGTGTTTTAAAGCCCTGCCTTTGGGCATGGATTGTACATTTTTCAAATAAAACTAATAGTTTGAATTAGTTACAAACTAAATTTTTTAGATGTAGAGACAGACTTGTCTCATTGTATTTCGTGAGTAGGTGTCAAACTCCTGTGTTCAGGTTCTACAGCAGCATCTCTTTGTTGTTTCTGCGTCTTGACAACCCCCCCCCCCCCCACTACCAGGGAGTCAAGTTTGTATCCAAAAGCACAGAGCCTTTACTGCCAGACTTGAGCTAGGGCTCTCCGTCCACTCTAACATAGTGGTTGGATTATGGAGTGCATTGAGCTAAGCTGTGGCAGGGTTTTTCAGCAGTAAAGGACTGCGGTCAGTGGTGGCGGTGGGCAAGGGAATTCTGGATTCAGAAGGGTTGAACTGATTGGGCAGGAATGAGGTAACAAGTTTTGGCAAACAGTGATTGGTACTGGTGTTCCTGCAAGGAAGTAGTCAACCTATATACAAGTTAGGTAAGCTGTTCTTTTCCCTTTTTTTTTTCGTTTTTTTGTTTTGTTTTGTTTTTGGAGACAGGGTTTCTCTGTAGCTTTGGAGCATATCTATCCTGGCACTCGCTCTGTAGACCAGGCTGGCCTCGAACTCACAGAGATCCACCTGCCTCTGCCTCCCAAGTGCTGAGATTAAAGGCGTGCGCCACCAATGCCCGGCGTAGGTAAGCTATTCTTAATGTTGTGGAGCATGTAGTACTTGTCTCAATTCTGATTGGACCCCTGAAGGGTACAGTTTGTGGCTCTTCCTGGTTATTGTAAGGGTGAGGCCTAGTCCCAGTATTGTAGCCTGCAGCCTGTCATGGTTCATTGATACTAAGTTAGGCCTCTTCATCTTGAATGCTGGGTTATAGGTGTGCACCAGCATACCTGGTAACATAGGTATTTTAGCTATAGAAGTAGAGTACACATAGCTAGTAAATGGATTAAATTATAAGAAAACTTTTAGTATCTAAATCAGTGAATGAGTTAATTGCAATTGTAACAGTTGAGCATATTAGTTTTAAAGCTGTAGTACCACGTAGTGACTTTAGAATACTTTCTAGAGTGAAGTAAGTTAAAGATTTCAAAGAAAGAAGGTGGTTATTTTAGTAAACCACCTTAGAGCTGCATTCTTAACATCATTTTTTGTTTTCTTGCTTAAGCGGCTGCATTTCAACAAGGAAAGATCCCCCCAGCTCCATTCTCTGCTCCTCCTCCTGCTGGGGCCATGATCCCGCCTCCCCCCAGTCTCCGTAAGTCTGAAACTCTGTTAACTCTGCAACTGCTCACATTAGCCTTATTATTAGCATGTCACATAGTTGCCATCCAAAGACTTGTTGACTGACTAGGTAGTTCCCTAATTGGAAAACAGGAGAACCTCAACACTACAATTTCCTCCTGTGTGAGTGTGGAAGTGTGTGTGTGTTCACATGGAGACTGTGTGAGTGTGGAAGTGTGTGTGTGTTCACATGGAGACTGTGTGAGTGTGGAAGTGTGTGTGTGTTCACATGGAGACTGAGTGTGGAAGTGTGTGTTCACATGGAGACTGTGTGAGTGTGGAAGTGTGTGTGTGTTCACATGGAGACTGAGTGTGGAAGTGTGTGTTCACATGGAGACTGTGTGAGTGTGGAAGTGTGTGTGTGTTCACATGGAGACTGAGTGTGGAAGTGTGTGTGTTCACATGCAAGCTTGTGAGTGTGGAAGTGTGTGTGTTCACATGGAGACTGTGAGTGTGGAAGTGTGTGCGTTCACATGGAGACTGGAGGCCGACCTTGGAGTCAGCCACCTTGTGGTTTTGGTTTTATTGTGTGCTGTGACTAAAGGTGTGAGCCACCACCTCTGGGCTTTGAACTCAGTTCCTAATGCTTACATGGAAACTACTTTCAGACTAACTTATCTTCCCAGCTTTTATTGGTATAAATTATAAAATAGTTTTAAAGTTAACAGTTCTTTTTGTTTAGTTTGTGGGAGGCAAAGTCTCAGGTCAGGCTTGTCCCATTAGCTCTTCTTTTAAATGTATACAGTGTTCTCCCTGTATGTGTAACTGCAGGCCAGAAGACTGCATAAGAGCTCATTACAGATAGATGGTTGTGAGCCTTGAGCTCACAGCATTGCACATGCCACTGCCTCCTGAGTGCTGGGATTTTGTTACTGCTTTTTAATCACAAGAGTTATGACATGTTATATTTGTGAGTCTGTTAGAATAAGAAACTATAGGAAGCTTATTATTCAGAGTTTGAATAGTTCTGAGAGGAGAGAAAGTGTCAGCGTGCAAACCTGCTTTAACCACAGCCTCCATTGTCTGTTTTAGCGGGTCCTCCTCGCCCTGGCATGATGCCTGCACCCCACATGGGAGGCCCTCCCATGATGCCGATGATGGGCCCCCCTCCTCCTGGGATGATGCCTGTGGGACCTGGTGAGTTGGAATGTGTCACATTTTAGTTGTGCATTAAGGGCAATTCTGTTAGCTGTAAGCATTGTAACATTGAATTTGGTCAGTCTTTAACGATAAAGATTGGTTTGTCAATATGGTTGAATAGCTTAATGGCCTTGTGCTGTGAAGGCAGCATGAGGCTGCCCCTTGTCCCCCTGCCCCCAAAACTGGGTTTCTCTGTGTAGCTTTGCAGCCTGGTCTGACACTCTCCCAACTCAGAGATCCGCCTGCCTCTGCCTCCCAAGTGCTGGGTTTAACGCCGTGCACCACCACTGCCTGGCATGTTCTTAAATATTATTTTGTTTGCAGAATAGTTAAATTGGCTAATTACAGTAATAAAAAGGTAGGCATAACATGGTTTGAAAATTTAGGAGTAAGGGGCTGGAGAGATGGCTCAGCAGTTAAGAGCACTGACTGCTCTTCCAGAGGACCTGGGTTCAAATCCCAGCACCCACATACAGCTCAAAACTGTAAATACAAGATCTGATGCTCTCACACAGCTGTACTTGCAAGCAAAACACTATATGCATATAAAGTAGAAGTAAATAAATATATTTTTTTAAAGGTTTATTTATTTATTATGTATACAGTATTCTGTCTTTATGTTGCCTGCAGGCCAGAGGAGGGCACCAGATCTCATTTTTTAGATGGTGTGAGCCACCATGTGGTTGCTGGGAACTGAACTCAGGGCCTTTGGAAGAAGAGGCAGAGTGCTCTTAACCACTGAGTCATCTCTCCAGCCCCGTAAATAAATATTTTTAAAAAAGATAACAAAATAGACAGTGGCGTCTCCAACTCAACTGGAGAAACAGGATAGGCAGAGGTCAAAGCAGCTTTCCCCAGGGGTGTTAACTGTGGCCTGTGTAGGTATTAGTTTAGGGATGGAGAATATAGAGGACAGAAGACTGGCTTAGGAACTCAAAACACAGCCAGGTGATTTCAATCGAGTTAGTATTTAATTAATATTTCTGAGACAGTCTCACTATGTAAGCTAGGCTGCCTGGCACTCATGGAGATCTACTGGCCTCTTGTTTGCCAAATGCTGGAATTAAAGTCATGTGCCATGTGACCTGCTTGTTCTCTAAATCAGTGTCACAAAATAAAATCCTTAGTTTAAGGATTGTTAGTTAAAGGTGTTGGAGGCAGAAACAGGTGGATCTCTGTGAGTTTGAGCCCCCCCCAAAAAAAAAAAACAACCAAAACAAACCCAAACCGGAGTTAGGAATCAGGAATGAGTGAGCCATTGAAAGAAATGTAGCTGGGCATGGTGGCACACGCCTGTAATCCTTCTGGAGTGACCCTGATTACTCAGGAGACTATTTTGAGGCAATGTAGCAGACCCTATTTCTCTAAAACAAACCAGTAATAGAAAACAAATGATGGGGGAAGAGAAAGACTTCCAGGGAGGGCTCTGGGCGTGTGCACATTAGAGCTTGGTCTGCAACCATGGATGGGCATCAAACCCTTTACCACCTATATGTGTGCCAAGGCTTCACAGTAAGTTAGAAGGCCAAAGAGTTAAATCCACTGTGCATAGCAGGGAGGACAAATGCTCAGCTGCCCAGTTTCCTGTAAACACACACACAGCTCTCCAAGTGTGGCCGTGCTGGTGGACTTCAGAGTACAGGACACATGCTGCCATTGACATGGGTCCTTAGTGCTTCTGTACCTGTTGAATTGTCTTTTCTCACACACATTGTCTGTGTGTGTGTTCGTGTGTGCCCTTGATAATGTCAGTCACCCTCCTTTGTGGGGGAAAGAGGATATGTTGCATTTGGAAAAGTAGTTTTACTCTTGTAACGCAGGGTTGCCTTGAACTCTGGAACCCTCTGTCTCCTCAGTGCTGGCATTACAGACTTGTACCCCACATCCAATTTTGAATATTGTTATATCTTGAACTATTTATACCACAAGCCTTTAATGGAAATTAGTCAAAAGAAACAATCTGGGACACCAGGATGCATATGTAATATCCGCGTGCCCACCCCAACTGACTATTTTATCTTCCTTGTTGAGATGAAGGCTCAGTGTGGAACCCTGGAAGCCTGGGCTTCAGTGGCCAGGCTGGCCTCATACTTGCTACCTTCATCTTGTCTTGCCTCTGTCACCCAGGTGCTGGGTTACAGGCAAGTGCCACTGTGCTTGCAAGTACTTACAGGGAATTCATACAGCAGAAAAATTATAGAGCACAATAGCAAAATGAATATTCATGAGCCTACCATCCAGATGCGGGGTAGACCATCTTTGTTCTGAAGCTGCCATGTTGCTTCTCTGCCCCTGGCTGCCTTCCCTTCCCTCCCTGGCACACAGATCTGGCTGGTTCATTGTTAACACACACCAGCAATTTGAGTAATGGTTTCTAAACTGCTTTTGTTAAATGAAAGTCTTTGTATTCCATTTGATACAGTTCCTGATTGCCTGCTATTTTTTCATGGCTTGAGCTAAATTCGGTTACTATTAGGTTTTCAACCTGGGTCTGATCACCTTCCCATAGTTCCCAGTAGTCACTTAGTGGTGAGACTACCCTCAGATCCTGGACGTGGAGGAGACAGCTCCTATTACAAGGTGGAGATAATTGGCTAAAAAATCACACATCTTTAATCTCAATGACTTGGGAAGCAGAGGCATGAGAGTCTCCCAAGTTTAGGCCAGCCTGGTCTACGTTGCTATTTCCAGGACAGCCAGGGCTAAACAGAAACCTTGTCTCAACCAAAAATAACAACAACAACAAAAGTAAAAAACCAAACCAAGCTGAGTAAAGCAGAACTAGTGTCCCTGGTGCGTTGTGAACAGTGGTCTATTTATAGTTACTGCTGTCACTAGATCAAGGTTGCCAGAGCTTTCTTTACTGAGTGTTTCATCATTGTTTGATGTTTAAGTAACTTAAAATTTGAATTTGTTGCATCTTTTTCTAGTAGTTCTCAGGGTGCACTTTTTAGTTTCTGTTTTTCCTTTTTTTTTTTTTTTTGTTCTTGTTTTTTGAGACAGGATTTCTCTCTGTAGCTTTGGAACCTATCCTGGCACTCTGTAGACCAGGCTGGCCTCAAACTCACAGAGATCCACCTGCCTCTGCCTCCTGAGTGTTGGGACTCATTGAAGGCGTGCGCCACTATTAACTACCCTGCTCAGTTGAAGTCCCAAACTATTGTCTCATGAATGTTGTTTCTCATTTCTTTTCCTTTTTGTTTTGTTCCACAGCTCCTGGAATGAGGCCACCCATGGGGGGTCACATGCCCATGATGCCAGGCCCTCCAATGATGAGACCTCCTGCTCGCCCTATGATGGTGCCCACTCGGCCTGGCATGACTCGGCCAGACAGATAAGAGCAAAAAGGCTCTATTTCAGTTTTGTATTTCTTGTTTTGTTTCACCAGGAGATTACGGTGCTGAGCCTGAGTGTTTTCTATCTGCATCACAAGCAAGGCTTCCCCCTTCCTACAGAGGGGAGAAGTGGGGTTAAAAAAGTGCAGCTCTCTCACTTATATTGTGAAAGTGAAAATAAATGGTCAGCTGTCTTACTTAAAAGCGCGTCCCTTTTCCTTCTGTGTTCTGTGTGTTGTAAAGGTGAAGTCAGCTGTCTCTGCCAGCTTGTTCTCCAGCATGTGTCATGAGACTTCAGCAATGGCTTGAGTCCCTGTGCTCGCCTGTCTGTTATAGTTAAATTCCTCATTCTATAATTCCTGGATTCTCAGATGTCACGAGCACTTACTGGGCTTTAGCCCAGGAGGAATGATGACAGACTCAGCGAGCTTGTTTTGAGTATATATTTTACTTTACACTTACATCAGAGCAATACACACAAGCAGAAGCAAAACCCTAGGGACCATACATAGCCTCTAGGTTCACAGCCGGGTACCTGACTGGTGCAGGGCCACGGCTGGTAACATTTTTTTTTTTTTTTTCTGCATTCTCAGGCCTGAGCTGGTCCCCAAACACCTTGCTTATCACACTGCCACACATGCACACTCCTTGTTTTGTTCTTTTGAGACAAGGCTTCTCTTTGTAGCCTGGCTGTCCTGGAACTCACTCTGTAGACCAAGCTGACCTTGAACACAGATCCCACTGCTTCTGCCTCCTGAAATCCCTGGCTGGGATTAAAGGCTATGCCATCAACACCCTGCTCTCCTTCATTCTTATCTCTAGTAGTCAGGCCTGTGCTCACTTTCCAAATCTCCTTCCAGCCAGGCTTCTGCCTGTGTGTCTGTTATATGCTCCTTACATCAGATAGGACTTTTTTCCCTTTTTTTTTTTTTTTTTTTTTTTTTTTTTTTTTGAGACAGGGTTTCTTTGTGGCTTTGGAGGCTGTCCTGGAACTATTTCTTGTAGACCAGGCTGGTCTCGAACTCACAGAGATCTGCCTGCCTCTGCCTCCTGAGTTCTGGGATTAAAGGCGTGCACCACTATCCCTGGTTTCCCACCCCCCCCCTTTTTTTTTTTTTTTTGAGACGGGTTTCTCTGTAGCCTTGGCTATCTTGGAACTCATTCTGTAGATCAGGTTGACCTCAAACTCAAGAGATCTGCCTGCCTCGGACCCCTTTGCTGAGACTAGATGGGTGCCCACCACTGTCTTCTATGAAATGGTAGTCCACACCCATAATCTAACATCCAGGCTAGCCTGGGCTTTGTAAGATCCTGTCTGAGCCATGCATGGTGACAGCAGTGACTGAGGTCATCTTGGGCCACTTGAAAAGTGTGTCTCAATAGGCCAGGCTAGTCTACAGGGCCAGTTCCAGGACAGTCAAATCTACACAAAGAAACCTTGTCTCAAAAACCAAACCTTTTGTTACATTCATCTGTGTATGTGTGTTTGTGAGTGTGGATGCCGGAAGACTTACATCTGACGCCCAAGATTGAACTCTGATTGTTAGTCTGTAAATTAACCATTTTAGCCTCTTAACCCTTTTTCTCATTCCCTCCTTGGCCTTTTGCCTGGGGGTGAGGGGCACAGTGTAATAAAGGGTCTCCAGTCCATATTGGCCTTGAATTCAGTTTACAGCTAAGGCTGCCCTTGAACTGGTTCACATCCCCAGGGCTGGAATGAAAGGCATATGCTACCATTTCCAGATTGCTTTTTCTTTAGTGGGGGGGGGGGGTGTTGAGGCACAGTATTCTGTGTAACCTCCTGGCTGTCCTGAAACTCGCCTTATAGACCAGGCTGGCCTCACACTCACTGAGATCCTTGTGCCTCTGACTCTGCCTCACGTGCTAGGATGAAAGGCATGCATCACCACGGCCCAGCATTTCCAGTTTCCTGCCGTTATCAAGATGGCTTTATATCTACAGGATTTGTAAAAGCTTAGTGTATTTACTTCTGAAAAGATTCAGTAGGTAAAACAGCACATATATCCAGGTGTGATTAATATTGTCAACTTCACAGCATCTGCGATCAACCTGTGAAAATAACAGGACTTAACTAAGCAACCACTGGCGTAGACGGTCAGTTTGCTAAGTCACCCACTACTTTAGGTTTTCTGTACTCAGGGCCACTTGGCCATCTGTGCAGAGGTGAGTAAATTCAGAGTTCAGACTGCCTCAACACAGGCCCCAAAATCCAGTTACTGAAAGGGGCATGCTGTTTGGTTTGGCTCCAGCTATAACAGCTTGCTTCCTTGATGTCACTGAGACAGTTACCAGCTCAGAAATCAAGTGTGCTAACTTGTGTCAATATTCTAAGAACAGGTGTTCTTAGAAATGAACACGTCCATTTCTCAGCTCATGGTGTAGAACTGAATTCCATGCTTCCGTAAAACACATCTGTCTTTGCTGGTTGTCGCTCTGGAACATTCCCTTGTTGTATGTGTTCACGTGTAAGTGGGCACATGTAGATGTCGGATGTCTGCCTCAATCACTTTGTTTGCTGAGGCAGGATTTCTTGTTGAACTCGGAGCTATCGATGATTTGGTTAGGCTAGCTAGCCACTTGCATCTGGGATCCCATCTCCATACTCAAGTACAGAAACACAGTCAGCCATTACCTTTACGCTCCTTTCCTGTGGGTGCTGGAGGCCCAAATTCCCGTCAGGCTTACAAAGCCACCACGTTGTCCACTGAGTCACCTCACCAGCTCTGGAACTACTTTTAGGTCAGGCCAACCACACTTGCTGTGTATACTCATAGAAAAAGCCAAGACACGCTTGGTTCTGTGCCTTGGTTTGTTCATATAAATAAGTCTAAATCATATATAAATATTAACAGATAACTTCTTAAAATTCATTGCTGCCCTTAAGGAACTGTAATACTGGTAGCTCAGGAAGAGCGAATGGTAACTGGGGGACAGGGATGAGTGGAGAAAAGTTTGTCCCTTTCTGGTATTTTGTATTTTGAGTTATTGTTAAAAAATAATCACAAAAATATCGGGGTGAAGGTGGCACATGCCTCTAATCCCAGCACTGGGGAAGCAGAGGCAGGAGGATCTCTGTAGACCACAAGGGTACTTTTTCAAAGTAAAGATTTAAGATTTGTTTTGTGGAGGTGGGAGGTGGAGAGTGAATAAGGCAAGTTGCCCTCACACTTGGGATCTTCCTCTCCTAGCTTCTAAATATAAATTGTAGATTTGGGATTAATAGATTTGGTGCTGGGAAATTTGCAGTTTAGAAAAGCTATTAAACATTTTAATTTTTAATTTTTTATTTTTTTGCTTTTTTAAAGATAGGGTTTCTCTGTAATAGCCCTGGCTGTCCTGAAATTCTCTCTAGACCAGGCTGGCCTTGAACTCACAGAGATCTGCCTGCCCTCTGCCTCCTGAGTGCTGGGATTAAAGGCGTGCGCCACCACTGCCCAGCTTTATTCATGTTTTATTTTTGTTTTTAAGATTTATTTATTTATTACATATACAGTGTTCTGCCTACATGTCAGAAGAGGGCACCAGACTGAATTGTAAATGGTTGTGAGCTACCATGTGGTTGCTGGGAATTGAACTCAGGACCTCTGGAAGAGCAGACAGTGCTCTTAACCTCTGAGCCATCTCTCCAGTCCTTATGTTTTGTTTTCTTTCTTTCTTTTTTTTTTTGTTTTTTTGAGCAGGGTTTCTCTGTGGCTTTGGAGGCTGTCCTGGAACTAGCTCTTGTAGACCAGGCTGGTCTCGAACTCACAGAGATCCACCTGCCTCTGCCTCCCGAGTGCTGGCATTAAAGGGGTGCACCACCACTGCCTAGCAAAAAGTTCAATGAATTTTAATTGGAGTGAATAAACAGGAGTATAGCCAGGTGTGGTCTCCACAGCTCAGGAGGCAGAGGCAGGAGCATTGCTGCAAGTTTGCCACCCTGGGCTATCTGCATATCAAAGTCTGGGCCATCTAGCGTTATATATGGATACCTTGTCTCAAAACAATCAGGAGTAAACTAGAAGGGCTGTGGGCTGGAGAGATGGCTCAGTGGTTAAATGCTTACATCTCTAAAGGACCCAGGTTCGGTTCCCAGCACGCACACCATGTGGCTCACAATAGCTTGTAAGTCCAGATCCAGGGTCTGAGAGCTTCTGGCCGCTGCAGGTACTGCACACACACACAGTGCACATAAACCCACATAGGAGCACAGGCACAGATAAATACAAACAACACATTTTTAGAAAGGGGTTTCTGGAATTGTCGCTCAGTGGTGGAGTGCCTACCTCACTTCACAAGGCACTCAGTTTAATACCTACTACTGCCAGAAAACCCTCAACCAATCAACAAAGCAAAACCACACTACACAGGAAGAATTGAAGACATTAGCAATTCATCTGCATAGTTGCCTCTTTTTCCAAGGGCATTTGGAAGCCATGGCTGAGTATGTAGATTGTTTGTTTTTCCCCCTTCATTTGAATCATGTATAGTACTGGTCAATAGGGAGACTTTTTATATTTAATTTTATTTATTTTATTTTTAACTTTCTAAAAGGAGGCTTTATGCAAAGTATGCTGTTTACCTTGGGTTTGGTTGGTGGGAGTCCTGACTGCTCAGCATTTGTCAGAACGCTGCATTGGGAAATGAGATCCTTGCACTCAGCCATCATGTTGCGTGGAAACAGGATTCAGCCCTTGAGCCAGTTGCATTGCTATGGTCAGATGGTATCTTAGACTCCTAGATATAGTGCTGAAGCGTGGCCCAAGCCTGCTCTGCCTGTGTTTAACAGCGTCCCGAAGGCTTGTTTAACACTGTTTAACCACGAAGACCTTATGTATTTAATAGAAGCTTCGTAACTGCAGGTATTTCTTTCCCTTGAAGCTGGAAGAATTAAAGGTCATCTTTCTTGGCTCAAAATCACTAGGACACTAGGTGACTGGAAACATTTCTCACTGCCCTTGCTCTTTAGGGCTTGAGGTGCTTTGGTACTGTGGATGGAACCTTAGACACGGAGGCAAATGAGCTGTGTCTTCAGCATGAGATTTCAGACTTAGAAGTTGCCAAACCAGCCGGGCGTTGGTAGTGCACGCCTTTAATCCCAGCACTCGGGAAGCAGAGGCAGGCGGATCTCTGTGAGTTCGAGGCCAGCCTGGTCTACAGAGTGAGTGGCAGGACAGTCTCCAAAGCTACAGAGAAACCCTGTCTCGAAAAAAAGCAAAACAAACAAACAACCCAAAAGAAGTTGTTAGAACCGCCCAGAGGGCACGTGCATATTTTTATTTTTTGGAGTTAGGTCTTATTGTGACACTGGCTGTCCTGGAACTCCCTACGCAGACCAGGCTGGCCTCGAACGCTCCCATCTGCCTGCCCTCTGCCTCTGGAGTGTGCTGAGTAAACAAAGCCCCTTCGCTAGCCTGCTCCTCGCAGAGTGAGCCCCGCCCCCTCGCGTGGGCCCCGCCCCTTCGCGTAGGCCCCGCCCCGGCAGCCTCGCCTTCGCCTGGGGGAGCCCCGGCGGCCCCGCCCTCGCCCCGTGCGCCTGTGCGGTCGCGCGCGTCCCCGGCCCTCGCCGCGCGCTTTCGCCACAGGGCTCCGGGAGGAGTGCGTGCGTGGTTGCGTGCGTGCGTGTGTGCGTGCGGTCGCGGCTCCTGTCCGCGGGAGGCTGCGGCGCCGCGCGGGTCGGGGGAGCGTGGCGGAACTCCGGGCGCCGCGGCGGGGGCGACAGAGCGCCATGGCGGCCGCCGCGGCTACTACGGCAGCCGGTGCCCGCGCGGCGGCGAGGTGAGGGGCGCCGCTTCCCCACCGCCGCGGAGGAGGCCACGGCCGCCCGCCCGCCCGCTCGCCCTCCTCGCGGACCGCGACGGCGGCGGCGGCGGCATGGCCGGGATCATCAAGAAGCAGATCCTGAAGCACCTGTCCCGGTGAGAGAGAGCGTCACCCCGCGTACCCCGGCCCTGCCCGAACCCCCGATCGCTCAGGCCGCGCTCGCCCGGCCGGGAGGGCGGCTTCAACTCTCGCCGGCCGTTGTCCGCGCTGCCCCGGCTCGGTCCCCTCCCCCGCGCCGCCGCCGCCGCCGCCTCCTCCCAACGCGCGGGTCACCCGGCTCTTTCCTGGTCCCGACCCGCACGGAGCCCAGCCGGGCCCCCCGCTTCCTCTGAGCCCCGCCGCTCAGCCCTCGGGGCCTCTTCCCGCCCCGCCGCCGCCCCGTTGCTCGCTCGCTTTGCCACCCGGTGCGGCATCAGCCGCGACCCCTTAGCTTTGCAGCGCCGACGCTGGCTTTCTTGTGTGAAGCGAGCTCCTCCTATGTCTGACCCTGTTGCATCAGCGTTGAAAAGATGCGACGCTTCGCCCGAAGCTCCCGTCCTGCTTTCGGACCTCCCTCCTTTCTCTTTCCCCTTTCTTCTGGTTGCACAGACTTAACTGGAGAAAGGTCAGCCGAGCTGGGGATAAAGTTTCTGCCACCTTCCCTTTAAGATGCCGGGGCAGTTTGCTGACAGCCAGTGTGCGCTTGTGCTTTGTGGCCTTCTGTTAATCCGTTCTGTGGCTCGGTGTTTGGGGCGTGATGGATTGGCTGGCAAGACGAACTTTTAGCTATACCTGAAGGACTCCTGGTCCCTAGGCGATGATGCTACTTGTTAGAACTGGTGGCTGCGAAACACCGGGAGCTAGCATTGCAGTTAGTTTTCTTTCCTTTTTCTAGCCCGGGGTTGGTGATGGTTGCTAATTTAGGTGGTCTCAATTCCTCTAGTGATCCAGTTGTCTGCAGAGTGGTTAGTGGTTTTAAACGTGTGTGTGTGTGTGTGTGTGTGTCTGGGTGTGTCTGGGTGTGTGTGTTGCCTGTCAACATGGAACACCAGGACTTGTGCTGATGTATACCCTCTCAGGCCTTCTCATTGTATTTGGCAAATGATGTGTGAGACTATTCCTGACAGGGTGTCCCCCTTTTCCTGGCTGACATAGCATATATGATCTTAGACTTTATCAGCTAGAATCAGATCCATCTTTTGGTTTAGCCACAGTACACACACCTGGGCTCAAGGGCTCCTCCTAGAGCCTGGGTACTTCCTCATTTACTTTCATGATCTTCAAACTGAGGATTGATTTAATACTAACTGCAGAGTTTATTGTAGGCTCCTGTGGTGACACATGCTTGCAATCTGACCGTTTTGGAGGCTGAGGCAGGGGTGAGATTTTGAGGCCAACCTGGAGTACATAGAGTCCCAAGCCGATTTGGACTACTTGTTGAGACGGTCTGAAGAAGTTAGTGAGCCCACTACTCGAGTTGTCATATGTGCAGACTTATAACAGAGCCTCACACGTTAAGTGTAGGACACAGGATACTTTTATTTTGGGGGTCATAATTTGTGTGGACCATTTAGTACCATTCATAGACCTGGCTAGAAAAATTCATATGTACTGACAATTTATTTCCTCTGAAGCTACAGAGAAACCCTGTCTGGAAAAACCAAAACAAACAAACAAAAAAAGATTATTTGTCATTATTGGGAACGTGTTTGTCGGGGAGGTTCAGGACTGCCACAGTGTGTATGTGGAAGTTGTAGGACCGCTTTGGGGAGTCGCTTCTCTCATTCCACTTTTCTGCGACTCGAACTCTGGCCATCAGGCTTGTATGGCAGATGCTTTTACTTGCTGCACCACCTTGCTGACCTTTTCTTCCTCTGTTGCTGTCTCCGTCAGTCTCTCTCCTAAGACATTGCCTCACTTTGTAGCCCAAGATAGCTGGAGTCGGTTTCCTGCCTTAGCCTCCCAAGTGCTAGAATAATTGACATTTGCCATCAAGCCCAACTTCAAGTAATTTTTATAGAAGTTTTTGTGGGAGTTGTGAATGCCTAATGCACTTACCTGAATCTCTCAAAGCACCCTGGAATAAAGGGACAATTCTTGGTGTAGTCCAGCCCCAGGCTGTACACCAGGCTAGCCTCAAACTTAAGAGGCTGAGCTCTGCTTCCCAAGTACTGGGGTTAAGGGCACATGTCACCATGCCTGGCTTCAGCCTCTCACTTTTGACTGAGGAAGCAAGGAGCCCAGCAAGGATGAGTGACATATCCAGAGGATAAAGGGGTGTGGTAGAACCTGCTTCCTAACTCTGGGGCAGTTCCCTCTAGTGCTCACGTGTTCTGTGCCCTTGCCCTGTAGTGCTCACATCTTCTGTGCACGCTCCTTACAGTGCACACAAGTTCTGTGCACCTTCTGTAAACATAAAATTTTAATGATACAGGCTGAAAACTTTGTGATTCGTCCCTCCACCCCCACCCAAGGCATGGTGTCATGTAACTGAAGCTGGCAACTAACCCTGTATTCCCTGACCTGGGAGAAGAAAGCCTTTTTTTTTTTGCTTTAAAGCCTAGCATGTCTGACACAGAGGGTCATTTCAGATTTGCTGGGTGTGGGGCTGGGAGGAGGAAGGGGTTACTTAAAGCTGCAATTTCAGGTCTCCCCTGCAGAGGAGTAGGCTGTAGGTCTGGTTGGAAAGGCCAGATTCCCAGGGCCTTTGTTTATTTTGGACTCATGTGTGGCACTGATATGTATTGTGTTCAAACACCACCCCCACCCCCCACAAGGGAGGAGCTGTGGCTCTGTGGCTTGTGGAACCTGACAGGGGAAGAAAGCTGGGGAGGTTTGAAGAGTTTCTGTGTTAACTGTGGCAGGTGTCTGGCAGTGCCATCTGACTTCAGGGACAGTGTCCTAGAGCAAAGAGGACAGACAGTGATGATGACACCACAGCACTCTGGTAGTTTTACTGATCTAAGATATTTATTTTCAATGCCTCCTCTATGCTAGGTATTGATCTGGGCACTGGGAAGGCAGTGGGGATTAAATGTCTCTTAGGAATATCACCCATGGTTTGGGTAACCATTGTCCAATATGCATAAATTTAATACACCATTAAATGTTCATTGAAACGAACCCATGGAAAGAGCTTTACTTAGCAACTGGATGTAGGGAGACACCGTAACCACGCCTCCTAAGGGCTGGCTACAGATGTGCCTCTACAACAGGAAGTAATTATTTATTTTAAAAATTGTTTTTTAAATTTATATTTTTATTTATTTTTAATTTATTTAAGAGAATTAGCCAGGTGTGGTGGTGCATGCCTTTAATCCCAGCACTTGGGAGGTACAGGGAGGCCGATCTTAGTGAGTTCAAGGCCAACCTGGTCTACAGAGCAAGTTCCAGGACAGCCAGGGCTACACAGAGAAACCCTAAACCAAAAAACAAAAACAAAAATCCCCTTTAGAGTCATATTTTGTTTTGGTTTGTACTGGGATAGAACTCAGGGCTTTGTGTGCTTGAGACAAGTGTTCTGCACCCAGAGTTTCATTTTTTGAGACCCAGTCTCTGCAGTCCTTCCCTCAATCTCACAAATCCCAGGATTACAGGTGTGGCTCACCACTCCTGGCTCTCCCCACTGGTCCTGGAGATTGAACCCAGTGCCTCATGAATAGACTGTAAACACTACCATTGTGCTGTGGTGTCCCCAACCGGTTGTGTTTATTGATTTGTATACATATTTTATGCGTCTTATTTATTGTGTGAGTTAGTGTTTACGATATTGTGTCTGGTTTGGCTTAAACATTTTTTGTGTCTGATGTATGTGTGTGCTTGTGTTTATATGTCATTTCTCGGTAGCTGTCTGTAGAAGGCCAGGTGGCTGGTGAACTCCTGGGATCCTCCTGTCTTGCCTCTGTAGAGCTGGCATTGGAAGCGTACACCACCACAGCTGACTTGATGTGGGTGTTGAGGACTGAACTCAGGTCCTCATGCTGGCACAGCAAGCATTTTACCAACTGAGCCAGCTCTCTAGCCCTTGTCTGGCTGTCGTAGTGCACGGTCATACTTGCATCAGGTTGTAGACTCCATTATTGTATGCTATTTTTTATATATATTTTTAAGATTTTATAGCTGGGCGGTGGTGGTGAATGCCTTTAATCCCAGCACTCGGGAGGCAGAGGCAGGTGGATCTCTGTGAGTTCGAGACCAGCCTGGTCTACAAGAGCTAGTTCCAGGACAGCCTCCAAAGCCACAGAGAAACCCTGTCTCGAAAAACAAAAAAACAAAAAACAAACAACAAAAAAAGATTTTATTTATTTATTATGTATACAGCATTCTGCTTCCATGTATATCTGCACACCAGAAGAGGGCACCAGATCTCATAACAGATGGTTGTGAGCCACCATATGATTGCTGAGAATTGAACTCAGGACGTCTGGAAGAGCATTCAGTGCTCTTAACATCTGAGTCATCTCTCCAGCCTTGTATGCTATTCTTTTAATGGGAATATAATTCACTTTCTTTATCCTTGCTGCTGGTGAATACTATGCGTTTTCTCAGTTAGAGCCATCATGAATGATCATGTGATACTAGGAAGGCTCTAGTACATGACTTCTTAGTGACAATGTACACATACCTGTTGGGAGTCTCTTTAAGACCAGGCTTGGGATCTTCGGGGTTGGAGAATGTGTGTGGGCTTCCATGAATGCATTTCTACATGACATGCTAGTTGGCATGTCTACTACCAGTGTGTGGGAACTTTGGTTCCAGGTCCTTGAACAATTAGCATTTTCTGTCCTTTTCATTGCAGCCATTCTGGAAGATGCATATAATTTTATTTTGAAAAGATGGGATATGGCGGCTCCCAACATTTAGGAGGCTGAAGCAGTAGGGTTGCCTACAAGTTCAAAGCCAGGCAGGCTTTGAGTTCTTGTCTGAGTTCTTGTCTCAAAACACACAGGAAACAAAAAGCTGGGGCTACACAGAAAAAGCAAAAATAAAGAAGTAAATAAAACCATAATATTTATTGCAGAGGGTGTGTGTGCCAGCATGTGTGGAGATCAGAGGACAAATCTGTAGAGTCGGTTTTCTCCTGTGGATTCTGGGTACCAAACTCATCAACCTTGTATAGCAAGTATTTTACCTCCTGAGTCATTTCTCCTGCTTCAGTCACATTCTAAAACAATTCTTCATATTCTTTTGGGTGTTGTACATGTATACATGCATGGTTTTGCCTGTGTGTGAGTATGGGTACATTTGTATGTATGTGGAGGCTGAGTGTTGACATTGGGGATCATCTTCCATTGTTCTCCAAACTTAATCATTGAGGCAGAATAGCTCAATCAAAGCCAGAACTCCCCAGTATGACTAACCTCAGTGGCCAGCTTGCTCCAAAGTTCCTCTGTTTATAGCTCCCTAGACTGGAATTACAGGCAGGCAGTCACTGTGACTGGTGTTTACACTGGTTTTGGGGGGATCTGAACTCTGGTCATTATGCTTGTGTGGTAGGAACTTTAACCACGGAGCAATTTCCATAGCCTCTAATATTACATTTCTAGACATTTACTACAGACATTTACTAGACCTTTACTAGACATTTACTACGCTTTCTCATTGGGTTCAAAGAGGGAAGGCACATGGCATGGGGAGACTGGGACCTTAGTATAGGAGATGTGTCTTAGTTACTGTCCTGTTTCTATGAAGAGACACCATGACCAAGGCAACTCTTATAAAAGAAAACATTTAATGGGGTTTGCTTACAGTTTGCTCATCATTGTGGAAAGCAGACAGGTATGATGCTGGAGTACTAGGTTAGAACTCTGCCGCAGGTGGGGGCGGGGCGGGGGGGGAGGGGGACTGGGCCTGGTGTAGGCTTTTGAAACCTCAAAGCCCATTCTCCAGAGACATACCTACTCTAACAAGAGCACCCCTCCCAATTGTCCCAAACAGTTCATTAACTGGGGACTACTCATTCAAACCTATGAGCCTACAGGGAACATTTTCATTCAGATCCCCGCAAGGTGAAGCAGCCAGAATGTGAACACTAGATGACCCCCTTAGAGAGTTTACTTAGGCATCAGAAGGGCATTTAGTTACCTCACTTTATGGAACCCGGTTAAAGAATAATCAGGGAGTATGTTTTTTAATCACAACCCAGCTCTTTCTGTCAGCTGGATAGTGGTCTCCACAGCTTATTTCTTCAGAGCTAGCGTGTGAGGCCAATGAGATGGCTTAGGAAGCAGGTAAAGGTCCTTGCCCGCAAGATGAGGACCTGGGCTTTGTGGGAGGAGACAACATCTACCTACAGGTTATTTTTCCTTCCACACTTGTGCTCCTGTGTTTGCCACATGCTGTACATACATGCAGTCCCAAAGGAACTGCAGGGAAAATGAAACATAAAAACCAGAGTCTGAGGAGACAGAAGACAGGTGGGTCGAGATCAGTAGTTTGTTTTTTTGTTGAAGACAGTGACTCCCCAGGAAGCCCGGGTTGTCCTGAGCACCTTCCCCAGTTTATCAGGTCATGACCATGGCAAGTCATCCCCAAATGTCCTTGGCTGCTCTTCTGGAGGACCAGGATTTGGTTCTCAGCACCCACATGGCTGCTCACAACTGTCTGTAACTTCAGTTACAGGGGATATGATGCCCTCTTCTGGCACATACATACAAGCAACTAAAACAACCATACACATAAAAAATAGTACAATAATGAAACAATTCAAGATACCAAAAAGTTAGTAGGTTCCCTGACCATAGTGGAATTAAATTAGAAAGCAGTAACTAGAAAACGGTCTTCAGTACTTCATTATTTGGGGGGTTGTTTTACTTCATTATTTATATTTTTTGTGTAGATCTCTCCTCCCAATGTATGTCTGTGTCATGCATACAGTACTGGAGGAGGCCAAAAGAGTTCTCAGAGTCCCTGGAGCCGAGTTACAGACATATGTGAGCTGCCGCATGGGTGTTAGAAGCGGAACCCTGGTCCCCTGGAAGAGCAGCCAGAGCTCTTAACCTCTGAGACATCTCTCCAGCCCTTTTGGTTTTGGATTTCTGATGCTGGGTCTTGTTATATATTTTTGTGAAGTTGCAGATTCCATTCGTGGATCTGGAGCAGAGGAAGGGATTGTAAGTTCTGCTGTCTGCAGGTTCCAGGGCAGGGTAGTGGTTTCTTCCGTTTCTGTGGGGTGTGTGCTTAGTCCCAGGTTTAATCACCAGCCAACTATGACTCTTGGGCAACCCTTTCTCATTTTTGATCACTTGTGTCTTCATTTGCAAATTACAGATTTTGAATTAATGGTTATTATTAATTAAGCAATCAATTCTGAGGCAGGGTTTCTCTGTGTAGCCCTGGCTGTCCTGGAACTCACAATGTGGACCAGACTGAGCTTGTATTCAGAGATCTGCCTTCCTCTGCCTCCCACGTGCTGGGACTAAAGGTATGTGCCACCCAGCTTGAATTAATGGTTATTTAAAATCCCTTTTGGCTGGGCATATTTGCACATACCTGCCACCCCAGCCCTAGACTGTCTGAGGAAGGAGGATCAGGAATTCAAGGCAAGCCTCCTAAGTACTGAATTCAAGGGCAGCCTGGGCTACTTGAGACTGATGTAAGAAAGTCTCTGGCTCTTAAAGAGTCTGCAGGTTTAAAAACTGTGGTTTCCTAACATGGTGTGTCAGTTTGCAAGGATGATTGACAGACCTTCTGTCGCCTCCTTGGCAGACTGTGTTTCTCTGGCAGAGATGAAGTTGATCAGTGTGTTTTTCCAACTTGATTTCATCTAAGCCTCTGTACTCAGTAATAGTAACAGATGGCCTGAAAATGTTTCCCCATATACTCAACTCGAGCAAATACCAGGCTGCCATTAGCCTTTTTAGCCACCTTGGCCTATGAGGGATCATCATAGATACTGTGTTCAATTAGAACACAAATGCTGAATAAAATTTGTGCCAGGGACAGAGATGTACACAGTAAGGTTCTTAAGAATTCAAATTTCTGTTGTTTCTTGAGTTTCATCTGGCTTCTGAGGCTGATATGGGACAATTGGTTTCATTATATTGCCTCAGTCTAATCTAGCTGGGACGCCATAATGGGCCTTGTATAGGTAATAAGAGAGCCACATAGGCATCTCAGAGCATTTGAGGAGCCTCAGTTCAGGAATCCTCTGCCTCTCCACCATAACAACTGGCTCCATGGAAATTTTTTCCCCCAAGAAATTATTATTATTATTTTTATTAGTTCAAATTAGAAACAAGCCTGCTTCACATGTCAATCCCTGCATGGATCACCTTTTAAAACCTCTTCTTTATCATTGCTATAAAATTCAGGAGATACCAGTTCAGGGAATTTTTGTTTGTTTTAAAGATGGTCTCACTAGGGCTGGAGAGATGGTTCAGAGGTTTTTCTTCTAGTTGTCCTGAGTTCAATTCCCAGCAACTGCATGGCAGCTCACAGCCATCCATAATGGGATCTGGTGCCCTCTTCTGACCTGCACACATGTATGTGGACAGCACACTATGTGCATGATGAATTAAAAAAATCTTTTTTTTTTTTTTAAAGATGGAACTCAATAGGACAGTTTGCCCTTGAATTCAGAGATCCACCTGCCTCTGCCTCCCAAGTTCTGGGATTTAAAGGTGCCACGATACCCCACAGGAGTCTAATTGTTTGTAGTTCTAGGGGGTCCAGTTGGGATTTCATGTGTGTTAGGTGTGTGCTCTACTTCTAAGGAATCCTGGCTGCCTGTTTGGAGAAGCTTATGAGACGGTGCCCTTTAATACTGCTGAGGAAGGTGCAGTTGTCCAGTGTGTGCGCAGTGTGCGGTTAAATAAGGATTCATGTTAAGGGCGCTCAGTGAACGTGGCCTGAATCCCCACGCCCATCTTGAACTTGCAGTAGCTTCCGATGCTTGATGAATTGCTGTGGTAATTGATCGTCCAGCTGGTGACACGCTGCCTTTTCTGCTCACTGGTCAGCGCCTTGATGGAGACATGAACTAGCCCTGGCATTCTCAAGAAGGGTCGTGCTAATTTCATTGGGTTGCAGAAGTTCGGAAAGGTTTCTGATGATACTACACTACGACCTTACACAAAAATTGAAGTTTAGTCTGTTTACACAGGTTAAACAGGCTATGGGTGACTGCAAAGGGGACATCCTTACACTTTATTTATTTATTTATTTATTGAGTTCTGGGGATTGAACTCAGCCTTCGATATGCTGGGCAAGTTCTATGCCACCTGCGATATCCCAAGCTTCCTCTAAGCATTTCTGAGAAGCTTCTAAGTTCATTCTATGCCAGGTGTGTTTGTAGGGAGCTGTTAATATTAAGAGAAATGGTGCCAAGTGTAATGTTACACCTGTAGTCCCCAGCATTTGTTAGGTTGAGGCAGAAAGGTCATGAGTTCAAGGCCAGCCTGGTCTACAAAGCCAGTTCCAGGACAGGCTCCAAAGCAATACAGAGAAACCATGCCTCAACCTCATTATAAGCAATGAGATTGAAGCTATTGTTAAAGAGTGTGTGTGTGTGTGTGTGTGTGTGTGTGTGTGTGTGTGTGTGTGTGTGTGTGTGTCAGCACCTACCCCAAATCCTAGGACTTCTGAAGCGAAGGCAGGAGGACTGCCAGTTTGAGGCCAGCCTGGGGAAGAGCAGTGTTTCTTGCTGGTTCTCATCCTGATTTTGACTTTACTGAAGGAAGGTTTCTCTGGAAGTGGAGGAAGGAACTGTAATCCACTGACTGTGTACAGGGCTTGGAAGTGTCTTGTGATCAGATGTGCTGAGCTTCCTGTTCTGCCCACTTTTCCTCCCCACGACCTCCCCTCCTCTCTTTACAGGCATGCAGTATCCTTGTTTGCTTTTTCTTGTTTTGTTTTTTAGGAAGTGTTTCCAGTAGATGGACTTTTCTTGTTTTTTTTTTTTGTTTTTTTTTTTTTGTTTTTTGTTTTTGAGACAGGGTTTCTCTGTGTAGCTTTGGAGCCTATCCTGACACTCATTCTGGAGACCAGGCTGGCCTCGAACTCACAGAGATCCGTTTGCCTCTGCCTCCCACGTGCTGGGATTAAAGGCGTGTGCCACCAATGCCCAGCTCAGGTACTTGCTTTTGATTAGATTTCTCTGAGTGTTGCAGTTAAAGGTGTGGGCCACCAATGCCTGGCTTGAGTAGATGGACTTTTCCTCTCACCCTGCTTTTGTTTGCTTGTGGGTAGGCATTCATTTCAGTAAAAGAAGAATCCCCTTTCCCCCCATGCTGTGGCAAGCTAGTTTTCAGAGGGAAGTATCCATGGGAAGAAAGCTCTATGATTTAAAGAACAAAGTTGGTTCATAGTTTGTTGGTTTTAAAGATCTGCTTTAAGGCTTAGTGCTTAGATAAACTGCCTTTAGTTCCCAGGAAAACACACACACACACACACACACACACACACACACACACACACACACACACTTTAAATTAAAAATCAGTCAACCCATATGTTAAAGTCAGTGGATTCCTTTTTTTTTTTTTTTTAATTTATTTTATCCTATTGTGGAACAAAGGCAAAACCTGCCCTTGACTCTCTGCAGCTTTGCTGGAAGGACCTACCTGTAGGTGAGAATGGTTTTCACATGTGTTTACACCCTCAGGGACAATCACAGAAATATGGTTCGCCTATGACCTTCTTCATGACTGCAAGTTATGAGTGTATAGTAAATGATTCTCTCTTTTTTTCTCAAGATTTTATTTATTTATTACGTCTTCTGCCTGCATGCCTGAGCCATCTCTCTAGCCCGTAAATGATTCCCTTTAGGAACTGAATTGGTTTTGGAGATAGCATAGCTTGTGACAAAATCTACCTGTGTGCTTACAAACTCAGAGAAGGGACCAAGTGTCATTTCCCCCTTTGTGACTGTTCTTCAAGCAGATTAAAGGAGTGTCAGACTAGAGACTCTTGGGGCATCTGCTGTCTTTCTAGGGCTTCTAACTGAAAGTGGTCAGCATGCCAGTTGTCATATTTTGGGATATCATTTTTCTGAACTTAAACATTATTTAGGAGCTAATGTAGCCTGCTGCTGTTAGATGGATATTTGCAGAGGTTAGCAAGCAGTGTGAGTGCAATGGCTGAAATCACTCTATCCCCAAGGCCCCCAGGAGTGAAATGATGTGGCTGGTCAGATGCCTCTGTGAGTGGCTGATGCAGTGCTGAGCTTGGGGACTCTATAACTTCTGTTGTCCATGCCAAGCAAGCCTGCTTTCTGTCCTGGAGGGAGATGCAGCTTCACGCTGGCATTTGTCCTGACAAGTGGCCCAAGTGAGCATTAGTGGGCTTGGAGAGGAGTAGTTCTCTCTCCCAGCACCGTGTGCATGTAATGGGAGCTGACGGGGGTGGGGTGGGGCTGTGGAGAAGGGGGCCATGGTGACCAACAGCTGTGAAGTGAGTCTCTGCAGTTGGAGCTCCCTGTGGGCCTCTTCCCTCAGTCCACTGGTATGTATCACTTTCTTGAATTTGCTTATCAGGACAGTTCATTCCTGTGTATCTCCTTGTGTCATATGACACTGTTTTGCATAGTTGTAACTTCTAAAAGGAATTTTTATTGTTTAAATTACAAAAGAATACTATTTATGCACTATAAAAAATTACAGAAATAAAACTTGTAGACCAGCGAGATGGCTCAGAGAGTAACTGCGTTTTTGCTGCCTTTCAGCCTGAGCTCCATCTGGGACCCACATGATGGAGGGAGAGAACCAACTTGCCTTGCCTTGCTATGAAACATAAGACGGTTGCTTTCCCTCAATCAATACTATGATTTAGACCAGCCGTGCTCAACCTGTGGGTTGTGACTATTTGTGGATAGAACACCCTTTCATAGGGGGTCACCTAAGACCATTGGGAAACACAGATAATTACATTACAATTCATAACAGTAGCAAAATTACAGTTATGAAATAGCAATGACAATAATTTTATGGTTGGCAGTCACCACTCCATGAGGAACTGTGTTAAAGGGTCACAGCGTCAGGAAGGTTGAGAACCACTGCTCTAGACAGTCTTTCCCCAGAATGTGTCATGTTTATTTTGGTTCTTCTCTGTGGCCTTGAAAGGCACTTTAGAAGGTTAGCTTCTGAAGTTGACAGACTAGATGACTGCACTTGCCCGGATTCTCTCTGGCACCTTTATAGGTTTAGAACCCTCCCAGTTGTAGTTGCTTTTCTCAGATTAGTCCACTCTGGTTTCACGGAATCCGAGGTGTTCCACTGCTCTTGGACTCTGAGTGTCCTTTTGCCTCCTCTGCTGTGTTCTATACCCTTGCAGAGAACGTCATTGGCTGTCTTTCACTGTCTGCCTGTCTTTGTAGGATTTAGACGGATTAATGAGGGAGCTTCACTTCCTAGTTTCCTTCCTTCCTTCCTTCCTTCTCCCCCCCCCCTTTTTTTTTTTTTTTTTTTGAGACAGGGTTTCCTCTGTGTAGTTCTGGCTGTCCTGAAATTCACTTTATAGATCACGCTGACCTTGACCTCAGAGATTTGCCTGCCTCTGCCTCCTGAGTTCTGGGATGAGAGAGTATGCCACTACTCCCTGGTCTTCAAAGTGAGTTCCGGGACAGCCTGGGCTATTACACAGAGAAACCCTGTCTCACAAAACTAAACCAAATCAAACAAACAAAAAACAATACAAAGTCTCCAGATCGATAGTCAGTTCTACTGTGTCCTATTTGATCTGGTTGGTCACCGGTTGAGTCTAGTAGTAGGTCAGTGGTTGAATCTAGTAGGTCTTCACTAGTTGAGTCTAGTAGATTGATAGTTGAATTAAGTCGGTCATCACTTGCTGACCTTGGAAAGTCATTGGTTTCGTCTCATGGTTATAGCTGGTTGAATCCAGTTAGGTAACTTGATTGCAGCAGGTCTTTACTGGTGGATTCTGGGTGTGGCACACAAGGCAGAAAGCATCATGACCTTACAGAGCGTGGTGACACATTAGTGAGCAGCAAGAATTATGGTTTCCTTTTTTTTTTTTTAATATTTATTTATCATGTATACAGTATGTGCCAGAAGAGGGCACCAGACCACATTACAGATGGTTGTGAGCCACCATGTGGTTGCTGGGAATTGAACTCAGAACCTCGGGAAGAACAGTCAGTGCTTTTAACCCCTGAGCCATATCTCCATGGTTTCCTTTTTTAAAAGATGTATTTTATTTGTGCGTGTGTCGGTATGTGCACGTGTTTATGGGTGCCTTTGGTGGCAGGAAGAGGGCATTGGATTCCCTGGAACTGGAGTTGACAGGCAGCTGTGAGCTACTTGATGTGGATGCTGGAACCAGACTCCAGGTCTCTGAAAGATCAGCCTGCATTGTTAATTATGAGCCACCAGCTCCTCTAGTTCCTTATATGGTAGCTGTGTGAGGCCAGCAGAGGGTAAAGGTGCTTTCCATGGAGTCTGGTGACCTCTGACCTTCAGATGTGTGCCATGGCACGCCCGCCCAAACACAGGAATCATGCACGAATGCACAAACGCTAATAAATAAACTTTAAAAAGCAAAACATAGCCGGGCGTTGGTGGCGCACGCCTTTAATCCCAGCCCTCGGGAGGCAGAGGCAGGTGGATCTCTGTGAGTTCGAGACCAGCCTGGTCTACAAGAGCTAGTTCCAGGACAGCCTCCAAAGCCACAGAGAAACCCTGTCTCGAAAAACCAAAAAAAAAAAAAAAAAAGCAAAACATAAACTATTATCCATGGGCATTTTCTGTTTCTGTTTAGTTGCTGTCTTTTGTTGTTTTGTTTCCTGTGGGTGGGGCAGGGTGACATGCATCCCAGGCTGGCTTCAGACTCATTGTGGCCTTGATCTTCATCAACACTTCTCACGTGCTGTATCACAGGCGTATACATATATCTGGCCTAATTGCTCTGCTTTTAGGGGACTCTCATGTGGGATTCAGAAATGGAAGGCTGTGTTGCTACTCCTCCACCCATTTCCCCAGACTCCCCACCACACATTGCCAGGAGGATGGTGACTGTCATAGCAGAATGACAGGTCTCACCTCATACCTTTTGTGATGTGCAGACCATGGGCGACTGATTACAGCAGTGCCATTTTGTCATGTTGCCCTAGAAACAGTGGTGTCTTTCTATCGTCTTTGCAGGTTCACTAAGAATCTTTCCCCGGACAAGATCAACTTGAGCACCCTGAAAGGGGAGGGCCAGCTGACCAACCTGGAGCTGGATGAGGAGGTTCTGCAGAACGTGCTGGAACTGCCCACCTGGCTAGCCATCACCAGGGTCTACTGCAACAGGGCCTCCATCCGGGTGAGAATGGGACCTAAGTGCCATTGCTGTCTTAGGCCAGGAGCCGTGTTTCGTTGAGGAGCAGCTGTCACAGGCCTGTGTCTTGGCTTTCTTCTTTCAGATCCAGTGGACGAAGTTGAAGACACATCCGATTTGCTTGGTAATGGCCTTTCATACTTGAAAGTTATGTTTTGTGTTTTCGTTTTATTGAAACACGAGGCCTCTAAATAGCCGTGGCCGTCCTAGATCTTACTCTGTAGTTAGGCTGGCTTCAAACTCAGTGATCTGCCTTCTTCTGCCTCCCAAGGGCTGGGAGTTAAGGCATGAGCCATGATGCCCAGCTTTGTTTGTCGTTTTAAATAATGATTTTTACCTCTCAAGCTGTATCCTTACATTTATTTCCTTTGGGACCCAGACAGAAAGTTAGTAGTGTGGTTTGTTTGTGTTGGCTGTGGTTGGCTTGTAGCCCAGTGTGTGCTGTCTTGCTGGTGCTGCCTGAGGTTTGTGTGGATGCTTAGTTCTGTATAACTTTCATTCCAGTGTCTAGACAAGGTGGAGGTGGAGATGAAAACCTGTGAGGACCCTCGCCCCCCCAATGGACAGTCTCCCATTGCCCTTGCTTCAGGACAGAGGTCAGTTACCATGAGTCCAGTTAAAGGGTTGGTTGGTTGTCCTTTGCTATAGCCCAGACTGGTTTCAGTCCATTATGTGGTGTAAGACAACCCTCTCCAAACCCCCGAAAGATCTTACGTAGCCCAGGCTTCCTTTGAACTCACTGTGGGTAGCTCAGGCTGGCCTTGAACTCCTGATCCTTCTGCCTCCACCTGCCAAGAGCTGGGACTACAGGTTGTGCCACCACACCCTGCTTTCTGCTCACTTGATTGTTTTTTCATTTGTACTTTTGGCTTTTGTGAATATCCGTTCAGATGTATTTGTGTGTTGTGTGCTATCGTTTCTCTCGGATAAACACCTAGGGATGGGAATGTTTGGGTAGTAATGGTATGGGGAGGTTGTTTTTTTTTTTTTTTTAATAAAATCTTTTTATTATTTATTATGTATACAGTCGTCTGCATGCATGCTTGCACACCAGAAGAGGGCACCAGATCTCATAACGGATTGTTGTGAGCCACCATGTGGTTGCTGGGAATTGAACTCAGGATCTCTGGAAGAGCAGTCAGTGCTCTTAACCTCTGAGCCATCTCTCCAGCCCCGGTATGGGGAGTTTTAATTTTGGAAGAAACTGTCCAATCCTTCCCAACAGTTTACCAAATTGTATCTGCTTTTAACATTTTGTTTACTTGTTTCCTGTCCTGTATTCACATTGCTCTTTTGGGATGGTCGGGGTTCTCTTTTCTTTTCTAAAGGAATATAACTTCTCAATGTTTTTTTTCCCTTTTCTATCTTTCTGTTTTGGAGACAGGTTCTCACTGTGTAATTGGCCTCAAACTCACTGCCTGCCTCTGTCTCTTTAATGCTGGAATTAAAGGTGTAGAATACCAGGCACAGCATTTCTTATTTTCTTATTTTTCTTGAAGAAGTGTTTGTAGGTGCTGGGGCAACGGGCTAGCGGGTAACCCACTTGCTTTGTAAGCGTGAGGCCTGGAATTTGGATCACTAGCACCCAAGTGATGCCAGAGGGGTGTGGGGCTCCACTTGTGATCTCAGCTCTGGAGATGGGGACAGAGGATCCCCAGAGCCAGCTGCCCTGAAATTCACAGCCTCTACTTCTTGAGTGCTGGGATTACAGGAGGGAGCCACAGATTTTTTTTCCATTGTTTTTATATTATGGATGAATCCAGGGCTTGTACCATGGCATGCAAGTGATTAGTCACTTAGCTGTACTCAAGGTGTCACTATAGTTTTGATTTGTGTGTAAGGTTTAGGTTTTTTTTTTTTTTTTTTTTTTTTTTTTTTTTTTTGTGAACCGTGTATGCTTTGTTCTATTTTTATTGGGCTCTTGGACGTTTTATTATTCTATGACTAAATTGCACATACATGTGTGCTTTCAGATTTAATTTCTAAATTTCCCTCCCTGTCCCCCTCTGCCCCTCTCTCATTTCTCTGTGTAGCCCTGGCTTCATTAGACCAATCTGGCCTCAAACTCAGAGATCCACCTGCCTCCACCTCCCTATTGGTGGATTAAAGGTGTGCACCACCACCAGCTTAAGAGCACTGGCTGATCTTTAGTGGATATGGTTTTCCTGCTGAACACCCACACAGCAACTGTTACCCTCGGTAACTCCAGTTTCAGGGATCCAGCTCCCTCTGCTGGACTCTGTGGGCATTACAAACAAGTGATGTATGATAGGCATATATATATATATATATATATATATATATATATATATTCAGCAACATACATAAAAACAAAAATAACATTAAGAAAAACCCCAACCAAAAAATTTAGAGGGAAACAAACAAGGAGCGAAGAGAGAAACCTAAGTAGTCACATTTGTAGCTGGACCTGCTGTCTTCCGAGCGGTCCCACCCCTCTGCAGCCTGCTGGGCTCTGACGGCTGTCCCTCCTTGGTCGCAGTGAGTATGGCTTTGCCGAGAAGGTGGTGGAGGGTATGTTCATCACTGTCAACTCCATCGCCGTCAAGATCCACGCCAAGGCCTTCCATGCGTCCTTTGAGCTGTGGCAGCTCCAGGGCTACAGTGTCAACCCCAACTGGCAGCAGAGTGACCTTCGTCTGACCCGAATCACTGATCCCCGTCGAGGAGAGGTGACAGCCTTAGCATTCTCAGGGGAGTGAGTGGAGGGCTTCGGAGTAGGAGGGGCCCCTGTTCTGGTCGGCGCTGTCCCCACTCTTGGGAAAGCTGGGGTCCTTTGTATCCGGTGTTACAGCTCAGTTACAGATCGGGACCCACTGCCTTCATTACCATGCCGCCTGCCGTCTCTGTCTTTCCCTCAGCTCCAACAGTGCTTGCTTCATCTGCTCCACAGAATCACGGATTTTACTTTCTCTCCTTCCAGGTTTTAACATTTAAGGAAATAACTTGGCAGACACTTCGAATTGAGGCAGATGCCACAGATAATGGTGATCAGGACCCAGTCACCACTCCACTGAGGCTCATTACCAATCAAGGCCGGATCCAGATAGCCCTCAAGAGACGAGTGAGTGTGTGCTGCCCATGCCGGGAAAACTTCTGGAAGTTGGTATTCTGCCACTGTCCACATGGTTGTCGGTCCCACCAGTGTAAGAGAAGCTTTTCACCATTTTAGAAATCACAGATTCTAGCCAGGCAGTGATGCTGCTCGCCTCTAATCCCAGAACTTGGGAGGCAGAAGCAGGTGGATCTCTGAGGCCAGCCTGGTCTACAGAGCGAGTCCCAGGACAGCCAGGCCAGAGCTGTTTTGCAGAGAAACCCTGCTTTGAAAATAACAGCAACAACAACCACCCCCCCCCCAAAAAAAAAAAAAAACCAACAACAACAAAAAACCCAGCGCACAGTCTCTACCCATATTTGTTTTGTACATACTGGCCTAAGCATCTCCAGGTTGACTACTGGTGCCTTTTTTTTTTTTTTTTTTTTTTTTTTTTCTTTTTTTTTTTTTTTCTTCTTCTTCTTCTTTGAGACAGGGTTTCTCTGTAGCTTTGGAGGTTTCCCTGGAACTCACTCTGTAGACCAGGCTGGCCTTGAACTCACAGAGATCCTCCTATCTCTGCCTTCTGAGTGCTGGGATTAAAGGCGCTCACCACCAATCCCTGGCTGACTGGTGCTTTTTCTTAATCAAGCAAACCTGAGTTATTTTTTAAGAAATAGACTTTCCAGAGTGTTTGGTGGTTCTTTTTCTCCTCCTGGAAGGTAAAAAGCTACCTGGGAAAACCAGACCACAGTCACTCTAAGGCCTTGGAAGTTACAAGGTGCTAAACTGTGTTCTCTTTGGCCCCTTAGACCAAGGATTGCAATGTGGTTGCCTCCAAGTTGACTTTCCTGCTGGATGACTTGCTCTGGGTGCTGACCGACTCGCAGCTCAAGGCAATGATGAAGTATGCTGAGTCGCTGAGTGAGGCCATGGAGAAGTCAGCCCAGCAGAGAAAGAGCCTGGCTCCTGAGCCCGTGCAGGTTAGAGACCATTGGACATCTTCTGGGGCTGGGGAGGCAGTTGGTCAGCCCTGATTTGTGCCAGTGTTGAGGGAGTGACGACTTTAATGGCTTGCTTATGGGGTTCGTCAGTTGTGGTGTTGCTCACACCTGTCATCTTTCATTTGCTGTGTTTGCTGGATCCCTCCTGTAGAGCAGGTGGAGCTAGCTTCTGGAGAAAGGAGGTGGCATGAGGCTTTTGTTCCTGCCCATGGAACTTGTACTGTCTTAGAAGATGACAGTTGACAAGTTGCTGATACATGGCATGCCAGTGTTGTAACAGGTAGACCTGGTGCTGCCCAAGCATGGAGAAGGGGCACTGCCCACCCAGCATGACAGCTCCCTTAGGGAGGACATTCTAGAGGGCATGACTGGGTCAGCCCAGGCCTGGTAGGTGAGAGCTTGCTGGGCAACACAAACCTACGGATACACCGGGACAGTTGCTAAATTGTCATGAGTGGGCTTCTTGGAGTTTAGGTTGCTTCCTCCAGTAGGGCTGAGTGGGAGATTAGACAGCAGTTATGAGATGGAAGGGATGCTGTTAAATTGTGCTTCTATTTATGTGGACTGAAGCTTCAGGAAGCATCAGAAGAAGCCTCTCAGAACCTGGACTTGATGTCTGTCTGTCAGTTTGTCTAAATATATAATTTATGCTATGTGCCTTGCTGTTTTGTCTGCATGTATGTCTGTGTGAGGGTATTTGAAGCCCTGGAACTGGAGTTACAGACAGGCATGGGCTGCCATGTGGTGCTGGAATTAAACCTGGGTCCTCTGGAAGAGCCAATGCTCTCAACCACCGAGCACCTGATGCTTGTCTCTGTCACATGTAGATCACTCCACCTGCTCCCAGTGCCCAGCAGACCTGGGCCCAGGCATTCGGTGGCGGCCAGGGCAACAGCAGCAGCAGCAGTAGCCGCCTCAGCCAGTACTTTGAGAAGTTTGATGTGAAGGAGCCCTCTTACCACCTGCTCATCTCCCGCCTGGACCTGCACATCTGTGATGACAGCCAGGCCCGGGAACCAGGTACCCACGCCACCTGCTCCTGGCTGGTTGCACATCGTTGTCTGTCTCGGGCAGAGCCTAGGGTGAAGGTTTCCCACAGATACTTGTGGCTGGCACCCACACTTGAGTTAACCCCTTAATCACAGGCAGTGTTTGGGCCCCAACCCTCTTGAGGTTGCTGTGTGTTGGCTTGAGGCAGTGCTCTCCAGGGTTGTGGTGTGCTGGAGCACCCGGCACACAGCACACACCACAGGCCCTTTTCCCACCATGCTGTGCAGGAAACTGTTTTCCTCCCCTTCCGGAGATAGGCTGGTGTTTGCCAGAGGCGGAGAACCATTCTGGGGGATTATGGGAACAGTAAATTAATTCAGTTACAGAAAACTCAAGAGTTCTGTCTCCCTTTTTGGAGACCTTGTGTGCACTAAGCAAACAGTTGCTCCACCACAGTTCTATCTGGAATGGAATGTTCAGTTCTGAGTCATTTTACTATTATGTTGTGATCGTCAGATGTGGTAGTGCACAGGTTTAATCCCAGCACTCTGGAGGCAGAGGCAGGAGGATCTCTGTGAGTTAAAGGCCATTCTGGTCAGCATAGCAAGTTCTAGACAGCCAGGACTACATAGTGAGACCCTGTCTCAATCCCTCCCCCAATTATATATATTGTATTTATATGTGTAGGGAAGTTATGTCGTGTTTAAAATAGTATTGTATATGTGTATTTATATTTATTCAGAATGATTGACATTTCTTTATGAGCCCTGCAGAAGCCAATAACCTTTTGCTTAATTTCTTTGAATAGCCTCATTTATGAAACTGAAGTCACTCTTTGCTCATTTACCTCAAAGCCATTGTCAGGCCCAAGTGAGATAGTCTGCTGGCTTTGGGGGGCCCAGGAGTCATTACACTTCATTTTGACTCACTGTGCCGTCTTTGTTCCTTTTGCTCTCTCATGATTTCTGATGCTCTCAGGTGACAGCATTTTCTTGTACTTGAACTTCTCTGTAGGCTGCCTTTGCTGTTTGCCCCTTATTTACTTGTTTATTCTGGTAGTGTTGGGGGTTGAACCCAGGGCCTTGTGAGTTCTGGGCAAGTTAGCTACAACTCCTGCTGTATACTTGCCTCTTTTAATGTTTCAGGGGCACATACTTGTTTTTTCTTCTCTTCCTGGTCTGCAAGCCACACTTCTCTCTAGTTTGTTATTCCTTGATCTTGCAGTGACTCCATTTCCATTTTGAGAGGAGATGTGAGGAATGGCATGGATTTTTCCACCAGAGGATATGATTATTAAAGCTATATTATTATTATTATTATTATTATTATTATTATTATTATTATTATTATTATTACCACCCTGGGGACTTGGAGTGGTGGTGAATGCCTTTAGTGCTGGATGGGTCTCTTGAGTTTGAGGCCAGCCAGGGCCACATAGTGTACTTGGTGGTTATAGTGATGCGTACATGTGATCCTAGTGCTCTGGAGACTATGGCAGAAGTATTGTCATGAGGTTGAGGCAGCTTGTGCCACATAGCAAGACTCTGTCTCAAGAATATCCCCACCCCCTGGGGAAAAGCAAGCCGGCCTGTAGTGGAGCACACCTTTAATCCCAGTACTCAGGATGCAGACACAGGTGGGTGGATCTCTGTGAGTTTGAGGCCAGCCTGATCTATATAGCAATTTGCAGGACAGACAGACCTGTTACACAGAGAAACCTTGTCTTGAAAAAAACAGAACAAACAAACCAACAAAGAATATCCTTTCCCCAAATGAAAAGAATGCATTATTGTAGTAGTACATAGTGTAATTCTAGCAGTTGGGAGACGGAGGCAGGAGGATCAGGAACTCAACTTAGCTATGATTAATAAGTTTGACACTGGCCTGAGTTTGATGAGACCTTGGCTAAAAAACAACAAAAATCCTCAAAACATTATCAATAATTATAGTTTTACATTTTAAATACTAGTAGCTTTAAAATAGCTAATTTAAAACAATTATTGTTTCTTATCCATTAATTGAACAAAGGAATCTTTGTACATTCATTTTAGTATATAAAGCACAGATATGGGCTCATTAGGTTGCTCTTGACAAGAGGATTGGGGTCCAGCCCTGCAGACGACTTCCTAGTGGTTCAGGGTTGGGGTCCAGCCCTTCAGAGGACTCCTAGTGGTTCAGGGTTGGGGTCCAGCCCTTCAGAGGACTCCTAGTGGTTCAGGGTTGGGGTCCAGCCCTTCAGAGGACTCCTAGTGGTTCAGGGTTGGGGTCCAGCCCTCCAGATGGCTTCCTAGTGGTTCAGGGTTGGGGTCCAGCCCTTCAGAGGACTCCTAGTGGTTCAGGGTTGGGGTCCAGCCCTGCAGAGGACTCCTAGTGGTTCAGGTGATGCTTAAGGTTCTTTGCCCCCCCCCCCCCCCCAGTGCTGTTTACCTGTCTTTGTTTCACAGGTGTCTCTGCAAACAGACTCACAGGTGGTGCCATGCAGCTTACCTTCCGCAAGATGGCGTTTGACTACTACCCCTTCCACTGGGCAGGTTAGAGAAATGTAATGTGTTGTAGCATGGTCCCAGATAATTGAAGGTGGATTTCAGGGATTTCAGGGTTCATAGCTGATCAGCCAGCAAAAGAGAGTTGGATATTGCTGCAAATGCTCAGGGAGTGCTGGGAGCCTCTTCCTGTGAGGATATCTGCAGACTGTTGGTGATGACTAGAGGAAGTGGAGTTGCTTTGGATTCTCCTCTCACCCTCTCATGATCCTTAGGTTTAAACCCGTCTGAGAAGAAGATGGGTGCTCTCAGTCGGCATTTTTCTCTTATTCCAGGAAATTCTGGGTTGGGGCTGAGATCTAATCCCGATAGGAGCACACTGGAACGCTGATCTGTGACATTGGGCTCAGCTCCTTTTCTTTTCTTTCTTTTTTTTTTTTAAAGATTTTATGTATTTATTATGTATATAGCATTCTGCTTCCATGTATATCTGCACACCAGAAGAGGGCACCAGATCTCATAACGGATGGTTGTGAGCCACCATGTGGTTGCTGGGAATTGAACTCAGGACCTCTGGAAGAGCAGCCAGTGCTCTTAACCTCCGAGCCATATCTCCAGCCCGCTCCTTTTCTTTTTTTACCCACAGGTGACAGCTGTAAACACTGGGTGCGGCACTGTGAGGCCATGGAAACCCGAGGCCACTGGGCCCAGCAACTGGTGATGGAGTTTCAGAGTAAGATGGAGAAGTGGCTTGAGGAAACCAGTCTGAAACCGTTATGGTGTCTGGGTGGAGACTCTGTGTTCCGAAAGAAAGCAGGTGGGATTTGAGGACTTGGAAGGCTCTAGCCTTTTGCTTTTTGGCTCTGGATAGCTGGTGGAGAATCTATTCACCCGGCTGCATCTCACAGTCTGATGCCAATGTAAGCAGTGGTAGCTGCTTTACAGGCATTTGTCTATCAGCAGGCTGTTGTCTTGAACTCACGAAGACTGTTAGCAAGTTGCCACCAGTGTTGAGCTCTCTACTTCATACTATTTAAATGATCTTGGATTTTTAATTTCTAAATTTTATTAATAATGAATAATGAATGTATCTACTTTTCCTTTTTTCTTAGATTCTTTTTCTAGCCCTGGAAAGAGCCCTCTTGACAAAAGCCCTGCTCAGGGCTGGCAGGCTGCCTTTGGGTCTCCAGCATGGAATCGCTTACGTTCTAGTTGCCTGGTTGTACGAGTGGATGACCTGGACATCCACCAGGTGAAGACACAGGGAGACATTGGAGGGTGTGGGATAGTTTAGAACAGTGTGAACCCAGATATGGAAGCCAGGGCCTGTTGGCCTCACTCCTGAGTAGATGGATAGTTTGTTTCTGTTGACCATGGCCTCTTAGAAAGGGCCTTGGGATGTTCTCAGAATGCTGAATTACAGCCTCCTGCTGAAAATGAACTTGGACTGATTGAGGTGCTGTAATCCTAGCACTTTGGAAGTGGTGGTAGGAGTTTAAGGCCATTCTTAGCTACATTGCCAGTTTGAGATCAGCCTACACTATGTGAGACCCATCCCATAAACCAAACAGAATAGCAATTTGGGGATAGTGCAGCAGTGTGACCGTGTCTGGAACATGTGTGGAAAGCTCTGTGCTCCTCTGAGGGAAGGATGTGGGGTGGCAGAGGCATGCGTTCCTTAGGAAACAGTCATGCAGGCTAACGGTGACTTGTGGTTACTTAGGTTTCCACAGCTGGACAGCCAAGTAAGAAGCCATCCACTCTGCTCTCTTGCAACCGCAAACGCCATCACCTTCCGACTCAGGTGGCTGCCATCCATGTACAGTTCACAGAGTATTACTTTCCTGATAATCAGGAGCTTCCAGGTAAGCCCCTGGGCTCTGCCATTTCTTCTGTTGGTGCCCTTCACCTTGGTCAGCCCTGAGACCACTGTATCCATCTCACTTGGGTTAGGAGCCCCTGTGTCTAAGTTAAAAACTGCTCTCGGGCTGGGCTGGGGCTGGGGCTGGGCTGGGCTGGGGCTGGGCGGCTGGGGCTGGGGCTGGGGCTGAGCTCAGCTGATATGCTCTGGCCTAGCATGCTTCATCACCAGCGCCACATAGCTTGATTGTGGAGATGCACAGCTATAATCTCAGGACTCTGCAAGGTAAAGCAGAGTGTCATAGTAGCTTGAGGTGGGCCTGGGATATGTGAGATCCTGTCTGAAAAACAACTCTGCGGTGTGCAAGGGTGTGTCTTTGCCGTTGTGACAGTGAAACCGTAGCTGCTTGGTGAGAGTCGTAGCTGCTGCATTGTAAATGACCGTCCTTGTTTCCTCTGCTTCCAGTGCCCTGTCCCAATCTCTACATCCAGTTAAATGGTCTGACGTTTACTGTGGATCCCGTCAGCTTGCTTTGGGGAAACCTCTTTTGCCTAGATTTATACCGCAGCTTGGAGCAGTTCAAAGCTATCTATAAGCTGGAAGATTCAAGGCAAAAAGATGAGCACTTGGACATTCGGCTGGATGCATTCTTGTTGAAGGTAGGGACAACAACTAGACATTTGGCACTTGCTGGTAGACACAGCTACGGCTCTAAAAGGTTGTGACCTACAGTACTGTTGTGTGTGCTTGGTAGAAGTAAGAAAGTCAGCTTCAGATACCCACATGTCTGTTCGGATAACCTTAGTTGTGTCTCATTTTTCTCTCTGAAGGTGAGCTTCCCACTGGAGAAGAGAGAGCAGGCAAAGCTGCATCGTCCCCAGGCGCTTGTCTTATCCACCTCAGGACTGATTGCCACCAACACTCGGCATGCCCCACACTGTAGTTGTCCAGACCTCCAGAGTCTCTTCCGGGGCTTTGCTGCTGCTGAGTTCTTTCGTTCCAGTTACGGTCACTTTCCCAAGGCTCCAGGGGGCTTCAGCCTCCTGCACACGCTCTTTGTGCATCACGCTCTCCAGATGGATTCCCTCCCGGCCCAGCCTAGCTCCCTCCCTCCTCAGAGGCCTGCTGCCTCCCAGGATCTTTGGTCTCTGCACTTCACCCAGATCTCCTTGGACTTTGAGGGCACAGAGAACTTCAAAGGCCATACCTTGAATTTTGTGGCCCCCTTCCCCTTGTCCATTTGGGCCTGCCTTCCTCTCCGCTGGCAGCAAGCCCAGGCACGGCGGCTCCTCTTGGCCTCAGAGGGGAGACTAAAACCGTCAGCCAGCTTTGGCAGCCCTGTGCGTTCTGAAGCTCTTGCCCCTGAGACTGTGTCCCATCAGAGGTCGAAGACTGAACGGGACTTGAAAAGCCTGTTGGGCTTTACCGACGCCTCAAAGGTTCTGAGAGAAGGTGACGCTGGAGTGGACCATAGAGGACATGTGGCAGAGCTGGAGGGCGTGGCGGATGTTCACATGCTCGTACACTCCCCCGCCCCCCTCCAAGTGAGGCTCGACCACTACCAGTACTTGGCTCTGCTTCGTCTGAAGGACGTGCTCCAGGGGCTTCAGGAGCAGCTGAGCAATGACACAGAGGCCATGATGGGGTCTCCCCTGCAGGACCACACAGCTTGCATTGGCGTCTTCTTCCCCAGTGCTGAGGTGGCTCTGCTCATGCCTCCTGCCCCTGGCACTGCTGATGCTGACTCTGCGGGCTCAGACACCACCAGCCTCATAGACTCAGAGCTGTCTCCATCAGAAGATCGGGAGCTGAAGTCTGATGCCTCCTCAGACCAGGGCCCAGTCAGCCCTGAGAAAGTCCTGAAGGACGGCAGCGTTGAAAATCTGGATGCGTCTCAGGAAATTCGGCCTAGTGATGGAACGCTGCAGGACTTGGGTCCACTTGCACGGCAGCCAGCAGGGAAGAGCCATGAGGCAGTTGAGTCTCTGCAGGCCAAGAAGTTGAGCAGAACTCAAACTGCTGGCCTACCAGCTGCCTTGAAGTCCCCAGCTGACAAGGAGGCTGCTATGAATGGACAAGGGGAGCCCATACCCTTGAGGAACATCGAGGGGGAGTTGTCCAGTGCTATTCACATGACCAAGGATGCCACCAAAGAGGCTCTCCATGCTACAGTGGACCTCACCAAGGAAGCTGTGTCCCTGACTAGAGATGCCTTCAGTTTAGGCAGAGATCGAGTGACCTCCACCATGCACAAAATGTTGTCCCTGCCTCCCACCAAGTGAGTGGTCCTCAGCCTGCTGTAATTTCTCCACTTGTCCTCTAGTTCTGACCGTGTAAATAGTTCTGGGCTCTAGGCCACTTGCTGTGTGTACTCTTAGAGAAGGCCTGGGCGGGGGCTGGAGAGACGGCTCAGTGGTTCAGAGCACTGGCTACTCTTCCAGAGGACCCAGGTTCAGTTCCCAGCACCACATGGCAGCTCACAGTTGTAACTGGAGTCATATCTGATGCTTTCACACAGACATAAATGCAGGCAAAACACCAATGCACATAAAATAAAAATAAACTATAGGCAGGGTGGTGGTGGCACATATCTTTAAGGCAGGTCTCTGTGAGTTTGAGGCCAGCCTGGTCTAAAAAAGCCAGTTCTAGGACAGCCAGAGATGTTACACAGAGAAACCCTGTCTTGAAAAGAACAAAAATAAAATAAAATAAAATGGTAGGGGGATGGCTGGTTGAATGAGAAGGCTTCAAGTCAACATTTGTAGTTTTTTAGGATGTGTAGCTCACAATTATCGACACAGATTAGGCTATATCAAAATAATAGTACCTGGCATCTATATTCTATTCTTGTTGCTAAGGAAACCAAGACCTTACAAATACTAGGCAAGTACTTTCAGCACTGAACCATACTTCTGGCCCAAATCTTATGTTTTGAGACAAGACAGTATAATGTTTGTTGTTTTTGCTCTTGGAGGGCCCACCACCCAGCTCCCAAATAACCGCACATGGAAGCTTAGTCTTAGTTATGAAGGTCCGTCCTTAGCTTGACTTGTTTCTAGTCAGATTTTCTTAAATGTAAATCATCTCGTCTACCTTTTCCCTCTGGGCTTTTCCTGTTCTATGGGTGGCTGGGTGGCTGATCCCTGACATTCCCCTTTCCTCATTCTCTTGTTCCTCCCTGGTTCTCCTCCTGTTTACACTCTGCCTGCCAGCCCTGCCTGTCCTTGCTCCTGCTTTACTATTGGCTGTTCAGCTCTTTATTCGGCCATCAGGTGTTTTAGACAAGCAAAGAATCACAGCTTTACAGAGTTAAACAAATGCAGCATAAACAAAAGCCACCCACCTGAAAATAATATTCCCCAACAACAGAGTCTTACTATATATCCCAGGCTGGTCTGGAAATGGACTTTATTTTTTCACACAGATTTTTTTTTTTTTTTAATATAAGTTTGAGTCTTCTGGCCTCATCTTGAGTCTCAGCATTACAGGTGTGTGCCCCTGTGCCTGACTCTGCTATAATAGTCATTGCCGTGGGTTATCTCGTAATCTCTTTGTTTAATTGGACATCCATAATAGCCTAGTAACTGCAGAACTTTTCATTTCTCATTTATAGCTGAGGAGAATGATACTTGAGAGAGGTCATGCTCTCTCACTCAAGAGCTGGGTCTTGGCACTTGCTTTTTGTGGCAGAACCGCACTAGCGTCCGCTAGAGCAATGGAGAAGGGTGACAGCGTTGAGCTTGCTGTGCTAAACATTGGGGATATGTTAGGGTGAAAGGAAAACATAGTCAGGAGGTTGGATTTTCCTGCGAGTTTCTTGTGGTTTTAGAAAGATAATGGGCCAGCACTCGGGAGGCAGAGGCAGGTGGATCTTTGTGAGTTCGAGGACAGCCTGGTCTACAGAGCGAGTGCCAGAATAGCCAGGGCAGCACAGAGAAACCCTGTCACAACAAACCAAAGGGGAGGGGGAGAGAGTTAAGGTGGCACGATGAGGTCTCTTCTGATACATTTGGTGGCTCACAGACCATGCCATTACAGTCAAGGAATTAGAGCTTTTTTCTTTCCTTTTCCATTAAATGAATGTATTTGTTTTGTGTATGGATGTTTTGTCTGCATAAAAGTGCAGTACTCAAGGAGGCCAGCAGGCATCAAATCCTCTGGGGTTGTGAACCACCATGGAGAGTCTGGAAATTGAACTCAGGTCTTCTGGAAGAGTAGCTGGTACTCTTAACCGCTGAGCCAACTCTCCGGGTCCTCTTTCCCATTTTTTTCTGTGAGTGGGCATGTGTGGAGGTTCAAGGTTGACACTTTTAATCATTCTGGATTCCTCTTCTACCTTACTCATTGAGGCAAGATCTCTTAGTCAAACCCACAACTCACCTAGACATCTAGTCTAGCTAGCTAGCTTGCCTGAATTACAGGTGGGATGCCATGTCCACCAGCATTTTGTGGTTCTAGGGATCTGAACTCTGGTCCTCACCTTGTATGGCAGATGCTTTTAATCCCAGCACTAGGGAGGCAGAGGCAGAGGCAGGTGGATCTCTGTGAGTTTGAGACCAGCTTGGTCTACAAGAGCGAGTTCCAGGACAGCCTCCAAAGCCACAGAGAAACCCTGTTTCAAAAAACAAAAAACAAACAAACAAAAAAAACAAAAAACAAAAAAAAATGTTATTTCCTAAAAGGCCATTCTTGATCATTTCTCTTCGGGCATGCGTGACTCAGTGCTGTAGAACAAACCTATTTTCCAGCCTTCCCTCTGAGGGTAGGGATGTTTTTCATTACCTTAGCCACCCTGTGCTCTGTCTCTCCATAGCAATTGAGTCAAGACCTGCGAAGTGGGGCTGCACGGATGGCTCAGCCTTTGAGAGCTATTGCTGCTCTTGCAGGACTCCAGTCAGAAGGCTCATAACCTTCTTTGTGTAACTCCGCTCCAGGGAGCCTGGCCACCTCAGAAACCACACATGTGTGCATGCATGTGCATGTGTGTGCACCCACATACACACATGCAGGTGCTTCAGCACCACTTATTATCTCCAGGGTCTGTGAGTGGCATGACCCTGAAGAGCCCTGAGATTTACTGTTAGGGGCTGGTTAGGTAGTTAGAATGTTCAAACAGCAAGTGTGTTCGCACTAACTGTCTGAGCTAGGGAAATGTGTCAGGCTGAGGCTGGGTGAGTTGAAAGGGAATGAACAGGTCCTCAAAGCTGAATTGGTGGTTTTTACTTTTTTTTAAACTTAGGGAAGCCGTGGCAAAGACAGATGAAGGGGTGTCAGCCCCAGTGAGCGGGGGCACTGCCCGGCTCCGGTTTTTCTCCATGAAGAGGACAGTCTCTCAGCAGTCATTTGATGGCGTCTCAGTGGACAGTGGTGGCCCTGAAGATCGGATTTCCGTAGACAGCGATGGCAGTGATGGCTTTGTAATGCTCTTGGAGTCAGGTGTGTATGCGGAAAGGTGTGTTAGTCCAGGGAGTGCATGCACTCTAGCTGATGTCACACCTCAGGGTTCAAGTAGGGCTGAGATAAGGTGCCAGAGATACTTTCCTAACGAAAACGGAAGAGAGGAAATTCAGTGCATAGGTTTCTGTGATTTCATTTACACATCTCCTAGGTTATTTTTATGTTTAATTCTTTGTTTTTTATTTTGGGTGGGGGGGAGTCTCATGTAACCCAGGCTAGAGCCTTGAACTTCCTATTTTCCAAATTGTAATGCGTGTGTTTATATGGTAATGTTATTGCACACATATACCATCTACTCTTCCTGTCTGGCTGAAGGATGCCCCCGGCCAACATCTTTACACTGTCTCCATAGTAACCTCATTCTTTTCTTTGCAGTGTGCCTGATTGTTTCCTATACCTATATACGTGATAGTACGTGATTTGTGCACTTCTGTCCATATTGCCTCGTGCCAGGTTTTCCTACACACTCACACACACTTGTCTGAGTCACTGGATAATGGACACATGCCGTTTGTGTGGCTTGGCAAGTGTACAAGGCAGTGCACACATTCCTTGAATACACTACTGTATTTTCTTTGGGAGGCCATGTGAGAAGGAACTCTTGCTCTTGAGGACTGCTCTTGTCCTTAAGCCTGGGCAGGTTTACATCACTCCCAACACTGCTAGGGTGGGTTTGCTTTTCTCCACAGTCTTTTTCTTTTCTTTTTGCTTTTTCGAGACAGGGTTTCTCTGTATAGCCCTGGTTGTTCTGGAATTCACTCTGTAGACCTGGCTGGCCTTTAACTCACAGAGATCCACCTGCCCCTGCTGGGATTAAAAGCATTCACACCACCGCCTGGCTCTTCTCCACATTCTTGCTAAGACTTGGTCTCTTTTTTGTTTTTTGTTTTTTGTTTTTTTGGTGTGGGGTGGTTTTGGCCTTTTAAAAGCATGTTTGTTTGTTTGTAATTTTGTGTCTGTATGGGTGTGTGCATGTGAGTGTAGGTGCCCTCAGAGGCCAGAAGAGAGCGTTTGGTCCCCTGTAGCTGAAGTTACAGACAGTTGTGAGCCACTGGGGACAGAAGCAGTTCCTCCAACCTATGGCCCTCCCTAGGTCTCCTGTGTGCTTGGGTTCTAGGCATGTGCTACCATGCTCTCTGCGTGCTCGGCTTTTTATGATTTGTTTATTCTATTCAATACAGTGTACGTAAGACTCTAAGTTTTCATGTGTGTAGTGTAGAATTTCCTTTCATTTTAAGTCCATATAGTGTGTCATCGTCCGTGTGTGTGTGTGTGTGTGTGTGTGTGTGTGTGTGTGTGTGTGTGTGTGTGTACATATGTTTATGCTGATTGCTTGTTGACTACTAGTGGTTGCTTCTGTTGACAGGTTGCATTAAATTTAACCAAATGCAGTATTTATTGTATTTTAAAAAACAACAGTTCTTAAATTCATCAGCTCTCTGATTAGTTTTCAAATGTTCAGTTATTTTGGTTTTTTAGTTGTTGCTGTTTTTAGAAGTTGGAAGGGAACAGGCCTTTCTGACCTTTGACCTCCTTTATTGCTTTCTTCATGCAGAGTCTGGTCCAGAATCTGTCCCATCAGCATCTGTGACAAGTGTCTTAGATGACAGTGGTATTCAGGGGAGCCCTGTTCTGGATAATTGTGGCCAGGGGTTGCCAGAGACCAACAGCTCAGTGTCAGCCAGTGGTGACCTCATCCTTCACTCGGTCAGCTGCCATGCTTTCTTCTGTGCGGGAGGGAGGCTCTGGGCCAAGCACACTGTTGGGAATCTAAACTAAGAATCTCTTTTGACAGGTGTCAGTTTTGGTCCTGAAAGTGAATGAAGTGTCACTGGGGATTGAGGTCCGTGGTGAGGACCTGACGGTAGCCTTGCAAGCAGAAGAGCTGGCCCTACAACAGTTGGGCACTGTCAGCCTCTGGCAGTTTCTGCATGGACAGTGCCCAGGTACAGATGATGGCCATTCCAGTAGCGTGGTGGGATTTCCCGAGGCAGGCGAGGTTAGCTGGCACCCAGACAGTTGGCTCTTTCCTCCAGCAGCTGTGGCACTCAGTGGGTAGTGTCCAGGAAGAATCTGGCTTATGTTATATAGGCTTCATTTAATATTTTTAAAAATCATAAGTAGAACCAAAGAACATTTATAAAATACACATAATAGCAGTGGATTCTTCTGCCTTCCTTCTATACCTTACGCTTTACACCTGGCCTATAACCACTGAAACACTGTTGGGCACTCACCCCTGACAGGCCTCTGGCCTGCCCTCAGCTGTGCTGAGCAACCGTCCTCTTGCATGATGTTGTAACTTTTCCACCTGTTCTGTCAACAGGTTACTTAATTTTGGATAGTTTCCTAAATAGACTCCTAGTATTTATTATTTTGTGATTTGATTTTTTTTCACAAAACATTGTTTTCATTGACAAATCGGTTTTTTTTGTTTGTTTGTTTTGTTTTTTTGAGACAGGGTTTCTCTGTGCAGCTTTGGAGCCTATCCTGGCACTCGCTCTGGAGACCAGGCTGGCCTCGAACTCACAGAGATCAGCCTGCCTCTGCCTCCTGAGTGCTGGGACTAAAGGTGTGCGCCACCAGTGCCCGGCGACAATTTTTTTGTTTTATTTATTTAGTTATCTATCTATCCATCCATCCATCCATCCATCTATCTATCTATCTATCTATCTATCTATCTATCTATCTATCTATCTATTTATTTGAGACAGGGTCTCACTATGTAGCTTGGCTGTCCTACAACTAGCCCTGTAGACCAGGCTGGACTCAAACTCGCAGAGATCCACCTGTCTCTGCCTCTTGAGTGCTGGGGTTAAAGTCATGTGCCACCACTTCAGGCTTTATTAACAAATTTTAATGGTTGATGTTATTTTCCTGTCTTACTTGAATAGTCGTGTGTACACCAGCTTCATGCTTTGTGCCTACAGAGGCCAGGAGACGGTGCTTTATCCCCTGGAACTGGACTAACACATGGTTGTGAGCCACCAGGGGCTGGGAACTGAACCTGGGTCTCCTGCAAGAGCAGAGCTCGTAACTCCTGGACCTTCTCCAGCCCCTGTGTATTTGAGTCTGGTCTGATGTAGCCCAGGCTGCACTAGAAAGTGGCATGTTTGAGCATGGTCCTGAACTCCTGACCCACTTCAGCTTCCCCAGTGCTGGGATTGTTGTCACATGCAACCACATGCCTGGCCCAAACCTGGTCTGCTTGGCGCTTGAGTTAGATCAGTTCATTTTTACAGTATTCTACCTTTTGGGTGTGTGTGCCCCCCTCCCCCCAGGTTCTTTTTCTTTCGTTTCCTTTCCTTTTTTTTTTTTTTTTTTTTTTTTTGGTTTTTCAAGACAGGGTCTCTCTGTAGAACAACTCTGGCTACCACCGCCCGGCTGGATTCTTTCTAGTTGTATTGCTTGTTTGCTTGTTTGTTTGTTTGTTTATGGGCCTGTTCTCATTTATGCAGTCCATGCTGACTCATAACTCAACTGTGTGTCTCAGGGTAGCCTTGAACCCCTGACTGTTGTTCCTGTGCCTCCTCAGTTCTTTGCTCACTGGCGTGTGCCACCACAACACCCTTTGTCACTGTTTAAGTAAAGGTGCTGTGGACTTGTGTGTGTGTCTCCCTGGTGCACATGCTCGGGAGTTGCTCTCTTTTGTGTTCCTGAGGCTCTGCCCTGAGCAGACTCTAGATCACTAGCACAGGGTGCTTCCGCTGCCCTAGGCTGTTGCCCTCCACAGTTTTTCCATGCGGATTGTTGTCTCCTCAGGTGAGCTCAGGTGGTCCTCCATGGCCCTGGAGAGGGGTCAGCGTGGATGAGTGGCAGATGTGAGGGACAAGATGCTGGGTTGGGGGTTGGGGGTCTTGTGTTTTAAGCACTTTCCCTGCACTGTTAGTACAGTGCCTCAGATTCGTGCAAGGCCTTTCCCCACTCCTGAACCTCGAGGCGTTCTAACAAAGAGCCCAAGCTCCTGGGCACAGACTGCCTGACTTCAGACCTCAGCTCTGCTGTATACAGTGGTGTACCTTTGGGAGAGTTACTTTCGGTGACTTGGTTCACCCCTCTGATGCTGGCCTAGGGTTCTGAGTATGGGGCACAGGGGAAGTGTTTTACAATGTTTTAATATGTTTTCCTTGGCTCTCTTCTCAAAGGCACAAGCTTCCAGGAATCCTCAAATCCGAAGGCTGGTCACATCAGGCCTGCTGTGGGTCTGCGCTTTGAGGTGGGGCCCGGTGCATCTGTTCATTCCCCACTGGCCACACAAAATGGCTTCCTGCGATTCTTGCTTCGGGGCTGTGACCTGGAGCTGTTCACCTCAGTGCTCAATGGTCTGGGGCCATTTTTGGAGGATGAGGAAGCCCCAGTGGTCGTCCCAATGCAGATTGAGCTCCTGGACTCCAGTATCACCCTCAAGGTGAGAGGGACGTTGGTGTCTTTTCTGGACTCTGTAGTGGCGGTTTCTTGCCTGTCACCTCTCAGCATTATCTGTCCCTATTTCAGAAGCAGAGAAATGGGTGGCATGGGTAAAGACCTAAATTGGGGTAGGATAGCTCTGCTGGGAAAGTACTTGCTGTTCAAGTACTCCCCATTCTGGGGCGGTGGGGACAAGAACATCCAAGGGACTTGCTAGTCAGTGAACCTCGAGTTCAGTGAGAAATAATCTCAAAATAGGGTTGCAAGAGTGCTGGAGTCAAAGCTCAGCGGTAAGAGCACTGGCTGCTCATGCCGTGGACCGGAGTTTCTTTCCCAGCATCCACCTGGTGGTTCACACAAGCATCTGTTACTGCAGCTCCAGGGCATCTGACTCCAACTTCTGACCTCTGCAGGCACTGGGCATGCTTGTGATGCATACACATACATACAGAAATGTAAAATTTTATACATAGAATAAACCTTAAAAAAGGGACGAGCAGGATTGAGGTAAGACACCCTGGCCTCTACATGTACACCCGTGAATATGCACATGGACACATGAACGTGAACACACACACACACACACACACACACACATGCACACTCACATGCACACACACACGCATGCACACTCACATGCACACTCACTCACATATACTCACACACATACTGACACACACTCACACACACACTCACAAAGCCTAGGTCATTTGTGATCCTAACCCTGTCTTTGTCTTGTATCCCAACCATACCAAGCTCCTAGCTGTGTAATCTGAGTCTCACCATCTGGAGGACGGGCAGGGCTTGGTTATGTCTCTTATACCTTGCAGGAATGTGTGGGTGAGCTTGCAAGATGGGTCAGTGGGTAAAAGCACTTGCTGCCAAGCCTGAGGACCCAAGTTCAATCCCTGGGACTCACATGGTAGAAGGTGAGAAACTGCTCCCACAAATTGTCTTCTGACCTCCACCTGAGAGCCCTGACACACAGACACAGACAGACAGACAGACAGACAGACAGACAGACAGACACACAAAGAATAACTAAATGTAATTAAAAACAAAGGAATATCTGGAGAATTAGTGTTGTCAGACTGCCTTGAGAGCAACGGCAGAAGTATGGTGGGTCTGTTGCCCTCAGCTGGGTGGGAAAGTCACGTGGTTCCTCTCTGCCCTTCAGGATGATATCCCTCCCATCTACCCAACATCCCCTGGCCCTGTCCCCATCACTGTGGCAGTGGAGCATCTTGTGCTGAAGCGAAATGATGACGGTGTGTTTCACCTTGGCGGTGAGTTAGGCTTCTTGGCTTCTCTGTTCTGTGTCTTTCTCTGAAAGGTCAATGTAGTTGACAAGTAGGACTTGCTTGGCTGTTGGTAGCTATTTGTCACTTAAAATGGTTATTTCCCTAGCTCCGGCTCCAGCTCCAGCTCCGGCTCAGGACAGGCCATTGTTCCAAGTGCCTGAGAAGCAGCAGCTCCCAAAAGAACAGGTGCTCCTGAGGCCCACAGGACAGAGCTTGGGACTGCAGGTGAGGACCTGACCTAACCTTCCCATAGCCTCTAGGGCGTGTAGTTGTGGAAGCAATAAACCCAGAGGTCTAAAGGATCACCTGTGTGTGGAGGGGCGGGCTCCTGTTACCAACAGCAGCTGTAGATGGGAGCTGGTGGGGGCTGGCCACTGATGATCCTGTCCCTGAAATTGATGAGCTTGACAGAGGGAATGGGCCCCTTGGGAAACCATTTGAGTTGTAGTTGTCTTAATCATTGCCCCACTGGTGCTTCTGTTGAGTTCTCCTCCCCCAACTCCATATTGGTGGTTCCTTAATGGTGAAATACTTACCCCTCAGGAGGAAGAATTGCCTACCCTCCAGCAGGAACTTATGGACACCAAACAAGCACTGACCATTGCCAACCAGGACAAAGAAAAACTTCTCCAGGAGATTAGGAAATACAACCCTCTCTTTGAGCTCTGACAGCAGCTCAGCCATCTGTGCCAATGAGAGAGGATGTCACCAGCAAAGCACCGCCTAGGACAGAGGTGCCGAGGAGCCAGCAGGGCTGTGTGCTTCCTGCTGCTTGTTAGCCTGGGTGGAGGACACAGGAGAGCATGGCTGCATCCGGGAACTGGGGTAGCTATGCACCCGGCCCTACACCCTGTCTTGCCATTATGTAGCCTTGTAGCCCTCTGCACACCAGAGGGGTCTTCTCGACACTGTAGAGCATTGCACCTTATGGTCTCATGCAGTGGTTTGCTTCCTCACGACCTGTGTGAACAAGTGTCCACCTGAGTAACGTGCACAGCCACCAAAGAGCCCATATCCCAGCGCTTCCTATGGCATACCTGAAGAGTCCTTGGCCTGAGTTTTGCAGTAGATGAAGAAACAGCCCAATCTCAGAGGTTGGGCAGAGGAAGAGGAGCTGAGCTCAGACCATCTTGGCTGACAGCCATGGGTCCAGCTGCTTTTCTGTTGAATTTCATTGTGATGCTTTGACTGTCACTCTGCCAGATCGTTCTTCCCTGCATAACATTTGGTTTGAGATGTCATTTAAATGAAGAAAAAGTGCTCAGCTGAGGGCATGGTGAGGCAGGCGAAGAGCTCTGTCTGTACAGCTGTGCCTGACAGGAGTCCCCGGTCACCTGCTTCCACAGCGCCGTAGCTTTCTGCCTTTGCTAACCTCAGCACTTGGGAGTTTGGGAACTAAACACATGCTCTAAACTTAGTCGTAAACACCTCAGTGTGCTGCCTCACTCCCTCTGTTACTATGGCTTTTTAAAATCATGTGATTTCAACTTTATCTAGGTTTCCTCCTGGTACTGTGAAAGAGCTCCCTTCCCTTCTGATGTCAGAACTTTGTTCTGTGCCGTGCTCCAAGTAGTGCTGACCTAACAGAAGCATCACTGAGTCACTAACTACATGGTGAGATAGATGGTCGGTGTGAGCCGGTGATGCTTGTAGAAGGGGCCGGGGAGAGAGAAAACCCTATGTGTTTCGAGGGTAAAAGACATTTATGAAAGAACGAAGTTGCATCTGTTGAGACTTGCAGGACTTAGTCACGTTCTTCACCACGGCAGATTTCTACACAGTTGTCAGAGGGTTGTGGTTTGTTACACTGAGGAGACACTGGGAACATCTTCTGGAGACACTGTTAGCAAGTGAAGTTCCCTTGTTTCAGATTTCTGTAAATGACCTAGAACTTTAAATGCAGTTAAATGTTGCTGCTTATAGGCAGTGAAAGGCAGACCAGAGAGAGAAAAAACATAGCCATAGAGAAGCCACAGTGTTGTGAATGCGAAACACGACAGGGGAAGCTCAGCACAGGGAAGGACTGGGGTATGGCTCAGTGGTAGCATTGGCGAGGCCTCTCTGAGGGCCAGGGCTCACCCCAGCATGATAAACACAACAGAAATAAAGGTTATGAGCATCTGAACTACTGCTACTACTAAAATACTCAGGAAAGGGTCCAGACGTATGTTGAGGGAGGAGGGACCATTGTGATGCTGCGCCTGACCCTGCTCCCCGTGTCGTTAGGAAGGCACGGCTGGCAAGAGCAGCGTCATCCAACCCCTGGGCATTTCTGTTGGCTTTATCTAGGACATAGAGAAGGGAACACAGGTTCAGAGGACAGGGAGGGTGATTGGGGACGTGCAGTGGAAATGGAGACGGTTCTGCAGAGATGCAAGGTGACCACACACTCGGTCAAGAGTCGGGGGAGCCCAGCTTTGAAACATTAGTTCTAGGGCCCTGTCATTGCCTCAGGGAAAAGAAAGCACTTTTTGTAACGTCAGAAACTTGCAGAACTTGTGTGAGAAGCAGCATCTGAAGGGGGAAAGCCAGTAACTAGAAAACAGAGTCATTCAACATGAGGAACACTTGAATTGGCTTCAGATCACATCCCCTCCTTTGTGCCATCTCATCCCTCTGGCACCCCTGCATGAGAAGATACATAGTAACACTTGGTGTGCATTTCCCTCAAGCTTGCAGTAGAAACATGTTTGTCAGGGATAATGCCTTACTGGTCAGAGTGTTAGATTTCTGAGCTGAGGGGGTCTGGGGTTCTCGTCTGTGCGCAAATGGAGACAGAGTTTTGGCTAATGTGGTGACTTTGGCTTTTACGTCTGGAAGTCATCCCTTAGGAAACATGGTAAAATTATTATTCCATGGGATTTTCAATGATGACTTCTCTTATAATTCAATCCCCTTCTCACTGGGGGATGAGCATTTCATAATGAAACAGGAATTGGCAGTGGGAATATCTTGGACAAGGGTAAAAGAAAACAGAATGAAGCGTGGGGCAGAGTTTTGCTGTGAAGCTGCAGTTTGTAAAATGAACTAATACCTCAAGAAAACTTCTGGAGGGACAGCAACACTGTCCTCAGAGACTTCAGCCACTGCACACCATCATCAGCTGTAAAGCTCTTAATCAACTGCGTCATCTGTGATTGTCTGCATTTCCTGTTTCCATGCATGTACTGGGAGTGTGCATTCGTGTGTGTAGCTGTGTCCTCTAATTGGGCTGCAGCAATGGCTGTCAATGTCTACTTCACTGGAGTGATAACTGAGTCTGATGAAAATCCAACATGGGCTGTCTTCTCCTAAGAGCTGTTTTTACTGTGCCATGGGCTGTAATCATCTTTCTGTGCTCTGAAGGAATGGTACTTACGGAATGAACTAGAAAGAGATGATACCACATCTTACAGACTCTGTAACTCAAATGTCCGCTGTTAATTCATGTTATTTTCCCTTAGGGGCTCGAGATTGAGCCCTACAAAGGAGGCAGTGAATGTTCTCCTGGGTAGGAACTCTCTGTTCCAAACTCAAGTCTTTCTGCCTAAACTTCTAACATCAGTGACACCAGGCCACAACATTGAAAACAGCGATTTACTACCCAAGCTAGTAGATTAACACCTGGGTGAGAGCTGTGGCAGCATGACTTAGGTGACTAAGTCTTGGAGACTCAGAGATCACTCAATCCTTTGGGAGCCCTAGGCCTTGCCCAGGTGCCCCATATCCCCAGGGTAGGTATGGAGAGTGGCTGTCAGTGGTGAGGCATTTTGCTCCATGGCACAAGCAAGCACTCTAACTTAACAGTGAGGTCTGAGTGGCCAGACTTGGGATTTGAGCTTCCTGTCCTGCTATTATGTTCTTGCCTTAACTGGTACCTTTTTAATCAAAATAGAAGTAGTTCTTAATGTGTTAAGAATTTCCTATTAGAGTTGAAAATTTTCTTTTGTCAGTTCACTAGTTTTTGGTCAAAATTTAGCCTGAGTCTCCCAGCATCTTTGTGGAGTGCTCCCCTGGTGTCTTCTGCTTTGGCTAAGCCAATGAGTTTTAATGTAAGCTACTAAAAGTCAGATCTGTCCAATTACGTGAGTCTGAGCTGTTTCCCTAACTCAGGGTGCTAAAAACAAGACTTGCTCAGGAAAGCTTCAGAAGAGAGCAGCTTCCAAGCCGCCTTCCTGTGACACTCAACAGTGGATGGGAAACAGGCCAGTGGATCGATTGCCAATTATATCAGGTAGCCTTACTGCTAATCACTGTCAATAAAGTCACTTCATTCTCCGAGGAGAGCAGTGAGAATGTATACAAGGAACTGGAATCCTAGTCAGTATTGGGAAATTTTAATGTTGCAATATCTAATCAAACCCTGAGTATACTGGTTCTGTGAACCACCTGAAAAGCAAATTAAAAAAAAAAATTAAACAGCATTGGTCCTTGTGTATCTGTCTGTAGGAGTTGAAGGAGATGAGCTTTTACATGTGTTTGTTTTATTTAGATAGGTTATTTTTACTATGTACGTAATAAGACCTCAAACTCATGACTCCTGGCCAAATGTGGGATTTACATGCCTGTAAACAGTGCTGGATACTGGAATATACCTAAGTTATTTTCATGCTTGCCTATTATGCATGGAGACCCTCAGGGTCTGATTTCCAGCAGATTTTTTTCATGAAAAGGGCAAGACTAGCTAGGTGGTCGTGATGTACACCTTTAACCCCAGCACATGGGAGGCAGAGGCAGGCAGAATTCTGAGTTTGAGACCAGCCTGGTCTCTAAATCAAGTTCCAGGTCAGGCTCCAAAGCTACACAGAGAAACCCTGTCTTGAAAAACCAAACCATAAAAAAAAAAAAAAAAACCCCCCCCCCCCAAAAAAAAAAACAACAGCAAAAAAAGAAAAAGGAAAGACTAGTGCCAGGCTCTAATGGTGGTGTTCTATGACTTTGAGGTCACCCTACTCTCTACATAGTTCCAGGACAGCCAGAGCTACATAGTGACAATCTGTTTTTGGAGGGGAAAAAAAAAAAAAAAAAAAAAGTGGTGTTGGTGTATGCCTTTAATCTCAGCACTCAGGAGATAGAGGCAGATGGATCTCTTGTGAGTTCAAGGCCAGCCTGTTCTACATGGTGAAACCCTGATTCCAAAAACCAAAACGAAAACACCAAGACTAGTTAATTTTATTTAGACACTAGAAGAATGAATTTTGCCTGCAACAAAATAAAATAAACTTTTCCACCCGAGTTGGAAAGAGTTTAATAACTCACACAATTCACAGGAGAATCTGAAATGTTAAACAGCATTAAGTATTTCACCCTTGTGACTGCATGGCAGACGATCCCAAGTTCTTAAGTTTTTGAAAACCAGAGGCAAGAAACAACTTTAGGCTTCAAAGTGAAGCCACCTGAGTTGTCTTTGTTTTTCTTCCTGGCATGCCTTGTAGGTGTGACAGATATTAAAGTCATCGTCATGGGTCCTTGGAGCCCCGATAACAAAGCACCGGTGCAGAAGCCCAACTGTGAGAGGTCTGGGCCATTCCGGGTCAGATCTAGAAGAAGACGATTTTCTTGTGCTTAGAGCTGGGGATTTGCCCCTTGGACTTCAACCTCCGCACCGCCTCCCGCATGTGTTTGGGCTGCAGTGGTGGCGTCTCTCCCCACTTCTCACACACATCCAGGGCTGGCGTGGGGACAGGAGACAGCATCGTCAGCATACGATTTACTAACCACAACCCAAGTTATAAGCCTGGCTTTGGTGAAACTTGCCAGTGAAACAAACAGACATGTTTTTCCTTAAGAGACTGTTTTAAGGTCTATCACACTAGCTTCAGTTATTCCCACAGGGACTGTCACAGCTTAAGGAGAGAAAATGGCATCACAAGCTAGAGATGAGCAACGAGAAGCAGCCGGCTTTCTACCTGATGGAGGGAAAGCTCCCAGGGGGGGTACTGCTAGCAGGGCATGGCTTGTCTTCTTATACTCAACAGCAGAAGCAAAGTCTGCTGAGGAAAAACAACTTTTGTCACCCTGGGCTAAGGCGAGGGATTTCCTGGACATCTCGTCCCCCTACCCCCACACATTGGTAAAAATTACAAGAACAGCCAATCTCTCAAGACAAAGCTCCCTACAGGACCAACTTCTAGTGTGGCTGGAAACTCCCAAAGACTCTTAAATGCCTTGGTGTACATACTCTTGAAAATAAGATCTTCATGAGAGCAATGTATGTTGTGTAAGCAACGATACTCACCTTCTTCTACTACCTCCCCCACAAAAACTTTAGAAATACCGGACATGGCAATCACAACATTTTGGGACACAGAAGTACCAGTGATGGACTGGATCAGCTTGGAAGGAAGACAGAAAGACTGTGTTAAGATAGGCAGCAACTGGCTTTGGAATGTATTGTAAGTGCATGCCACACTGAAGGCTGTATGCTGAGACAAGACTATTAAAATAGAGACCTGGGACAGTCTCAGTTCTGAGTGCTTGCTGCTCATTCAGAGGACTAGAGTTCAGTTCCCAGCATCCAATATTGGGTGGCTCACAACCACCTGTAACTCCAGTCAAGGGGAGCTGATGCCCTTTTCTGGCTTTCATGGGCACCCACTCGTATGGTACATACAGATAATAAAAAACAAAAAAAGTAAAACAAAAAACCCCCAAGGATTAATGTGTGCCATGACTTGCTACACCTGGCATACAAGGCTGGAGTTGGCCAGATGATGACAGATGATGTTATCTTCCGCTATAATTAACATGAGCTCACTTGAGATGCTGAAGACACAGCTGTGGAGTCCAGCATCTTCTAACATGATGGGGAGGAACACACTGGGACAGTCCATCCTTACCCTTTTAATGGCTGCCTTAGGGAAAGCTGATCGGCGATACATTTCATAACGGTTCAGCTGCTCCTCAGAAAAAGAAGAGACCAGGATTCTAGACAAAGATTCAGGTAATTAAGTTTGTTAATGACATTGAATACTAAAGCAATAAATCAACAAAAACAAGCTCCAGACAAAAAACATGTTTCAAGGACTAGGTGGCTGTAGGCTTGGTGCTCTTGAGGAATAGCAACAAAACATTTCCACTCTAAGGAACTTGGGGAAGAGAAAAAGGAAACATAAAACTTGCTTTCCTTAAAGACAGAAGCAGCTGGGTGTGGAGGTGCACGCCTGCTGAGGAGTGGAAGGCCATGCTCAGGGAGCGAGGACACATGCTGTGATCTGTGCTCACTGTCTCACACCGACGGTAAACATTTAGTTCACAAGTTTCTGTTCACATCACGGTTCTTCAACATTAAGTTTAGAGGGAAACATCAAAACATATATATTCTTTAGAAAAACTCTGAGACGTGATATACCTCAGTCTAGCTTCAAACTCAGTGTCATCAAGGATAAACTTCTGATCTACCTTGCTCCACCTTCCAGAGGGTGGGATTACAGATACACAACCACACCTGGCTTCACTTAGTGCTGCGTTAGCACAGGGCTTCCTGCATGCTCTGCAGGCAGTCTTTGACAGCCTCAGCCCCAGCATTTTAAACTACTGAGTCTATCTGCTATGCACGTGTAGGGTGTGTAGTTGTGGGGGACACATGAAAGAACTGAGGTAAGCAGGTTTCTCCTTCCATCATGGAGGTCATGGGTATCGAACTCATGTTGTCCGGCTTGATGGCCATCAAATGCTGGGCTGTATCTGTTTAAAACTTATCTGTGTGAATATGTTTGCTTGTGTGTGTCTGTGTACATGTGTGTGCAGGTGCATACAGACACCAGAAGGGAATGCCAGGTCCTCACTGGTCCTGTCAGACAGACGGATGGCTCTTAACTTCTGAGCAGTCTCTCCAGCCCCCTGTGTTCTTACAGTTCACTCTTTTAAATAAATAAAAAGATGGCCAAACCAGGTTTAGAAGATGAACTAAAACAGGAAATTCATAGAAATACCAATGGCTAATCAAGATGGAGGGAAAAAAATGAACCTTAAGTATTAATCAAGGAACTTGAAATGATCAACTAAAACAAAATCACAATTTTCATAAATCGGGAGATATGCTGAAAAGCCTTTGAAACATGTTCATATTAGTGTTTATACAGCTGGTTAATCTTAGAAATGGATGAGATGTATAGGTATGTCCAAAGATGTAACAGTGTTGTTAAAAGAAACAATATTTTAAAAACTACCTAGAATAGAATAGGTAAAGGGGTTGATTTGATTCACACATAGATGAGATGTAGCACAACCAGGAAACACTAATGTTTATGAGGATATTACATGCACAGACATACCCAGAAATACATTCTTAGGATAAGATTCAGCAGCTGGATTTTTTTTTTTTTTTGATATTCTGAGTTATCTGCAATGAGCCCATGTTATTGCAACCACAAAATCAAGTTTTTTTGAAGAAAATGATGATTTTGATGTATAATTACTGATGGGGAAACACTGACCAAATTAAGTTATATTTTAAACATTTTGAAACAAATAACATTTACACATTTATTTTGTGTTTATAGGAACATGCCTGTGTTTGGAGGTCACAGGACAGTTTCCAGGAACTGGCTCTGTCCTTCCACCTCCTGGGTTCCCAGGAGCAAACTCGGGTCATTAGGCTTGGAGGCAAGCACCTTTATCCTGCAGCTTGCTGGCCTGCAATTATATCCAGGCATAGTGAGTGGCTCATGCCTGTAATCTCAGCACTAAGGAGGCCGAGGCGGAGGACCAGGAGGTGAAGACTAATGTAAAGCTCATGAGACCCTGCCTCAGAGCACACAAAAAGCAGTAAGAGTGAGTGCAGAGCTGACGGGCTTAGAGATGGAACCCTTGAAGACTCACTGCATCTTTTGGATCTCATCTTCGTCTACCTTCTGCTTCTTCTCTCTCTTCTCTTTGGTGTCCAGTTTCAGCTTTTTGGCTGCAGGAGTAAGTAATGACGAGTCTTCCCTCTCAACTGCTGTTAAATCTGAGACATCCTGACTCTTGAGCTGGGAAGATGGACAGAAACTTATTACATATTTGGCACACTTTTCGGGCTTGGGTGAAGTCAGGCCCCCTCTCTCTTTCCACAGCAGCAAATCTGTTTCTACAGGAGCTGTCTGGTTCTGGGCACCATTAATTAAGAGGCTGCCGTCTGTTTCCTAAAGGAAGAATATAGCTCAACTGAAGAAGAAAAGGAATAATCCAGTTTTCTACATGAGCCATAATCACATAGAGGTCCTCCATCTGTTTACCAAGTAAGGGGAAAACACCAAGGAGCCAAATCGCCACTCCCCCACCCTCACCCTACAGGTGTCAGCAAAGTTATCCATCCAGCAGCATCTGCGTCTTGGGAGCACCACCCTGTGCTGTGTTCTGACCCTTCCTCTACTGGATCATAAGATACTACCTCTCCCATTACTAGACTAGAAACCTTTTTTTAAAATTTGGCTGTCCTCCAGGCTGACCTCCTAGAAATCCACCTACCTCTGCCTCCCAACTGTTGGGATTAAAGGCCTCTGCTGCCACTCCCAGTTTGGAAACTTTTTTTCTTTTGTAATTTAAGACATCTCATTTTGTAGCTTAGACTGGTGGTCCAACACTCCCCAGTCTCCAGATTGTGGAAATTGTCCTGCCTCAACCTCTTTGCTGGGATTGCCACCATACTGAGTTTAAATTGAAACTGAGCGATGGCTCGGAGGTTAAGAAAGAGCATTGGCTGCTCTTGCAGGAGCCAGGTTTGATGACCAGCACTCACATGACACCTCACAGTCATCTGTAACTCGTTTCAGGGGATCTGATGCCTCCTGACTTCCACAGGGACCAGGCACATACATGGCAAACATCCATACACAAAGGCAAAACATCCATACAATAACAATTTTTAAAAGCCCAAATTTAAAATTATTAGGTGCATTCATGCATACTGTGTGTAGACTTGCAAGTGTGGAGTTGGTTCTCTTGTATCTTTATGTAGGTTTCGGGGATTGAATTCCAGTTCCCAGGGTTTCGTGGCAAGCACCTTTACCTGCTGAGCCGTTTTGCCTGCCCTACTATAAAATCTGTTTGAAGATGTTTATTATTTACATTTCTCTCCAAATAAGCACTCAAAAGTTACTCCTAACAGGTGTATGTCATGACAAGCTTATTATGGAATCATAATACATCAAAACTCACTTGTGAGATTTAATGGTTCCTTTAGAAAGAGATTCATATTTAAACTCATTCAGAAATTGGGAGAGGGAGAGTGAAGGCATTATGTATTTGCCAATCCTTTCAACTTCTTTTTAGCTACTGATCTATACACATTTTCTAACCTGTGTGCCTCAAATTTTCAAATTTATTTGCCCTTAACTTTCCTCCTTTCTCCTCTTCCCCCCTCTCGATGTCTGTCTGTCTGTCTCTCTCTCTCTCTCTCTCTCTCTCTCTCTCTCTCTCTCTCTCTCTCTCTCTCTCTCTCTCTCGAGCTGGGATAGAAGCAGGTCTCATTTTGTAGCTCATTAAGCCTTGTAATGTATTTTGTCTACTTCAGCTTAAATTTTTTTCTGAAAAGGTTTTTTTATTTTTTTATTTTTTGGCGGTGGCGGTGGGGGGTTCGAGACAGGGTTTCTCTGTGTAGCTTTGGAGCCTATCCTGGAACTCACTCTGGAGACCAGGCTGGCCTCGAACTCAGAGATCCGCCTGCCTCTGTCTCCCGAGTGCTGGGACTAAAGGCGTGCGCCACCAACGCCCGGTTCTGAAAACAGTTTTGCTGCTCATCTGTGACAGGAGGGTCACAAGCTCAGGGCCAGGCCGTGTTAGGGAGACGCCCCTCATAAAGACAAAAAGCAAAATCCTATAAAGTTTTGCTACATTTTCTTCTTCCTGAAAGTTATTACGTCAGGCATTTTGAGGCAGTTACGGTTAGAAAGCCCATTTCCACCTTAGCTACTGTTCACCCCGTGATCTTTCAAAGCCAGCCCCAGCTCTCAAACTCCGACATTTTTTGCCTGCAGAAAAGGACGCTGAGGGTCGAGGAGGCAACGACGCTTGGCCTTTGGAGAGGCACAGCCGGCGGTTTTAACGAGGCCCCGGGACCCCTGGGGCTTAGCGTGCAAGGCTGGGGCTCGGTGCACCGCCCGTGCCCGTCCTCGCCCCGGCCCCGGCCCCGGCCCGCAGGGCTGCAGCAGGCGCGCGCCCACCTCGCTCTCGGCCGCCGCTCTCCGGCTCGCCTCTGCATCTCCGTCGGTCTCCTCCGGGCCCCCCTCGGGGCCGGCGGCCGCCGGGACTCCAGGAGCAGCCCTCGTCTCCTCCGACTCCGCCGGCTCTCCGCCTCTGTCCGAGGGCGACTCCGCAGGGTTGTCCATCGCGGCGGGAGGGGAGCGAGACGACCGGCCCTACCGTGGAACCCGGGCTGACGGCTTGTCGTCGCGCCTCGATGACGTCACCCACGGCGCCTCGGAGGGGTCCGTTCCAGAAGCGCGCGGCTGGCCCTGGGGAGCCACTTAGGCAGCATTTGTTGTGACGAGAAAGAAACTTAAGAGCGCGCGTCCGCAGCTTCAGGGAAGGAGCGGCTGTGGACGAGCGTACGTTCGTTGGCTGAGAGACTTGTTTCTCTCGTCCTTTATGGAAACGCCCTGCCCGTCAGTCCCTCCTCGACCTGACTCGGGGTGACAAGGCAGTGAGCCCCGGGCTTGCCGGCGTCAAAGCCGCACTGCCGCCCTGGACTGCAGAGCCCGCGGGCCGCCTGGGGTCACACGTGGCCCCTCTTCTGAGCCCGGCGCGGAAGCGGCTGCGGATTCGTCCCCGCTCGCCCGCGTACGGGGCTTCGGCTGCATGCACGCCTGCGCACGGCGCCCTGGGAGGCCAGCGGAGGGGCTACAGCGGAGCCGCCGCCGCTCCGGCCCAACTGCGGTCCTCCCGCCCGGGGGCGCCGTTCCCGCGGCTGCCTCCGGGTCTCCGCGCCTGTTCCCAAGTTCACCTACGAGTCTTGGCGCGCGCGCTACCAAGTTTCCCCTGTGTCCCGCAGCGCGGGAGCCGCACGAGCGCGCATCTCCCACCTGCGCCACGGGCGCGCGCGCTGGGCGGGGACGGCGCCGGGCGCCGTCACCTGCGCGCCGGCGCGGGGCCCCGCCCACTAGGTGGGCAAGGAGGCGGGGCCGGTGACGCGTGACGCCGGATCCCGGAAGTGACGCGCCGCGGGGAGGGGGCGGCGGCGGCGGAGGAGGCGGGGGAGAGGGGGTGGCGTCCCCGGCCGGGTTGAGGGGTGCGTTGCCCGGAGACGGAAAGTTTGGGAGCCGCCGCGGGCTCTGCGTGGCCCCGGGCGGGGGTCGGAGGAGCGGCGGCCCTGGGGATGGGGAAGGAGCAGGAGCTGCTGGAGGCGGCCCGCACCGGGCACCTCCCGGCCGTGGAGAAGCTGCTGTCCGGGAAGCGGCTCTCCTCCGGCTTCGGCGGCGGCGGCGGCTCCGGCTCCGGCGGCGGCGCGCTCCGGGGGCGGCGGCGGCCTCGGCTCCTCCAGCCACCCGCTCTCCAGTCTGCTGAGGTGAGTGTGCGCGCGCGGCGCGGCGCGGAGCGGAGCCCCGACGGCGCGGGCTCCCGCGGGAGGTGGCGGCTCTCGGCTGAGGCGCGCGCGGGCGGCCGGGCTCTGGCTCGCGCGCGCGTCGCGGCTGCGGCTGCGGCTGCGGAGAATGGGGGAGTGCCCCGGTGGCAGCCCGCGCGCGCCGCACGGCACGGCACAGCCCGGCGGCGTCACCCTCGCCCGCCCGCCCGCCCGCCGTGGGTGCCAGCTGTCGCCTCTCACAAAAGCCACTTCAGAGCAGACCGAGTTCGCGGAATCCCTCTCATATCGTGCAGGAACTCCCACGCCGCGCAGAGCCTCGCGGCACCCCCCCCCCCAGCCGGTTCGCCTCATTTCCTTCTCTCAGGAACTTGGAACGCTCCACCGGGCTGTGCGGGACCCGGCTTTTGTTTGTTTTTAAAATTGCTCCTGCATGGATCGCGCACGAGGTGCTCAGGCTTTGAGCCTCTCTGGTGCCTGAAGCTCAAATTTGACGTCAGATTCCTTGTAGTCACTCTCGATGGGCTGGCTGGTCCAAGTGGCATATGCTCACCCCCGCCCCCCCCCCCCCCCGGGACTTAACTCGGTGAGAAATCAGGGTTTGGAAAGGCTTGTTAGGAAACTGAGGTGCGTTCAACTTTCTGAGATCTGTTAGACACTTGAATCCGGGGCTGCAAGGCTTGGGGAGGGGGGGGCACTCTTTGTCGCTCACAAGGGGGATTGGAATGCTTTGTCAGAGTGTATAAAATGTGTTGGTTCAGCAGCGCTTTCGTGGCTGTTTTCTTTTCCTTCCTTGTTCTTTTGAGGTTTTTAAGAAGTGGAAGTTCATTTAGAAGTGGCTTCGTTAGCTTCTGCTCCCTGTTAGTTTATGTACCTTCAGTTTGAGTGAGCTTGGAGAGCTTGGACCGAAGAAACCCAAGGCTCTAACAATCAGTCCGGTATTCAGTACAGAGTAGCAACCTTCATCTTTTCAGGAAGACTTTACAAAGCACTCCAGAAGAACCCTGCCCTTTGGGGAAGCAAAACCCCGTTCTGTTGGCTGCAATTTCCCCTGTCCCTTGAACAATACTGGTTCATAGTAGGCACTCAAGATTTGTTGAATAGATAAAAGCACTCATTGGAAGAATGATCATTTTGTGTGTGTGCCTGATGGAGGCTAGAAGTTGATATTGGGTGTCTTCTTCAATTGCTGTCCATCTTCTTTCTTTAAGTCTGTGTCCCTCACCAAACCTGGAGTTTGCTAATTGCGCTATACTGGCTGGTCAGCAAGTCCCAGGGATTCCCCCTGCCTCTGCCTTCCCAGTACTAGGATCACCCTCACATACAGCCCTGTTGCCTTTCTGCCTTTTTTCTTTCCTTCCTCTAAACATGACTGGTAGGGTCCAAATCCAGGGGCTCCTGTTTGCTGAACAAGGTCTTTATGGCCTGACCCATCCCCTGAGGGGAGCAACCATCTCTAAATAAATCAGTGGTGGTCTTCACTGTTAGTGGTTGGTACTTGAGAGTACAGACTTCTCTTTGGGATAGGTTGGAAGTCAGAACCTCAGGGGAAGGTGTACTTAGGCTGACTTTGATCGCTCTTGTGTAGTGAGAAGGTTCCAGGTAAGCACACTGTGCTCAGAGGCACAGAAAGGAGACTTAACTGGTGCTTGTGGGTTACTCAGGGCACTTCCTGCTTGGGATCCTGAGTGTTGGGCCACTTAAAGGAAAGTAAGAACGGATGGATACACTGTTGCCTCTCATATTGACAACAGTGTTCCTCACACTTAGTTCTTAGTTCTCAGTTCCTGTGTCCGTGCCTGGAGACAGAGTCTCAGTCTATTGCTGTGATCAAACACCAGGACCAAAGGCAGCTTGAGGAAGAAAAAGTTTATTTAATGGCTTACATTTACACGTTGCAGTCCATCACTGAAGGAAGTCAGGGCAGAAACTCACACAGGACAGGAACCTGGAGGCAGGAGCTGATGCAGAGGCCATGGAGGGGTGCTGCTTTCTGGCTTGCTTATCATGACTTGCTTAGCCTGCTTTCTTACAGAACCCAGGGATGGCATCACCCACAGTGGGCGGAACCCTCCCCCATCAACCACTAATTGAGAAAATGCCCCATAGTCAGATCCTATGGGGGCAGTTTCTCAATCGAGGCTCCCACCTTTCAGATGACTCTAGTTTGTGTCAAGTTGACATAGAACTTGCCAGTACACAAGTGCTCAGCAAATAAACACTGAATGCATTTTTTTTTCCTTTTCCTTTCTTCTTCCTTTTTTTTTTTTTTTTTTTTTTTTGTTGTTTTTGGACACTGTCTCACTATGTAGCCTTTGCTAGCCTGGAACTCATTCTATAGGCCAGGCTGGCCTTTAACTAGCAGAAATCTGCCTGTAATTTGCCTTCCAAGTACTGACAGTACTGACAGTACTGACAAGTACTGACATTGAAAATGTGCATCACCAGGCCTGTTTTTAAATTCCACCTGTACTGTTTGGCATCCTGCAGTTTTGATGTCTGAGGGGTAAGGGTAAACTACACGGGTGTGGAAGCCCCTGTGATGAACTGATGAAGTGGTGCTTGGAGGTTTGCCAGGAATGCTTCAACCCCAGACCATTCTGCTGGAGGAGTGTAGACCCACACATCTTCCCTCAAATACAGGTCAAGTTCTTTCTTATTGGTGATCCCTCAGAGGCAGATGAGACCTGGCTGAGATCTAGAGGCCATGTAGTTGAGCAGGACTGTGAGGTCTGTTGAGCACGGTGGTTTTGCTTTGGGTTTCCTGCCGGGGTTTCCAGTTTCTGCCATAAAGCATGAGTGGTGTCTCCCTTCCCTAGAGTCACAAAGCTGCTGGGCTCTTTCCTCATTGGGTCCCAGGGTCTAGTAGAGGCTACAGATGTCTGTGAGCTTCCCAGTCTCCCACTCTTGTGACTCTTAGAGACGGGGGACATTTAGGCCCTTGTTACACTGGGTGTGTCATTAATTAGGGATGACTCTGGTTGACCTGCTGAAAGAGGTTGAGGCCATGCATTTAAATAACCAGTAGGTCAGCATGTCCCCTCTGCAGGTTTGGAGATGGTGGAGGTGAGTCCCTTATATATCCAGCCTTTCTCATGCCAGGAACCCTGAGTGTTCATTGGAAGCTGTGGACTCGTAGTTTGGTGTCTTGGCCTTTATCAACAGACTGCACCCTGAAGCCTACCTTTCCCTGGCAGTTTGGGGAGCTTTTGGCTGCAGTGGAGATAGTGTTGCAAATCACACGTGTCATTTTTTTCCTCGTGTGTTATGACCCTGCACTGTTCATTCCACAAATTTTCTATGTATTCTTTTTGTGTGTGTGCACAGAGCTGCGTGTGTACATATGTGGAAGCCAGGGGTCGACCTTGGATGTCATTATTTTAGGTGCTACCTGCCCCCTTGTGGGGGGCTGTCTCTCAGGATTCTTCTTGTTTCCTTCTCCCCAGCCCTGGGTTTACAAGCAGACACCACCACTCCTGGCATTCTGGGGAATCGAACTTGAGTCCTCATGCCTACAGGACAAGCACTTTACCAGCTGAGCTCTCTCTCTCTCTCTCTCTCTCTCTCTCTCTCTCTCTCTCTCTCTGTCTCTCTCTCTCTCTCTCACACACACACACACACACACCTTTCGTATATTCGGAAGTTAGAAAATGCTCCCTTTGCTCCTCGCATGCCTTGTGTCTTATAGAGCCATCTTCTACTTGGGTCTTAGCCTCACGCATCCTGCCTGTAATATATAGTAGTCACTGCTCCATCCTTTACTTGCCTCCCTTACACAGTTCATCTCTTTAGTCTGTTTGCTGACACAAGCTACAGTCATCTGAGAGAAGGGACCCCCAGTTGAGAAAAGGGCTCCTGAGAGATGTGGGAGGGGCCCAGCCCATTGTGAGTAGTGCTCCCCTGGAAGCTCTAAGAAACTGGGCTGAGCAAGCCTTGTGGAGTTAGCCAGTAAGCAGAGCTCCTCCATGGCTTCGCTTCTGTTTCTGCCTCCATGCTCCTGCTTCAAGTTCCTGCCCCAACTTTCTTCAGTGATCAAGTGTGTGACCCGAGAGTTCTCAGCTGAAATAAACTCCATCCTCCCCAAGTTGCTTTTGGTCATGGTGCTCATGGTTGTAGTAGAAGCCCCCACACAGACAATCTGCACTGTAATGTTTTCATGCTGAGTCCCCATTCGCCAGGAGCATGTCTGAATCATGATGTCAAGGGGACCTCTGCTAGAAAAGCATTTTCGGACACTGTGTTCTCCAGGTCCTGCATATTCACTACCCCCCTATTGCGCATAGGACACCCCAGACTCAAGTCAGTCATAGAGTCAGGTTGTGAGTTCACAGTCTGCTGCCGACACCGGCTGGCCACTTGACTTGCAGAAGGAAGTTAACCACTTTGACCCGCATTCTCTGTTAAGAGGAGGGTCAATGTTAGCTGCCATATAGACAGACGCTGCTTAAGCAGACATGTGAATGCCGTTCACTGTTTTACCCGTCATCTGCTTTGTTGAAGGCCAAGCAGTTGCTAGATGTACTGTGAAATTTATCTCAGTGCTAACACATAGTAGGTGCCATGTCAGAATTAGCCTTTCTCACTGTGTACACAGTTTGCTTATAGAGTTGATAGTGGCATAGTGTGCCTGTGACAAACTGAGGAAATGGAGAGTGTAGCCGGATGTATGCGCCCACCCCTTAGTCAGAGGGTGTAGAGGTTTGGATCTCTCCACACCTGAGTAGGCCTAAAGCACTATTGTACTACATCGAAGAGCTGCCGATGATGAGTTTTAGCTAGATTATGCCCAGTAGATGTTTAGTTTTCTCTCCAAACTGATGTCAGTCTAGTTTTTGTTACTTTACTAATATTCAGTAGATTAGGTAGTCCTCCAGAGTGTCCAGTGCTATGGAGATCCTGAACTGCACGGAGTATATTTTGTATGGTATAGGCTCATTTTCTGTTTCCAGATGCACACCGTAGCTTGAGAACTGGGGACAAGACAGCCTTTAAACTTTTTACTTAGGATGCTTTTAGCCCCAGGCACACAGCAGACAAGAAATTTTCCTGAAATGGAGTTGACTGTATTTAGGTTTACAGTGAAACTGCTGACTTCCAGGAAAGCAATGTCTGAGAATACAGTAAGAGTTAGGTTGAAAGGTCAAAAGGTCAGAGAATATGAAACATGAGAAGAAACTTATCAGGTAATAGCTTAAAACTGTAAGTTGGTGCACGGGAAAGGAAAGCTGAAGTGAGGTGATGGGGGGCGGGTCGTGTAGAGGGATAAAATCAGTTGGTGGTTACGAAGGAGACTTTGCCACAGCTCAGGGCAGTTCTGGACAGTACCAGTAGATGTAATTTTAAGCCCTTTACCCTGCATCTTGTGAAGAAAATAAACAAGGGGAAGATACCACAAATGACCTGGAGTGGTTTTACTATCCTAAGAGGAAAACACTGTGTAAGACTGTAGAACCGGTAATGTGGTATGGTCTCCTGAATGTGCCTGATTTAAGTTTCTGTTCTAGTCAACACAAAGGCAAACAAAAGAAAGAGCCCAAAATAAAGACAAATGAAACCCACCATACAAACCAGGACACAGCCAGCCATCCTCTAGGATAATTCCCCTCCTCCCCTGTCCCCTCTGGATCTTTCACTAAGCTATCTTCATACAGAAAGCCGTATTTAGGTGCTAGGGTAACATTGAATCCAGAGCAGTGCTCTGCCACCGAGCTACAGCCCCAGCCAACCAGTTCTTAAAGCCTGCATGTGTGTCTGCACCAGTGCGAGCCTCCTTCCCAGTGAGGTCAGAATAGGGTGTGGGATTCCCCCAAAGCTGGAGTTACAAGTGGTTGTGAGCCACTGTATGCATGCTGGGAACTGAACCCAGGTTCCCCACGTTCTCCACAGTAACAGCCCATGCTCTTAATGACTGAGCAAGCAGCTTTTCCAGTTCCAAGAACTTCTTTTTTTTTTTTTTTGGAGACAGGGTTTCTCTGTGTAGTTTTTGTAGACCAGGCTGGCCTCGAACTCACAGAGATCCACCTGCCTCTGCCTCCAGAGTGCTGGGATTAAAGGCGTGCACCACCACTGCCCTGCTGTTTCTAGAATTTATTAGGATACTTTTTTAAAAGCGTGATTGATTTTGTTGTCTGGAAGTCCTCTTCCTTAATTTTAGAATTGCAGTGTGTTACGAGTTTCTCTGAAGGAGAATGGTTACTTTGTTCAAAACAACAAAGAAAAAAAACAAGGTAGCAATCCCGGCACCTTAGGACCTTGGCTTCAGAGTGGAGTCAGAGCTGCAGTTTGCTGGTGACTGTCAGGTCTGGGCTTGACTTGGATCTTTGCTAGGAGGAAAAACAATCTATAGATTGCTACTCTTTTTGTTTATTTTGTTTTTCCAGACAGAGTTTCTCAGTTTAGCCTTGGCAGTCCTGGAACTAGCTTTGTAGACCAGGCTGGCCTTGAACTCAGAGATTGGCCTGCCCCTGCCTCCCAAGTGCTGGTATTGAAGGTGTGTAACACCACTGCCTGCCTGAGAGTGTCATTCCTAAGCAAGTAGGATATTATGTGTAGCAGACGACGGTTTATGTACTTAGTAAGTCTATGCTCCCCTTTCTCCAAATTCCCCAGTTGAGTCCAGTTTTCACTACATTAGTTATAGAGCCTTGTGATATGAAGTGATTTGTCAGCTTGAGCCTGCCCACTTGTCACAAGAGCTCAGAGACTAGTAGGCATTGCATCTTCTCCAGAAAACCCCCTTCAGTCCCCTCCCTGAGTTTGTTCACCCCAAACAGCTTTCAATTTGGGTTTTGAAGAAGGAAGTCGGGGTCATTTCTGCCCTTGTCCTCGGTAGGAAAGTAAATATGGGCTCTAGAGTGCACAGACATCAAGGAGACCCTAGAGTAGACAGTAGAGGCCACGCTCCCTGGTGCATAGGAGCAAGAGCTCCTTTCTGGAGTGCCCTGGGAAAAGGTTTCCCACATCGATTTCCAAAAGATTATGGACAGATTTTCTGCGGTGTAGAAAATTATATCGTGTAATATGTTGCATCCATAGCACATCCTCAAATAATCTTGGTGTGGTTAGGGTTAGTGGTAGCAGCACAAGAAATTATACAGTAGGACTTCCAGTTTATCCTTCCTCAGTAATTTATAGATCAAGTTCATTTAGTGTACAAGTCAAAAAGGAGTTTCTTTTAAAAAATAAGTCTGTGTCTGTCTTAAAACCAATTGTGTCTGCTGGCCCTGTCACTGCGGCTACTGAGCCTGTGGGGGCGGATGTGACCTTAGGAGCTACCGCTGCCTTCAGGCTGCTGTCCCGGAGCTCAGGACAAAAGTCGCTGGGGAAACTTCTCCAAGCTTATCTCCTCATAGGTAGAGCCAGCCTGGACTGGTGTTGTCCTCTCTAGCATCAGGTGAGTCAAATCAAACATGCAAGGCATGTAGGGCCTAGCATGCGCACACACTGGAGGTTAACAGACTGTGCTGCTAGCATCATGCACGCATTCAGAGGTTAATACACGGCGGCTGCTAGGATCATCCACACGAGCCAGATGTTCCCACCTTTGATGAGTTGGCCCCATGAGCCTGCTTGTGAAGGACTTGTCTTTCACTGTTGCCATTGCAAGTGGATAGTACAGTAAGTAACAAAACACAGCAAATGATAGTACAGGCTCCTGATTCTTTCACAGGAGAGGACTCTCAGTCTACAGCCCACCCCCTAATACCATCACCTTATGTAGCCCTGGCTATCCTAAAACCTACTCTGTAGACCAGACTGGCCTCAAACTCACAGAGATCCGACTGCCTCTGTCTCCCAAGTGCTGGGTTTAAAGGTGTGCACTTCCATGTCCATCCCGGGAATCTCATCTTTAAAACGTCAGAGTGGCAGCTGAGCGGTGGTTGAGCACACCTTTAATCCCAGGTTTTAATTTATTTAATCAATCACGCTTTTAAACTCAGGAAGCAGAGGCAGGCAGATTTCTGTGAATTCTAGGCCAGCCTGGTCTACAAGAGCTAGTTCCAGGACAGGTTCCAAAGCTACAGCGAAACCCTGTCTCAGAAACCAAATCCAAACCAAACCAAAACAAAAAACCTATCAGAGTGGTAAAGCTCAGCCAGGTCTTCAATCCCTTGCTTAATGTTCAGAATCTATGGAGCTTTGGGGTTGTAGAGTGTGCTGGCTACTTTGATGTCAGCTTGACACATCAGGCTAGAGTCATCTGGGAAGAGGGAACCATCAGATTGGCCTGTGGACGCGCCTGTGGTGCATTTTCTTGATTGGTGATTAATATGAGAGGGCTGAACTCACTGTGGTTCCTGGAACCTCTCCCGGGCAGGTGTCCTGGGTTGTATATGAATGCAGCTTGAGCAAGCCGGTAAGCAACATCCCCCACACACCCCCACACTCCCACACATTCATCCCACACACCCATCCCATGGCCTCTGCTTCAGTTCCTGACCCCAGGTTCCTGCACTGACTTCCCTGGATGATGGAGAGTGACGTGGAAATGTAAGTTAAGATAACCCTCTCCTCCCCAAGTTGCTTTTGGTCGTGGCGTTTATCACAGAGGTAGAATCCCCAGCTGAGACATGGGAGAGTGATGTAAGCCCCTTAGTGGGATTGTGACATACACAGAACAGTGTGTTTCCCTGGTAGGTCCTGTGACTGCTCACATTAACTGTGCCAGGGGCAAAGCAGCTTCATTCCAGTTGCAGTCAGGTTTTGCAGCACACTGGTTGGCTGTTGACTTAGTAAATAAATTTCACAACTTTTTTGGTTTTTGTTTGGTTGGTTGGTTATTTTGTTGTTGTTTAGTTTTTTGTTTTTGTTTTTTGTTCTTTTGAGACAGGGTCTCACTGGGTAGGTTGGCTGTCCTGGAACTCACTGTGTAGACCAGGCTGGCCTGGAACTCACAGAGATCCGCCACCGGGATTAAAGGCATGCGCTACTGTGCTTGGCTTAGAGCTCGTTTTATTAGGGGGCTGTAGACTCCTACCTTGTAGAAAAAAATCTCAAAACACAAGAACACACACACACACAAGTTATAATCCTGCTACCTATAGATGTAACTGTTGCAATTGTGCTGTACATACTTGGATTTTTTGTTTTAAAAATGGAAATGACATCATTCTGTTAGTAAACATGTGTCAAACTTCAGCATAATGCATTATAAAAATGTCCCTATGGCCAGGTTTGGTGGCAGCACATACCTCTAATCCCAGCACTCAGGAAGCAGAGGCAAGTGGATCTCTTTAGGATAGCCAGAGCTACACAGAGAAACCCTGTCTTGAAAAAGAAAACGAAAGAAATCGCTTTTCTATACTCTTCAGCCTTGTTTTGATAGGTATGGTTTTAGAAACTGTCATTTAACCCCTTGCCTGATGTGAGGTATGAGTTTCTTTATAGTTATCTGCTCTTAGGACAGCTGTATGATGCATAACTTTGTAGGTAGGCTTAAAACTTTGAAAACATTGTTATAGTAGTATGTTATTTTTATTTTTTAAAGATTCTTTTATTTTATGTGTGTAAGTGTTTTGTCTGCATGAATGCAGAGGCCAGAGAGGGTATCAGGTCCCCTAGAACTGTAATTACTGATGGTTGTGAGCTACTCTGCAGGTGTTGGGAACAGAACCTGGGTCCTCTGGAAGAGCAACTAATACTCTTAACCACTGAGCCGTCTTCAGTCCTTGTTTTTATTTTTAATTGGCAAAGTCGTACATATTTACAAGGAGCAGACTGAAACCAGAGCATACATACATTCTGTGCTGATGACATTTGTCAATTTTGTGTTGGCCTTGCCAGCTGTTTCCAAATACTTAGTGGTTGTCAACTGTAGTTGTCCTTGCAGAGGAGTTTTTTATGCACCCATGCTTATAACATTTATAAACTCAGTAGAATGGCAGATGTAAATTGAGTATTCAGTCATTGCCATACTCACAAATGTGCAACTGAAATAGATACCGCTTATACAATAATTCTGAGGCCCCTGCTGTCTCCTGGGTCCTTGTGGTAGAAGGAAATACCTGGTCTATGACTGTCAAGGGCTTCTCATGTTCAGAATGCTGCCTTTATGTAGACATAGAATTTAAATTTTTATTGCATTTATTTATTTGTGTGTGTAGGGCAAAGGAAAACTTGTCATTTTTCTTTTTGTTCTCTTGAGACAAGGTCTTCTGTGTGTAGCTCTGGCTCTGCCTCGTCTGGAACTTGCTATGTAGACCATGATGGACTCAAACTGCCTGCCTCTTCCCCGTGTGTGCTGGGGTTAAAGGTGACTGTTATTGTCCTATCTCAGGGAACAATGTGAGTGAGACCCATGAATAGAACTCAGGCCATCAGGCTTGTTCTTGGCTGCAAGCAGCCTCACCACTAAGCCAGAGCTCTGCCTAGAGTTTAGGGGTTTTTGCTTTTTGGGTTTTTTACTAAAAAATTACTTGTGCCTGTGCATGTGTGGGGTTTCATGTGCCTCTGCATTTGTAGGACGTTGAGAGCTTCAGTGACTAAGAGTTCTTGCTGCTCTTGCAGGGGACCCAGTTCAGTTAGTTGTCAGTACCCATACCGGGCAGTTCCCAGCCATTTGTGACTCCAGCTCCAGGAGACCCAACACCGTCTTCTGGACTCCTAGGACTGCAGCCATACCCATAAGCCCACAGGGACATAACTGTGTACTCATAAGTAAAGATAAAACTCGTCTTTGATATTGTTTTGTTCTGATGAGAGGACGTTGGATCCTTGGAGTTAGATTTGCAGGACTTCTAGCTTGTTACAGTGGGTACTGGGCTCTAAACTTCAGTTCTCATGATTAAAAATTTTCTTTTCAGATTATTTTATGAGCATGGGTGTTTTGCCTGAATGTGTCAGTGCACCACATGAATGCCTGATTCCCATAAAGGCCAGAACAGCGCCTTGGATCTCTTGGAAGTGGAATCGTGACTGGTCCTTGGGAAGTACAGCCAGTGCTCTTAACTGCTGAGCCCTCTCTGCAGCCCCTGGTCCTCACGATGGTGCAGTCATGCACTCATAGGAATTTTAGTGGTCAACTCAGGGCTTGTATATTGTTGAAAGGCAAATGTTTAGAAGGCCATGAATAACATGCATGGAGCACACTACTACACTCTAAGTGTAATGATGTGAACACAGCAGTCTCTTTTGCTGCTCGTGTAGCTTTTAAAATGGGTAATTACAAACCTGCAGCTTTTAAGCCTCTGTGCTGGGGGGGGGGGGCATCCTTTGTCATGGCTGCATACTGCTCTTATTTCTGCTTGGTGGTGGCCAGGAGACCACAGGGGCCTTTATTGCATGTTCACTGATCTCTGCACTGTAGGATTAAGTTCGCCAGGCAGCAAGTGTTTTCTCGTTTACTCACTACGATAACTAAAGTGACTTTTTAGTTACTGCACCTTAGACTTCCTTTCCTTTCCTTTCCTTTCCTTTCCTTTCCTTTCCTTTCCTTTCCTTTCCTTTCTTGAGACAGGGTCTCTTGTAGCCTCCCAAATGCTGGGGTTACAGGCATGTGCCACCATGCCTGGTTCCTTTGTCACTTCTTTTGGGTATTTCATAAGTTTCAACTTTGCAACGTCCATACAGATTCCCTGTTTCATTCCTTTCAGTTGTATAGGAAGTTTAAAATTTCAACAATGCTAATTTTGTTAAGGGACATAGTTCACCACCCCCCCACCCCCACCCCATGGAACCCAGGATCTCATGTATTCTTGGTAAGCTGAGGTACATCCCCAGTTTAGGAATTCTTTATTAAAAAATAGCAGTGGGGCGTGGTGACCCACGTCTTTAATCCTAGAGCTCAGGAGTCAGAGGCAGGTAGATCTCTGAGTTCCAGGACAGCCAGGGTTCTGTTAGAGAAACCCTGCCTTGAGAAACCAAACCAAAAACCAAAACAACAAAAACACCATACAGACTAGCTGGGTCTGTGGTACAGGCTTGTGACCCTAGCTACTCTGGATGTTGAGGCAGGAGGATCACAAACTCAAGACCTTCCTAGGCAATTTAGCAAGACCCTGCCCTGAAATGAAAAATTTGAAAAGAGCTGCTGAGTGTAGCTCCATGACAGAATGCTTGCCTCGCTTGCCCGAGGCCTTGCATTCAAGTCTTAGTATCACCCTCCACCAAACCAAATTGACTTGAAAATGGAAACTGTTCTCTTATGTGTGAAAAGGTGGACAAAGAGGCACTGTGTTGAGGGTCAAGTAACAGAAAGCATAGCCCAGTTTATTGGAAGATGACGCTTTAACCGGACACCATCTGCCTGCATCCCAGCTCCGCTGTCCACACGAACGGTCTTCCTTTGTTTCCCTTTACCTGAGCACAATCACTGTGATTTCCTTTAAACATGTTCCATTCCTCCAGTTGCTTTCCCTGTAAATTGAAGTTGAGACCTACTTACAAAGAGTCCTACAGCAGGCAGGCTCACAGAACTGGTCAGCTCAGGCCACTTAGCTGAGTGGCCGGAAGACTTTTAGATGCCCCAGTGTCTTCCTCTGACATCTTACTTTGTTTTTTTTTGCTGAGATACGGTCTCAGGTAGCCTGGCCTGGAACTTATGCAGCTGAAGGACTTTGAACTGATCTCCCTGCCTCCACCTTTTGAATGCTGGGATTACACATGTGCACCACCACTCCCAACTCCAGTCCTGGCTTTGTCTTGGTCTTTGGGTCCAGCCTGAAGAAGGCCATGTATTGATGACTCTTGTTCTCAGTGGGTCCAGTGGAAAAGCGCTCAGTCTTATTTGGGTGACCATCTTCCCCGAGAAGCCAGTGCAGAGCCTGCCTGGCCACCCTGTAGTGTTTATGGTTGCCAACTCTACTGACCAATTTGAGTGACTGCGTCAGCAGGCGGGTGTGAACATGTGTGCATGTGGGTCACCTTTGCACTCTGTACTTGGCTCTGCATTCCTATTTTCTGTTTGCCTGTAAAGCTCACCTGCTCAGTAGTTATTATTCCCACTTTACAGATGAAAAGACAGAGGTTCAGAGGGGCTTAAAGTGGCCAGCCACACTGGAGAGGGCAGAGCCAGGAGTCCCTACAACTCCCAAACTCTGGATCCCAGAACCTGTTGGAACACTTGGAGAATTCATTAAAACCTTACTTAATTTCCTATAGTAGTTTCTTTTACATACCTTACTCTGTGCTGTGCATTTCACCACCATGAATTCATTTTATCTTTGTAACAGCTCATTGGGGAAGGGCACGTGCAACACAGTCCAGGTGGTAAGCTGTTGGGAACTTCGAGGCCTGGTTCTGAACCCAGGCAGACTGGCTCCAGCCATCCTGCTTAGTTACCAAGCAACTGGGAGTTCTTTCTTTTCCCAAGACTGAAACACAGAGTCCCTGTGGAGCACGTTGATGACGTAAAATTAGCTCAGCTCATTTCTTTCTAACCATTGGTTGTTTCTCGGGATATAGGAAGGTTGGATGGAGAGAAGTCTTTCAGTGAATGTCACTCTCATGGTTCAGAGCTTGTGGGATATGGAGCTTATGTGGCTGGTGAAAAGGGAGGTGCCTCCCATATGCCCCTCAGAAAAGTCTTAGCTTCTTCAATACAGGTTCAGGGAACCATGAATTTTACCTGTGAGAAAAGCCAGACCCCTCCATCAGGTGAAAGTGGAAAAGATTTTTGGATGAATGAAAAGCCAAGTACACTGGTGTGGCCAAAATGAGTGCGAGGAAGTGAGTCTGAAGAGCAGATGAGAAGCTGGAGGGTGTGTGTGTGTGTGTGTGTGTGTGTGTGTGTGTGTGTGTGTGTGCGTGTGCGGGTATGTGTGGGTGCGTGTGTATCCACGTCTTACCCATTCACCACATGTGCTTTTGCCTGCATGCGTGTGCTCCTGTAGCCATACACTGTCGTGTGCTTATGTCCAGCTGTTGCCATTGGCTCTCCCTTGTCAGTTCTCACCCACTGTCCTTAGTCCTTCACAACTAGATCTCGCTTTCTCAAATGATATTTAGAGAAAATGATTTTCAGAGACTCCGACCTGCCTGGGTCAAATGACTGTGGCTAATAGCTGAAGCCTGGGGTTGTGAGATGGGAAACGTTCTTTTCATAATCCTTCAATGAGAGCGTTAGTGTCCATCTTACTGATGAAATTCAAAGAGGTCAGGAGACGTGGCTGGGATTGCAGCCCTCCTCCCCAGTGGCCCTCCTGGGATGGTCTGCAGCCCAGAGAGGGGCGGGAGAGCAGAAGAGGCTGGCTCACAGGCTGTGAAGCTGCCCCTGGGTCCTGTGTGGTTAGCAGCCGTGGGACGCGCTATTACTTTACCTAGCAATAAGAACAGCTCAGATGTGGAAATTGGCAACGAGTCTAGATTTGTCGCTTGTAATCTGTTGCTTTCTCCATAATTGTCCCTATAAGATCCAGCTGGAGGCTCGTTTCCTTGCTAGTCACTCTTCAGCTGTTCATTTTGCCATCATTATCAGACACAGAGCAGATTTTCAAAAAGGTTTTAAAGTAAACAGCTCAGTATTTATGACTTTGCTTTACAGTTTAGCAGTTTTCTCTTTTTAAAAAGTGCGTAGGAAATCGGGCCCAGGGTTTGTTTTTCAGATCCCATCTTACTGTTTACTCTTCAGCCCGTGCAGACCCTCCCACCCCCTACAGTCAGTGCTGGGTTACAAGGTGTGCACTGTGTCCAGCTAGGAGGATTACGAGAGAGAGAGAGAGAGAGAGAGAGAGAGAGAGAGAGAGAGAGAGAGAGAGAGAGACTCAGAAGCTATGTAGTTTAGCCTGACCATGAACTGGCTGTATTTCAGGCTGACTTGAACTTTTAATCAGTCCTCTGAAGCCTTCCAAGGACTAGGAATACAGTTACGTGCCCCTCCACCCTGATAATGAAGGCTCTCGACAACTTTGTAGTTCATTTACAGAGAGAACATCTGTGGTACAAGTACTCAGCTGCTTCTCATCCCCTCGTCAGGCACTTATGAAAACCTAGGTTTTTTTGGAGTGACATTTCACAGTCATTTAAACATGTCTTTGATTTCCCAGAGGAACACACGAGTGGTTATAAGTTTGTTACGAGTACTAAAGGGGGCCTAAGGAAGCAAACCCTAAGTTTGTTTTTGTGCGAAGAGAATAAAACTCCTTTCTTCCTTTTAAAAATTACTACTGTGTGTGTGCGATGCATGTATGTGGCTGCACATGCTACAATGCATGTGTGGAGGTCAGAGGACACCTTTGTGTAGTCCATTCTTTCCTTCAACCTTTATTTGGCTTATGGGGATCAAACTCAGAACTCTAGTCTTGGGTGTCAGGTGTCTTTACCTCCAAATCCATCTCAATGGCCTCAAACTGACTTCTTCATTTTTTTTTAAAGATTTGTTTAAAAATGTTTTAAATTGTGTGTGTGTCCCTTTGTGTGTCCCATGTATGTTCTGTGGGTATGTGCAGGTGCCTTAGGAGGCCAGAAGGGGACATCAGATCCCCTGGAGCTGAAGTTACAGACAGCTGTGAGCTGCCTGCTGTGGGTGCTGGGAACTGAACTTGGGTCCTCTGGAAGAGCAGCCAGCAACAGAGCTCCCTGCACAGCTCTTAATAATGACTTCTTAAATGTCTGTTTTATCTTAACATTGGTGCTTTGCATTGGCTCAGGATGGACGTCAGCTGTCAGACTGGGTGGGGGCAGGCACAAGAACGCTCCATGCTTCTTTTAAATCCTTTTAAAAATTACCCGGGCAGTGGTGGCACACACCTTTAATCCCAGCATTGGGGGAGGGGGGGAGAGGCAGGTGGATCTCTGTGAGTTTGAGACCAGCCTGGTCTACAAGAGCTAGTTCCAGGACAGCCTCCAAAGTGACAGAGAAACCTTGTCTTGAAAAAACAAAAAACAAAACAAAAAAAATTATTTTAAAATTATACCAGTGTGCTGGCACATCTGTAGTCCTAACACCCAGGAGGTGGACTGCTGAAGGTCAGGAGCCAGCCTAGGCTACACAGGAAATTCTAGGCTAGCCTAGGCTACAGAATAAGACCCTGCCTCAAAAACACACACACGAAAAGCACTGGCCGCTCTTCCGTTGGACCCAGGTTTGATTACCAGAACCCCCATGGCTGCGCATAACTGTCTGTGACTTAGGTTCCAAGGGATCTTACACCTTCTTTTGGCCTTTGAGGACACCAGGTACACACATATTACACAGACGTACATGCAGGCAAAATAACCATACACTTAAATATAAAATGAATCTTAAAAAGGTAACAGTGAAACCAAGTGCACAGACAGCACTGGAGACATCTGTGCTGTCCTTGGGAATCAGGTTGCCTGAGTTTGGATCGTGCCTTTCCCATATGCCGGTTAACACAGTTTCTTTATCTCTTTGTCTCATGTCCATCATCTGTAAGAGAACTTCAGCCAGGCATGGTGGCATTGCTGTAATTCCAGCTCTTAGGAAGTAGAGGCTGCAGGATCAGGAGTTCAAGGTCCCCTTTTGCTGCATGGTGGATTCAAGGCCAGCCTGGGCTGCATGAGACTCTCTAAAATAACAACAACAACAACAAAATCAAAACCAAAACCCCAAAAAACCAAACCAACCAGCCAAACAGAAAAGGAAGAGCTCTCTCTTAAGAGGTTTTATGAAGGTTCAATCCTGAGCTACCTATAAATGCTTAAAGGTGGCTAGAACATATCAGAGCAGCTGAAGATTGTTAATATTTGCACGGAGGAAATCCCGCCTTCTGGGCACTCCTTTATGTAGCTGTGCTGTAAATTGTCAGTATTGAGGAATGTGGAGGAGGAGATGGCGTGTGGGCGACGGTAGTCTGGAAGCCCCTTCTCCGCCATGCAGTGTTCTCTCAGGAAGTAGCGTCTGAACCCTGCCTTTGCAGGATCCAGTCAGCTGAGGCGTTTGGGTGGAGGAGGGAGGGGAACTGCTAGGGGTGAAAGTGGGGCGGCTGGAATGGGCTAGACCTGTTTGCCCAGTTGGCGCCATGGAGCCTCCTGCCCTGTTGGTTGAGGTGAGGCTGCCTGGTTGGCTGGCACCAGATTGTCCAGGCTTGACTGTTGGGCTTCAGGGAGTGTAGATTTTGGGAGAGAGCTGATGAATTAAAACAGTCCAGAAACTCATTTAGTCCCAGCAGGACTGTAGTGTTGGGAAGGATGTACTACAATCAAGTGGTTATGGATCTAGTAACTTTGTGAAGTAAGTTTTATTTGCTGTAGTGTTGTATTAGAAGCTCCTCAGTACTGTTGGGACATCAGGGGGCATTTACTGTGTGCATTGTTCTGCACGCTGCTGCCTTGGGTGTGTGTCTGTTGCTCATTACAGAAACACTAGGTGCAGGCCCAGTCACTGTACAGTGTGGGCTTGACTTCCAAGCTTTTTGTTTTCTTTCCCCCTCACCCTGAGGCAAGGTTTCACTGTGGAACCCTGGCTTTCTTGGAGCTCACTCTGTAGACCAGGTTGGCCTTGAACTCACAGAGATCCACCTGCCTCTGCCTCCCAAGTGCTGGGATTAAAGATATACACCACCATTGCCCAATTTACTTCTAAATTTTATTTATTTTAATGTGTATGGGTGTTTTGCTTATATGTATGTATGTGTATCATTTGTGTGCCTGGTGTTTTCACAGGCCAGAGGAGGAACTGAAGTGCATAGCAAACCTGGGTCCCCTGGAAGAAGAGCCAGTGGCCTTAACCACTGATCCATCTCTTCAGGCCCACAGGCCTTATCTTTTAAGCTTCCTTCTGGCTTGGGGTACAGCTCAGTGGTAGAGCACTTGCCTGATGTGCAAGGTCATGGGTTTGATGCCCAGTGAATGCAGTTGAATGCATGAACATTACAGGTACAGATCTGTATGTTCTTGCCTGGGAGTATATCTGTGTACTCAAGAGTATGTTCTAACACCCCAGCCCAGAGTACTCCTCCTGGGGTAGCTACTGTCTTGCCCACTGGCACTGGGGAATCTCCAGAAACCATGCACTCAGGTCTGTGCAGTACAGTTGGATGGAAAAGGGGAAGATCTGTGTTAACACCTTTCCAGATGCATGTGGAACCTTCCAGAAAACCCATCCTAGGCTTACCCCCAGCCTATGACTCCTCCCTTGTACCCTGCTCTGCGTCCTGAGCAGACAAAGACAGCGCTGGCTTAGAGCCGTCCATAGTTCACATGGGGCCAATGGCAGTAGTTAGCTCCTGGTCCACCTTTCTAAGTGCACTGAAGTGAACAGGCCGTATGCTATTCTCTGGGGGAATTGTGCTGATTTGGAGCCAAAGGACAATGGGCAGTTTCTTCATTTAATCAGTGCCTTGCCTGTGCCAGATCACCTTGCTGGCTAGAGGAGCTACAGAGAGAAAAAAAGTTTCCATTCAGCCATTTGATCATCTGCTGGGGAGAGAGCCAATAAGCAATAACCCTGTGATGAGTGTTATGGAATGGAAGGATACGGGGCTTTCCAGACACCAAGGACGATCCTCCCTCCCAGAGCAGGCGAGGCTGGGCCAGCCTCAGGCTAAGGAGCTGTGCAGTCAGAGAAAGGGAGAGCCACAGCTGCCTCCCTCAGGCTAGAGCAGAGCAGAGCACTTGGAGAAAACTGCCTGCCGGAAGTTGTGGAGGGTGTGAGCTCCAGACCTGAGCTGTGGAGTAGAGAGCTGGGCAGGAGGCAGAGCTGAGACCATTAGGTGGCTATGTTAAGGTGCTGGGTTTTACAGCGATGGCAATGGTAGGCATGTTAGGGAGATCGATTCTTTTTTTTTTTTTTTTTTTTTTTAAGTGAAATGAATTTGTGGGCTAGGGGTTGCAAAATGACAAATGCCCTGTTGGAGGCATGAAGAAGCCAAGTGGGAGCGTTGTTCAGAAGGTTCATCTCCCCGTGACTTAACATCAGGCACAAAACTGCAGTGGGACTCTATGGGAGGATTCTATGGGAGGACTGTGTTTTTGTGGGTCATCAGTGAAACAAATGCTTTTCCTTCTCGAGGGGGCAGTTCTTGCTTTCAGACATCTCGGTTTGTTTGATGTGCATGGAAGTTTGTGGCTAAGGCCTAGAGTTGAATGATAACTTTTTGTTTTGTTTGAGACAGAGTCGGACTGGCCTACAACTCGTAATGTAAACTAGGCTGGCCTCAAACTTACAGAGGTCCACCTGTCTCTGCCTCCCAAGCGCTGGAATTAAAGGCATGAGCACCACACCGGCTTAATGATTTTTAAAAACAGACGAATGGATCAGTTTAGTTTGTTTTACTTAATCTTTGTTTATTATGGCAGAAGTTACATCTTCTGGTGGCTATTCCACAGAGAAGCCCTGTGCGCCCCTGGGCCAAGTGGGAGCTAGCAGAAGAGGCCAGCCTTCCTTTGCCTTCAGGACCTGGCATAGTTATTTGTTCACTCACACGTGTGAACAGCCCAGTCAGCGTTTCTTGTGAGCCGGCTTAGCATGTGGATTCTAAGGGGTCATAAGGCTTACAGCTCGCTCTGCTTTTGCTTTGGTCAGAGCTCTGCAGGAATAGTTTCTCCCTCACACACAGGATAACAACAGGGTGGGAGTGGGAGTGGGGTGCTATTGGCTATTGAGGCGCATGTTCCCACCCTCATGCTAGACTGTCACTAGTGCCTAAGGACTGTGCTGGTGGCGCTGAGGACATCGAGAAAAGGCAAAACAAGGCCTGGAGAGATGGTTCAATAAAGAGCACTCACTGCTTTTTCAGAGGACCTGGGAACTCTAGGGTTTCTGATGCCTTTGGCCTCTGTGGGTGCCTTCTCATACCCACATAGACACAAAATTTAAAAAAATAAGTCTTAAAAATATAGACCAAAACCAAAAACTAATCTTAAAAAGAAAGAAAAAAGGGCTGGAGAGATGGCTCAGCGGTTAAGAGCACTGGCTTTTCTTCCAGAGGTCCTGAGTTCAATTCCCAGCAACCACATGGTGGCTCACAACCATCTGTAATAAGATCTGGTGCCCTTTGCTGGCCTGCAGACACAAGACTGTGTCTTGTATATATATATACATAATAAATAAATAAATAAATAAATAAATAAATAAAAATCTTTAAAAAAAAAGAAAGAAAATAGGCAGAACAAGTTTCCAGGGCTTTGTGATTGGTGATCTCTGTAGTTCTAACTCTGAGGGGCAACTAAAAAACACAGACCATACCCTTGGTGCCGAAAGGAGTCCGTTCTCTTCCAGCAGCCATATTTAGACATCTCCCTACTCCATCTTCAAATTTCCTGTTACAGTGAATCCCCGACAGTTTAGAGAAAATGACAGTGGTGTGCACTGAGAACCCTCAGGTGAGAAGACCAGTGAGTGGCATCTGTATTGCGTTCTAGGATGTGGGCTGTGTACCAGGATGCTGCACCATTGCAGTACCATTGCAACACCATTGCAGCAGCGCATGTCCTTTCCTACCCAGGGGTGTCCATCTGAGGTGTGTATCGCAAGGAAACAGGCATGCTACATGAGCAGTGGTGAACAGTCTGTCTTCCATGCTGTGATGAAACCACCATGCACGATCCAACGCCTGAATGATAAGCATGTCAGGATTGCACGGTGATTACGGGGATGCCCTCTCTCCTCCATAACTGCCGATGTGGCCCCACCACAATTTCAGGTTGTTGTTGTTCACTTGTTGCTTGTATCACACGTTAGTGTCAGTGTCTGTATTTCTCTGATCCAGGTGTAGACTGGTCCTCACCGCCTAAGAACCGTGCTCCCTCTGAGGACAACACCTCAAGGCTTTTCTCCCCAGCAGCGCCCTGGAGGGAGTAGCTCTTTGTGGCTTCTCTCAAACCTTGGCTTTTGTGAAGGCCTGGAGTCTTTAGGGGACAAGTGCTGCAGACCCTGAGACCGAGTGGCTCTCTAGGTTAGGACTGTGTGCTGATTGGGAGAGAAAGACCTCGGTTTGTTTGTTTGTTTGTTTGTTTGTTTTTTCCCCAGAGTATTTTGCCCGCAGGTCAGGTATGCATGTGTATGTCTGTGCATCACACATGTTTGGTACCCTCAGTCAGTGAGTGTGAGTGGGACCCCCTGGAACTGGAGTTGCAGACTGTTGAGAGCCTTCACGTAGTTGCTGAGATGTGAACTGGGCCCTCACCCCTGGGAAGGCGTCGGCAGCATGTTTTATGAAGGAGGGTGGATGGAAGTCGCTAATTAGCTAGAGGACTGCCTCATTCTACCTCAGAGCTGACCTCAGGCTAGAGGGAGCACTCGGGAGAACTGCATAGTGTGCTTAGAGGACCATTGCAGAGAACATGATGCATTTTGGACTGAGAGATTTAAATAATCTTGGGTCCTGGTTAGCGCTGTGGCCTGTCTCTTTTATGGTAAGTGCGTACGTGTGTATGTGTATGAGGACATTTGTCCTATAGCACAGATCTGGATTTAGTAATGCATTGTGGTTTCCAGCTTGTACAGTGGTGTTCTTTTTCTTTTTAGGCAGGCTCTTGCTGTGTAGCCTGGACAGGCCATAGCTCAGAACTCTCTTGCAGTCTCCCTCCCAAGTGCTGGGATCATAAGGGCCGTGTGCCTTACATTCACAAGATTTCCAGAAGGTTTTTTTCCTTGCTGAACTTGATGAATGAGACTAAAAATGGAACAGGGGTGTAGGGTGGCGGCTCAGTCGCTAAAGTGCTTGCTGCATGCGGTGTCGTGGTGCTGGAGTTCAGACCCTCAGCACCCATCCTGTGAAGTCAGCACTTGGGGAGGCAGAGACAAGGTCATAGGTTTCAAGTGCCAGCTAGGCTAACCCAGTTGGTGGGCTCCAGATTAAGTGAGTGATCCTTTCTCAAAAACAATGAGGTGAGGAAGCATTTAGGAAGACATTCAGCATTGGTGTCTGGTCTGCACGAACACACGCATGCACGCATACACACACGCACCGGAAGGAAAACTTGAAAATGAAGTGAAAGGGAGCTTGCTATACTTTCGTCCTGAGGTACGCTAACTGGGCTCTGGACTCTACCTTGTCTCTGTTCTGCCCAGGGTCCACCCCAAAGGCTGAGTGAGTCAGTCATCTGTCCTGGCCTCTGACAGAAAGTACTGGTTCTGCATCCGGGAGCCGAGGAAAGCCTGTGAGGGATCTAGGGGAAAGGCCGTGTGTCTGTGGGAGGGAAGCCGGGCACGGACTGATAAAGGGTGAGGCAAGTCCGGACCCCAGTACACTTATTGTTCTTCGTTTGTTTTTTCAAGACAGAGTTTCTTTATGTAGTCTTGGCTGTCCTGGAACTAGCTCTGTAGACCAGGCTGGCCTCAAACTCAGAGATCTGCCTGCCTCGGCCTCCTGAGTGCCAAAACTAAAGACATGCACCACCATGTCTGGTTTGCAGTATGCTCTTTAGTAAGCATTGCTGAATCAACCTATGGAAGTGAAGCTGCTTGGATCATAATTGCTTCTGTCTGTGCGTTGTCAGACAGGGTGCTCTCTCTCTCTGTGAGGCCCAGGAGATGGCTCCCTGGGTAAAGTGCTTGACACACAAGCCTGAGGACCTGAGTTCAGATCTCTCAACCCAATGGAAGGAAAGCTGAGTGTAATTCCAATACCGGGAGGCATAGACAAGAGGGCTTTTGGAGCTCACTGACCAGCCAGTTTAGCCTAAAGCAAGTTCCAATTTCATTGAAAGACTGTGTCTCAAAAAAAATATGTTGAAGAGGGCTGGGTGTGTGGCTCACACCTGTAGCACTCAGAAGCTATGATTACAGATGTGGGGCTAGCTGTGAGTTTGGGGCCACCCTGGTTATATAGCAAGTTCTAGGCCAGCCAGGGCTACATAGTGAGACCTTATTTTAACAATAGCAAATGTGGAGATCAATAGAAGGATGACTCCCAAGATTGCCCTCTGGTCTACACACACGCACACGCACACGCACACGCACACACACACACACACACACACGCACGCACACGCGCGCGCACATGAACAAACTCTTGCGAAGTTTCTGTTTTAAAAATAATGCAGAGAACCTAGGTTTCAGAAACTTACATCAACAAGAAGTGAATTGCCAGGTTTTCCAGATGTCTCATCTTAAGGAAACATTTCCTGATTTGGTCTATTGGAAAAGTTTGTCTTTGCTCTGAAATATGCTCTGCGCCCACGTAATTTAAAAATAAACATATTTTGACCGTTCAGAGTCTTATCTGCGTTGGGTTTGTAACTGTGTAGTTCACTTGGGAATTGTACTGCATAAAAATAAAGGCAGAAGACACCACATTATTTGACTCTAGAGTTTGGAGAAGTCTCCTTAGGTTATCTGGTCTGTCCTAGATCTCCCCTCCACATTGGTTGATTACTTGCTGTGAACAAACAGCTCCTGTCCTCCAAGGCAGCCATGACATCAGCACTGCCTGGAAGGTGCTTGTCCTGCAGGCTTGCTACCCTGCAGCCCTCTGCCGTGACTGGATCTGTTTTGTTTGCCAGGAGTCCATGCTGGAGATTTGTCCTAGGGTGTAAAGGTGGGAGCCCTGAATTCCTTAAGAGCTTGTTAATAAAACAACGAGACTGACCCCTGCCTCACTGCCTGGCTTCATGTCTCTTTCACACACATTCCTGCCGTGTTGCTGTCTGTAGTGAGGCGCTGGTGCCAGCATCATCTCCATTCTTCTTGAATCATACACCAAACAAACATCTCTTCCTTGTAAGGCACTCGGCCTTGGGCATTTCCTTACAGTAACAAAGACCTGACAGATGCACCCTCCTGCCTTACTAGTTAGAGTATTGGCCCATGCTTGGGACAGGGCCTTTCCCTTTACCAGATAGACACAGGTCCTTCCGTTGGACATCCCTGTTTTTGGAGCATTGTCTTATTTCTGTGATGAAATACCATGACCAAAGCAACTTGGGGAGGAAAGGGAAGCTTATGTTTCCACTACAGTTTCGTTATCAAAGGAGGTCAGAGCAGGAATTGAAGCAGGGCAGGAACCCAGCCGGAGGCAGGAGCTGATGTAGGGGCTGTGGAGGTTGCAGCTTACTGTCTTTCTCCTCAGGGCTTGCTCTTTCTTTCTTCTTTGTTTTTTTTTAATTAATTTATTTTTCTATTTTATGTACATACATTTGTGTTTTGCCTGCATGTATGTCTGTGTGAGGGTGTCGGATTCCCGGGAACAGGAGGTACAGACAGTTGTGAACTGCCATATAGGTGCTGGGAATTGAACTCAGGTCCTCTGGAAGAGCAGCCAGTGCTCTTAACTGCTGAGCCATCTCTCCAGCCCAGGAATGGCACCACTCACAGTGGGCGGGGCCCTTCCCCATCAGTCACTGTTTAAGAAATGCCCCACAGGCTTGCCTACAGCCCAAACTTTGTGGAGTCATTTCCTTAATTTGATGTTCACTCCTCTCAAGAAGACTGCAGCTTATGTCAAGTTGACAAAACTAGCCCGGCAATCATACAGGGCCTCGGCCTGTTCCATTATTTGACCCATCACCATCCCTTCCTGTATCTTATGTAGGTCCCCATAGCACCTGTGCACGCCGGCAGGGGAGGGGGGCTTGGAGAGCAGTCTCAGCAGCCTGGTCAGATTGGGGGCTGGCCCTCGGCTGAGGGAGGGGCTGCTGCACGACAGTGGCCTTTCCTTCCAGCAATTTCCAGTTTGGTAAGCTCTCCTCTTCAAACACTTGTGAACTCTGCAGCCCCACCCTGGGTTCCAAATGACCTGTTGAAATTCCTGTAACCATCCAGTGGAGAGAATTACAATTCTGTGAGAAGAATTTGCATTGCAAATGAAGTGTCAAGCTGTCCACTCTTACTCCACATCTCCCTATTACACTAATCAAATTGTGGTTGGTTAGTCAGTTGGTCTCTTTCTTTGTCCGTTTCACTCCCCAGCTGTCTCTCTCCCCCCACAGAGTCTAGTGGGGCTAGCCTAGTACTCTCCATGTAGCCCAGGTTGGCTTCCAGCTCATGAACTATCTTCCTGCCTCGGTTTCCTGAGTGGTGTGATTTGAGATGTGAGCCACCCTGGCAGAAGGGTCTTTGTGAGTGGAGGTTCTTTGCTTTTTCCTCTGCAGGACTGAAGGGTGGGGCATCCTGTTAATGCAGAGTACACGCCTGTGGCCCTGCTTCCAGCCTGGCGTCCCCTTTATTGAGACCTAAGGACAAGAGGGCCCTGGCCCATCTGGCCCATGACTGCCATGTATAGAAAACATGGATCCTTGGCAGCTGTTGAGCAACTTGTAGAGCTGTAGGGCTGTGGCCCTGGAGAAGAGGCTCTTGCTAACACTTGAGGATTCCTGCAAAGCCTGACTTGCCCCTCCCTCCCATCACTCTTCCCACCACCTGTCCTAAAGTCACCGCCCTGCTAGTCCATCTAGAGACAGGGTCTGACCATCAGGGATCACAATGCTGAGGCTTTGGTGTCAGTCTTCTGATTGACAGTCAAAGGGTGGGGCTGGAGAGAGGGCTCAGCAGCTAAGAGCACTGGCTGCTCTTGCAGAGGTCCAGGGTTCAATCCCCAGCACCCACATGGCCGCTCACAACCATCTGTAACTCCAGTTTGAGGGGACCTGACACTCTCATACCCATGCACATAAAATAAAATTAGAAAGACAATAAAACCGCAGTGGGTGGCAGCTAGGAGTTTGTGTTCTTGAGCCAGCTCACCCTCAGCACAGTTTTATAGCACTGTGCCTCAGTTTCCTCACTTCCCAGTGAGTCATCTGCCTCATGAGGTTGATGTGAGTGAGGAGCAAAGGGTCTCATTTGATAGCATTTCTAGCAGAGCCCGGCAAGTGGGTAGCACTTGCCGCTAGTTTTTTGTTGTTGTTGTTGTTTGTTTGTTTTTGGCTTTCAAGACGGGGTTTCTCTATGGCTTTGAAGGCTGTCCTGGAACTAGCTCTTAGAGACCAGGCTGGTCTCGAACTCACAGAGATCCGCCTGCCTCTGCCTCCTGAGTGCTGGGATTAAAGGCGTGCGCCCCCCCAGTGCCTGGCTTGCTGCTAGTTTTTTAGTTGTGCTCTGCTGGGCCAATATGGCTGCCAGCCTGCACCCTATCCCCAGTGCATGTGGAGAGACTTGGGAGGAGAGAAGGTAGCATGAAGCCCCTGTGATCAGTTTCATAGAAGCTATCCCATATAGCATGATCTCTCAGCCTCCAAGAGGGCCGCTGCTTCCTGAATCTTACAGCCCAATTTAAAGCGTTCTCTTGCTTTCTGACTTGAAGTAAAAGTGAAATGGAAGTGTGCCCCGTTACAGATTACCGTGACACTAACGTTCTGATTGTGAATCTGGTAAGTTGCGCCTGTGTTTTGAAGTTTATACACTGTTTTTAAAAGCTGCTTTCCAGGAAGCAGATGGAGCTCGGTGGCAGGTCTCTCACCTAGCATGGCCAAGGCCATAGGTCCCATCCTCGACACCACAGTAAAGAAAAAGGGGAAAGTTAAGTCTGGGCATCAGTATAGTTGGTAAACCAGGCCGCTCCCAGTCCTTATGGAAAATTTGGGAATTAGTCCCTGGTGAAGTTCCCCAAGGACCGTTGTTTCTAACAGGAAATTGAACCCAAATTCGGGACGCCTTTTTTGAGACTGTGGCCTGCCTTCCATTGGCCTGCCCTCCTGTGTTGTTGAGGCTTCTGCAGCCTGGTTTACTACTTTCCTCCCTGTGCTCTGTGCTGGAGGTTCTCCAGGTGCTGCAGGGTTCCTTAGTCGAACGACTTAGTGCCTTCTCAGGATGCACAGCTGAGCCACTACCTGCACTGGTGCCTCTTTGCCCAGAGTGTGTTCTGTGCCAGCTTCTGGCCTCATCAGGCCATGTGAGTTCCAATACCCTTCCACCCCAAAGAATTTTATAGGCCTGACGGTACATGCTGTAGTCCTAGTATAGGAAGATAGGTGTGGGTTTAAGACCAGCTTAGGAGATGGGTGAGTGGGTGGGTGGGGCTGGAAAGCTAGGTAAAAGTGCCCTTAGTGGCTGTCTGAGCTGGGCTCCACCTGGGTGTCTGTTTTATGGCACGGTCTCTCTGCCTTGCTGAGGACTTGGAGCTAACTGGTTCCCTTTGTCCATGACTGCTGTCACAGCCTGGAGCCTCTCCCATCTAGGGAGCTGTGCACAGACTTCAAGCTGACCTTTGGAGGGACTGCAGCTTTCCATAGGGAGGACCTGGATGGCTGGGGCCTCTACCCTGCAGTTGCACTGTTTCAGTAGCACAGGGAGTGAGCTGCTATATGATAAGGTTATGGACAGCCAGCTAGCATGGGAACTGTGGGAGGAGAGAGAGCCCAGAAACATCTATTTTCATGGCTTCTTTTCCAAAAGTTAAAAATAGTTAATCTTGCCCTGTGGGTGCATCGTCGTCCCCCAATCTTAGAGTAGCACAGTACACACCAAGGCTAGTCTGTATCAGCCTTTGTGTCAAAATACACTGTTGGGCAAAACACATTTTTTTCCTGAATGTTTCTCAAATAAGAAAACAAGGCATTAGAAACTAGGGTTTGCTGTGACACTATCTGGTGTTGCAAGCTAGTTAGTCAAAATGGTGGCAAGTTTGCTGTTTATCCATGAGTCATTAGGGTCCCAGCCTTTGACATCACTACACTTTAATTTTCTATTTGCATTATAGTTTTCCCTCCCTCCCTCCCTCCCTCCCTCCCTCCCTCCCTCTTTCCTTCTTTCTTTCTTCCCAAATAGGCCCTCAAGTAGTGCAGGGTGGATCTTCAACTCTTGATCCTTCTGCCTTCACCTCTCCAAGTGATGGGGTCACAAGCTGAACCACCGCACAGACTGAGTGAATATTTTTCTTTTACTTGTTTTTTTTTTTTTTTTAGAGACACAGTTTCTCTGTGTAGCCCTGGCTGTTCTGAATTCTGTAGACCAGGCTGGCCTCAAATTCAGAGTTCTTCCTGCCTCTGCCTCCTGAGTGCTTGGGTTAAAGGTGTGGGTATCACCACACCCAGCTTGTTTGCACATTTTTAAGAAAAAATGGGGCTGGCGAGGTGGTTCAGCAGTTAAGAGTACTGGCTGCTCTTCCAGAGAACCCAAGTTCAATCCCCAGCACCCACATGGCAGCTCAGAACTGTCTGTTACTTCAATTTCAGAGGATCTAATACCTTCACACCAGTTGCACATAAAATAAAGTTAAATAAATTATATTAAAAGAAAACAGTTTAAGAAGGGGCTAATCTCTGATCTTAAATGGCAGTGCCATGGGAAACTGACCCTCCAGCATTGCCTGGGATGGTATGTGTTTTCAGAGACCCCCACAGCAACATCTCCAGGGGGTCTGGAGAGCACAGCCTTCCCAAGTGCCTTGTCATGGCGTTGCCAGAAACAACCTTTTTAGGTGCTTTGTGACCCCCTCTAGTATGTCATGTAGCTGATTTTATACCTCAGAATAAATACTTGGCATTGTAGAACCCCAGCGCCCTGGGCTGTGGAGACACAAGTGTGTTCTGTCCATGCACATAAAGTATATTTCATGTGGGGACACTCCCATCAGTCTGGTGTTATTTAAAGGGTGCTATGGCCTTTCCCCAGCCTTGTCGCTGTGCTACTTGGTCCTTGCCTACAGCTCCCAGGAGAAAAACTTCAATGTGAGCTGCTGCTAGGTACCATACCCAGTCCCTGGCTAGGAGTTTGACCTTGCTTCCAGCTGTGCAACTTGGGGGCATGGCTGTGGGTGGTGGAAGCATGGGTCCCACTGTAGAGCAATTTATGATCCTAGGGCATCATAAAGCAGGTTGTAATTACCATATAATGTTTACAAGTGGTATGGGTTGTGGCACTAGGTTGTTCCTGCTCTGTGACCTTGTGCTAGTTAGGCTGTGACTCAGTTTGTCTCCTTGGAAATAATTGCATGTGGTGGTTATAAGGATCAAGTAATCACAGATTGGATTGGAATGGCCTGTGGCACATAGTAACTAATCTGTATTGTTGCTTTAGCACATTAAGTGTGTTGACTCAGGACACCTGCTGAAGGAGGGCTGAAGCAGAGGAGGCAAAGCCAGAGGGGAGAGCGGGTGTTTGGGCAGGAAAGACATCCTTATTGGGACTGGCAGCAGGCTGAAGGTCCAAGTTGGCCAAAAGGACATCTGGAGATGGTGTCCAAGCAAGGCGGTACTGTGCATTAGGGTTCCAATGGGAGAAGCGCCTTGGTGTATCTAAGAAGCCACCAGGAAACTGACGGGGTAATGGAAAGTTAGATTGTGTAGTTTGGAGGATAGGAAATAGATTCACTTATAAATAGGCACCAAATGTTAGCTTTTGCAAGACTGCCCTGTTCGTGTAGGCTTGTATCTCAGCTGGTTGGAGGCAGAGTGAGGTTCAAAGCCAACCTGAGTAACTTAAGTGAGATTATGTCACAGTTTTAAAATGAGATCTGGGGTTGTAGCTCAGTGGCAGAGTGCTTGAGTCCCATGAGTAAGGCCCCAGGGTAGATCTCCAACAGTGGCCAAACAGGAAAACAGTGAGTGACACTTGGAACACCAGGCCTCTAAGCTCTGGAACGACAAGAGGAAGTGTGTTGAAAGAGGGCAGTGACAGGGTGGAGGCCGGCCAGGGAGCTGCTCTGATGGCGAACGTCTTTGGGTCAGGAGCAAGCGACAGTGATGGCCATGGGATAAAGAGGAAGGGGTATATCATTGAACCAGTGCCACATGTCCTGGATGCCAGGACTGATGAGGCACAGGGAAACCAGTGCAAGGTGCTCCAGATCTCCAGATCTCCAGATCCACCGTGTTGTGGGTGGCGGTGGGGAGAGGGCGGACACGTGAGAAAGAAGGGAGAGGGCAAGTTATTAGAGAGAACAAGAGAACAAACCCTCGTGTGTTCCTTATAGCTGAGTGGAGCCATCCGGCTCCAGTCTGAGATGGCTTCTTTGGTCTGTAGTCAGAACCCAGAAGCAGGAAGAGACAGCTGATGTCGTCCTGTGTGCCCGGATGGTCTGCTTTGTGCTGGCTTGTCTCTCAGGGTTTGCATCCTAATGGCTGCTGTCTGGCTTGGCCCTGCCTGGATCCTCTTGATCCCAGGCTTTTCATTGGATTTGAGTCCTTGCATAGGGAGCCCCCAGTCTGCGTGGAGAGGCTGCTGCTCTTGCTCTGCAGGCCTGGGCCTCACCCTTCTGGTCAGGCTGCCATAAGGAGATTATATTTGGGACTGTGGAGGACGCCCCACAGTGGAAGGGGACAACGAGGTTTTATAGCCGCAAGCCTCCAGGGGTCATTGGAGGGACTGAGATTTCATGCTTGGGATCACCCTGTCAGGAATACTCTGTCACAGGCGAGCTGTAATGGTGCGATAAGCACCCTGGTGTCCTCGGGCCAAGACATTAGCTGAGCGCTCTGAGAGGTATGCTCTCCTGGCAGTGATGCTGGGACGAAGCTGCATTCAAGTCCAATGTCTCTGTCTCACGGTTATTATATTTATTTTAGAACAGCGCCCCGCCACCCCCTTCCCTGTTGTTTTATTGACCGCTTTGCGCCTCGCTGTTGTCATTGTCACATGTCACACATCAGTCATCTGGTCTCTGTAGCCACCTCTCTGAGGAGGGCACAGTTGTGTTATTGCTGTCCACCCCTATTTGCTGTGGGCTGACTTCTTTCATTGTTAGGTGTTCATTGTATATGGTTCTGTGTTACTTAGGGCTTTTGGGTTTTTTGTTTGCTTGGTTTGGGTTTTTCAAGACATGGTTTCTTCGTGCAACAGTCCTGGCTGTCCTGGCACTCTCTCTGTAGACCAGACTGGCCTCGAACTCACAGAGATCCACCTGCCTCTGCCTCCCGAGTGCTGGGATTAAAGGCGTGCGCCACCATCCAATTTAGGTGTTTTTTATACACTTCTATTCTGTACATTGTGTGCCTGCCTTGTAGATGAGGAGGACCAAGGATGGATGCTCAGCAGCCTCCCTGAGCATGCTCCCATATCAGAAGACGACTTACAGGAGTTGGCTCTTGCCTCCCACCATATGGGTCCTGGTATTGAACTCAGGTCATCAGGCTTGGCTGCAAACACCTTTACCTGCTCAGCCATCTCACCAGCCCCTGGATGCCTAAAATGTAAGGCTCAGAGATGAGAAGACCCTGAGTCAGGCTTGTGACAGTAGGGTTTGGTGTTTGAGACCAGCCTGAGCTATATAAGGAAAACATGTTTCAAGAGAATAGAAGAGAGTTAGGAAGATCCCGCACCTGAGTAGGTGATGTTTTTGTGGGTGGTGTTGCCACACCCAAACCCCGGGCACATGCTATGTAGGCCTGCGCTCTACCCGACTCTCCTCCTGGCTTAACTGCCCTCCACCTTCCATTCTGCCTTGGGTGCAGTTGCTCCTTTGAACATAGTCTCTTCATCTAGAAAACAAAGGAATTGGTTGGGATCCTTTTTCGGATCCCTTCTCTCACCAAAGCGTCTGGTTCCCAGAATTTTTCCTGTGGTATAGATTCGTGTGTGGACGTTATTTTGGTGTTAGATCAGATTGTATCTGCTATTTAGACATGGTGGATTGTGCACTCAAGTGTGTGTGTATGGGTGTGCATGCTCGAGTGTGCGAGAGCATGTGTGTGTGTGTGTGTGTGTGTGTGTGTGTGTGTGTGTGTGTGTGTTGTTGGAAATTGAACTTAGGACCTGACATATGCTAGGCAAGTACTCTATAACTGAGCTGTACTCCCAAGCACCCCCAGCCTTAAGGACACAGCTGGACGGTTTATAGCACACCCACAGACATGGGCAACCATCACCACACTCTAATTTCTAACCACCCCGACAAAGAACCTGTAGGGTGCTGCTGTGTGAGTGGCTTTGTTGTCAGTGTTGCATGTTTGAAGCCGGTTCCTAGAGAAGTCGGGTGTATGGTTCCTCTTTTGCACTGTCAAGTGATACTGTATTGTATCGGTATTTTACTCATTGTTTTCATGAGTTAATGAACATGCAGGCTCTTAAGTCCTTGAGTTATTATGATTGAGACAGAGGTTTTTTTTTTTTTTTTTTTGTTTTTCGAGACAGGGTTTCTCTGTGTGGCTTTGGAGCCTACCCTGGCACTCGCTCTGGAGACCAGGCTGGCCTTGAACCCACAGAGATCTGCCTGCCTCTGCCTCCCGAGTGCTGGGATTAAAGGCGTGCACCACCAACGCCCGGCTTGACAGAGGGTTTTGTGTGGCGATATGCCTGCATTTTTCTCATAGTGAAATGCTGAATTATATGGTAATTCTATATTTAATTTTTTGAAGACCTGCCAGACTTTTCATAAGGGGTTTCATCATTTCCTTGTCTTACTAGTCGTCTGTGTAGGTCTTGGTACCTCTGCATCCTCACACACTTGTTACTGTTTGTCTCCTTTTACTTTAGCTGTTTTAAGTGGATACATTTTTTCCCCTCCAAAGATGAACCCTTACTGTGTTCCCCAGGATGGCTCTAAACTTCTCAGCCCAGAAATCCCCCTGCCTCAGTCTTTGGTGTAACTGGGAGGTACTACTAAGTGACCACATACAACGATTTTTAAAAATTTTACATTTATTTCATGACTAATGATATCAAACATCTTTTCACAGGCTTATCAGCAATTTACATAAGTTCTTGGAAGATAAATGTTTTTATTTTAAACCATTGGCCATGTTGGAATTTGTCTAGTTTTTAGTTGTTGAGTTATAATGAATAGATTATTTTTGAAGGCTTCCTTTGAGAATCTGGAACTTGATTCATGTCATTGGTAATTCCGTCTCTGGTTTTGTAGACTAAACATGACTGTCCAAGTAGATGTTTTGAAGCCGGCGATTAGCAAGGGTCCGGCATGTGTGAGGGGATGTTAGCTGTGTGGACTGTGCACGGCAGAACCGTGTGGCTCTCTGGAAGGGCTGCTTTGCTTCAGACATTTGATGCCTTTGGATTCTCTGGTTTCTTCCATTCTTCTGTGGCTTTGATCGACATCTCCCAAAAGGCTTGTCAAGGCTGTTGTCTTTGAGAAAATACTGAAGGACTGGATTAATGTGATTTGATTTTAAGTTGTTTTCAGGGCTGGGATGTGGCTCAGTTGTAGAGCACTGGCCTAACATGCATGAAAAGCTCCAAGTTTAAACAACAAAATGCCCATCACTTTTGTTTGAGGCTGTTGTGGTTTTCTCGGAATATGTGGCCTGGAGTTGACGTTTTAGGGTTGTCATTCCAAGATTGGGCCTTAGACCAGGATACCAAGGCTGCAGGAGAATTGGTAGAGGAAGGAAGAGTGTACACCCAGATGACTGACTGCATATGCTGAAGAGCTGGGAGCTGTGTTTTGATGTCTCTCTCATAAATGGAAACCTTTTGCAGAGCTGAAGAGGAAGGAAGCCTTCACTCTGTTCCCGGGACACATGGACTAGGTGAAAGTGGGTTTTCATCACCGGTCTCTGGAGCTTGCCTAGGGTCTGCTGAGCTTGATTTTGGCTTCACTCCAGACCACTGCCTGGCTGTCATCTGTTTTCTCAATGGCAGTTGCATGCAGCTCAGGAGGCTTGCCTAGGTCCTTTTCACTGAACCTTTTGCAAGAATAAAATCCTTGAAGCTTTGCTTCCTCCCTAGTGCGAGGCACTGGGCCTCGTGACAAACTGGCTCTGCTCCCGGCCGCCTCAGTCTTGCTCATGTGAACCTGTTTGTTTTGGCCAAGACATGTAAAGCAAATACCATGCACATCGCAGCTGGAACAGCCTTGCTTTTCTTCTCTTCCCTCCCCACCAGCCTTCCTTTCTTCTCCCATTCCCATCTGACTCCAGACGGTTGCCCAGATCTCTGCTTTCCTCAGTTTCTCCCCCTTCCACAAACAGTGGCTGTGAGAGGCCGTTCCTGCTCCCTCCAGTAGAAGGAAAAAGCCTTTCGCTTTTCTGGACAGGAGCAAACTGTTTTCCTCAGCGTGCACGTGTGTGCCTTTGTGTGGCAGTCAGAAGACAGTCTTCGAGTATATCCCTTAGCTCTCAGCCACCTTTTGTGAGGCACTGTGTCCTACTGTCCCTGCTGTCCAGGCTGGCTAGTCAGTGAGCCTTAGGGAGCCCCCTGCCTGTCCACCACACCTGGCTGTTTGTGTGGGTTCTGTGGATTGACTCAGTACTGACTGAACTGTCCCGTTTCCCCCTCCCCCAGCCCCGTTTCACATACAAACTGATTGCCTTGATGCTGGCTTGCATTAAACCCTGCTGAGATGAGATGGAGAGCCCAGACTTGCTGATGTTAGACTTTGTCATTTACACACGACTATGAAAAACGTTGAGGACTGGGATTTTCATACAGTATTTGTGCCCGTTTCCTGTAGCCTTAGTTGTCTTCTTTAAACCCCAAGACATAAGCATTTGCAATTACTGCCTACCATTAAAAAAGCCCAGTGGGACCAGGCATTGTAGCACACACCTTTAATAATCCCAGCACTTGCAAGGCAGAGGCAGATGGATCTTTGAGTTTGAGGCCAGCCTGGTCTACAAATTGAGTTCCAGGACAGTCAGGGCTGTTCCACAGAGAAACAGAAAAAGCAAAATGACAACACCACCAACAACAAAAAGGCCCAGTGGGTAACATATGGATATCCACTTTATAATATCACAAGTTTCAGGCTGGAGATGTTTGTTGTGTGTATTCTAGATGCTGGGTTTGAGCCGCAGCACTGAGCAGGAGCGAGAGAGGTTTTGTTGAAATTCCTATGTCTGGCCGCTGGCTCTTCAGGAGACCCTTGAAAGAAAGGGGATGGTGTATTTCCTGAGTGGAACTATCCCACTGGAGCAGTGATGACCACGTTTCTCATGTTCCTCAAAGCAGTGATGCTGAGAGGCTCGGGGATTTGTACTAACAACCCCTGATCTGCTGTGTTTGCTGAAGGAGGACTAAGGCCAGCCAGCTCTCAACCTCCACTTTGGTGATTCAGAACGGGGCTGGAGATTGTGAGGTACTGGCCCCCCTGCCCGCAGAGCAGAGCAGAGCAGAGCGCCTTTGTAGTGGAGCTGTGGTCACCATGGGAAAGCTGGTTCAGGATACAGGACTAAGGTCAATCTCTTCAACTGTTCTGTATGTATTGGGGTGTGTGTGTGTGTGTGTGTGTGGTTATGGGTGCCTGAAGGCTAGACATTTGCATTGTGTGTCTTCCTTTATTGTCCTCCATCTTATTTTCTTGGACATTATCTCTCATAATGTCCAAGAGTTCACTGATTAGCTGGTCGAGTGGCCAGTGAGCTCCAAGATTCCCATCTCCACCTCCCAGCACACCTGGCGGCTTTACATTTTTATTTTACACTTATACTTGTTTGCATGCACATGTATGCCTCTGTGCATATATGAAAGACAGCCTGTATGAGTTGACACTCTGTTTCCATTAGGTGGTGGGCTCTGGGGGTTGAACTGAGGCTGTCAGGCTTGGTGACAAGTGCCCTTACTTCAGATCCATCTTGGCAGCTGCCTGAGTGGCGAGCTGCCGGGGATCCAAACTCAGTTTGGATCCTCCTGGTTGCACAGCAAGCTCTCTACCCACTGGGCCATCCCACCTTCCTAGACTTTCTGTGTCTCATGCAGGCCTAGTGGGGAAGTCACGTCTGCATCTGCCCCTTTGATCCCACTGCCAGACCTTTTCTTAGACCTTTTCTTAATGTGTGTTCTTCCATGATAGTGCTCTCTGATTTCAAACCGATCTGGACCTCTCATTCCTTATGAAGTCTCTACTGAATGACAATAGGGAGACCCTGCCTAACACGCCATCCCAGTGTGTGTGAGCCTGGTGGCCACCCTGCTGCTGTCTATCTGGAAGATACACCCACTCGTGGAAATTTTTTCTTTTTACTTTTTACATGTTTATGCACATATCTGAGTTTGGGTATGTACACATGAGTACATGCTCCAGGAAAGGCCAGAGGTGGGCGTCAGATCCCCTAGAGCTCTAGAATCACAGGCATTTGTGAGCTGCCTGACATGGGTCCTGGGAACCAAACTAGGGTCCTCTGCAAGAGCGGTATGCACTCTTAACTGCCAAGCTGTCTCCCAGCCCCTCTTGGAACATCTCACCTCCCATCTGGTGTGTGTGAAGCTTGTGCAGAGGTGAGACTCCCAGGGATGAAGCTGGCTTAAGAAGCTCAGCCTGTCCAGGTGTGATGATGCTTGCCATTACTCCCCGAACTTGGGAGGCAGAGGCAGACCCCTGGGAGAAAAACAAAACAAAACAAAACAAAAAACAGTTGCACAGCCGGCACCTGCCACGCCCCCCAGGAGTTGACAACCGTGGTTATTTGAACTTTGAAAGTTCACGCACAGGAAAAAGAAGCAGCCACCAGTGAGACAACAGCTACAGAATGGGAGAGAGTCTCCACCAGGCAGGGACTAATCCAGAAAATATACATTAAACACCCCCAAGATAATCTGTCTAAACACACAGTTCTCAAGGGAAACACAGATGGCCAGTAAATATTGAAGAAAGTGCTCAACATCCTTAGTCACCAGGGAAATGGAAACCCAAGTTACTCTTGCGATTCCATCTCACCGAGTCACAATGGCTCACAGCAAGAAAACAAAGGACAGAGCCTTGCAAGGACAGGGTGTGCGTGTGGTACCTAGTCTCGCTGCTGCTGGGAATGCAGAGGTGCAGCTGGTAAGGCATGAATGCGGAGGCCCCTTAGAGATGGGCGTGGTGGCACTCACCTGTAATTCTAGCACTTGTGAGGTGGAGACAGCCTGCTCTCAAAAAGACCAACACAATGAAAACTGCCACTTCCTCAGAGATACATACATGGCAGCAGTTGTCACAGGAGCCAAGAAGTGGAAGAAAATGTGGAGTGCTTCTCTCCACCCTTAGATACAAATGCGATCCGGAGGTTGGTAGGGACATGGGTGGGGCTGCGCATCGTTGTGTTAGGTAAAAGTTAAAAGTGTGTACTCGATGAAAAACTGGAAGGGGGAGAAGTGATCTCGATGGGGGAGAGAGAGAGAGAGAGAGAGAGAGAGAGAGAGAGAGAGAGAGAGAGAGAGAGAGAGAGAGAGAGAGAGCGCCATGGACCATATGTGACATGAAAGTAGAATGGAAGCTGTTGGGGAGCAAGGGGCCCAGCGGGGACTTGAGGTCAGGGCAGGGATAGGGGAGGAGAATGAGTAACAGCAGTGTTATGGAAATGGTGAAATGAAACGTATGACTTAAAGTCACTTGTTTCTGAAATTAAACCATTTGTATGTGAAGTCAACACTGCCGTTCATAGCATACAGGAGTTAGTGTTGGGTGTCATCCTGGGCTGTAGGCAGCACTGTTTGGTGCCGCATCGTGCAACCAGGCCTGCAGTGACGTCATGTGATGCCACACAGTCACCTACAGCCAGAAACACCTCAGTTTCATTACACACTTGATTTTGAAGTGTTTTTTTAGTCGTTGTACATCCAGAAATTTCTTACCATTACTACTACTACTACTACTACTACTACTTATTATTATTATTGTTATTGTTATTCCCACAGTCAGTTATAGCCCACAATTTAGAAAAACTCTGATGGAGAAACAAACATGAGGTCAGCCACAAAATCCTTTGATTCCAGCCCTCAGCCATTCTTTGTTAGTTCTAACCCAGCCAGAACTACATAGTATGAGCCTGTCTGAAACACACAAAAAACCAAGTGTGTCTCCAAAGCTCCCAAGTATTACAGCATTAGGATATTTAGTAGCTGTCCTGACTTTAATATATACGTGTGTGTGTGTGTGTGTGTGTGTGTGCGCGCGCGCGCGTGCGCGTGTAATTTTTGAGATTATATCCCACTGTATAGTCCTGCCTGAGTACCTTCAAACTGAGTTTATGAGTTTTTGTTCTTAAAAAGCTGTTTGGTTTTCAGATGGCTATGGACCCAGGGTTCTGACTTGGGGCTCCTTTATTTAATAAATATAGTCATCTCATAGACAACTCAGAAGAGGTCAGATAGCCCAGTGGATATGGACGCATGCTTTGCCACCAGTGCAAGTGTTTGTTAATGACCCATCCCTAGCCCTGAGCATCTTGACCATTGCAGAGCAGTCATTGACCCCAGTGTCTGCAGAGTCCTTCCTCCTGGGGGTGGGCCCCTCCTCGCACAGGCTGGACCAGTCAGAATGCATTTCTTACAGCTTGTTGCGGTATGCATTTAGTAAGTATTGTATTGTGAACTTGCAGCACGGCTTGTTTCAACAATATCCTGACCTGAGTTGTGGACAAGTCATTAGTTCCTTCTTTTTGCTTTCAAGTAATCAGAGGTAAAAAGTATTTGGATCTGGGTGGTTGGTGGCTCACACCTTTAATCCCAACACCCAGGATGCAGAGACCAGCCTGGTCTACGGAGTGAGTTTCAGGGCAGCCAGGGCTACACCCTGTCTGTGGGGGTGGGGTTGGGGGATGCGAGGGGTGTTTGGAAATACCTAAGGGCGGTTGGTGCTCCTCATTCATTCACATGGTTCCTAATGGTTCCCCGTCCTGCTTACAAGATGAGACAGAAAGCAGCCCAGCAAGCTGAGGGAACCAGGACATTTTCTCTCCTGTGGCCTTTTCACCTTGTGTTCTAGCCTGTAGGGAGTGGCTGAAGTCACTTAAGGTTTGGAGGAAGCCCTGTGGCTCAGGCCCAGGTCTGTCTGTTATCTGGGTCTTGGAGAGATGGCCACGAAGGAGTTCATTTCCAGAGTTGGCGCCTCAGACTCTTCAGCTGCTTCTCACACCAAGAATAATCGCAACATCAGCAGCCTTGCGAGTCTGAGGAGGGAGTGTCTGTGCTGATGAGGACATTGTGTCTGTAAAGCTGGTTCCCTGCAGTGAGCGCTGCAAACCCTGGAGATGTGCCCTCCCTCCACTGTACCAGCGAGCTCGCGGTGCAGCTGGATGACCTGGAGGTGAATGGGACAGCCTGCAGTCAGTGTTCTGTTCCCTTGTCTCTCTCGAAACATGGATTTAATCAGTGGCAGGATGTTCTAGTGCACTCAGAAGGCCTTTGTCCCTGAAGCACCTATGGGAGTCTGCACATGACACACATGACAAGGACGAGTTTGGAGGAAAAACAGAAATGAGACATGGTTCAATTTGCAATAGCCTGTAGAATAAAGAAATTTTTTTTGTGATGATTCTTCATAAGATTGTCTTTTGTACATGTTTCATATAAAATCAAATGAACCAAGATAGAAGTATTTGAAATTTTCCAAAAATATAAAGCCCATTTAAAAGTATTTACCGAATATGCCCTCTTGGTTAAAAAAAAAATTAAGCTATCAAATTTATAAACTATCTCTAGCCTTTGGATCTCTATAACATTTTAAGAAATTACTTTTTTTCTGTGGATATACAGATATAGTCTGTATTTGTTTCAGTGGTGAAAGCTGATCCGCCTTTATGTTTTTACATTTAATGCGTTGTTGATGTTTTTATTGTTATGATTATTTATACTGTGTTATTCCAATGGACCAGGGACGGCAGATCCCTTGCAGTTGAAGTTGTGCGCAGTTGCAGGCTGCCCAGACATGAGTGTCAGGCTGCCCAGACATGAGTGTCAGGCACCAAACCTGGGTCGTCTGCAAGGACGTGTGCACTCTTAATTGCTGAGCCACCGTGCCAGCCTCTTGTGTTGGATTTCTTTAAAAAGCATGAGAAGCCGGGTCTGAAGGTACATGACTCTAATCCCAGCACTCAGGAGGCAGAGGCAGGCAGATCTCTGAGTTCCAGACCAGTCTACTCAGTGAGTTTCAGAATGGCCAGGGTTATATAGAGAGACCTTATCTCAAAATACAAAAAAAAAAAAAAAATCCCCATTATTATTATTTTATTTTTATTATTATTACTATTACTATTATTAAATGCTGTGAAAGAGTGTTTATTTGTCAAGATTATTTTCTTTTTGACAAGACTCCCTCTGTAGCCCAGGCTGGTTTTGAAGGTCGTCACCTTGCCTCAGGCCTCTCATGTGTTGGGTCGTGCACTCACCCCAGCACCAGGCACTTTTTTAGCTAGAGGGCTATATGACCTTTCTTCTTTAATAACAGGTGGATTGGGCTCTCTGATGTTTGACACTCCTGACAGTCCTGACTTAGGTCTGAGATTTGACCCAAGCTGTTCCTTTAAGAAAATGCCAGGGTTGTCACCAAGTGCAGAGTGCAACATGGTTGGGAACACCAAGGAGCCTCATTTCAGGTCTCTTCTAGATGAGGGGTAGAAGTCACCGGTATCAGCCACCAAGTACTGGCTTTTGAATCCAATCGCCCTGGCTGTAACTCAGGGTAGGTTCCTCTTTCTGTCTTTGCATGGCTTTGGTGGCAGGCCACTCCGGAGGAAGTGAAATTTTTCCCATTAGTTCTCTCAACTTTTGACATTGCCACACCACATAGTCATCTACGAAGTTTATGCTCAGGAACTACACAATCTAGTTACCACTTAATAATAATAACGAATTGTTAAAAAGTTAACTTTTTAAGTCCGTTTACAATTTTGTTGGGCTGGCTTCATAGCTGTCCTGGGGAGGTAAAGACAGAAGGATCCCTGATGCTTGGTGACCAGCCAGGCAGCCGGGCCAGGTTGGTGAGAGGGAGAGGCCCTGTCTAAATGAGGTAGAGCATAAGCTATCCAATCTGAACCTATTCTCAACATCTCCAATTAAAAACTTGGCCATGGTATATAAATCTTTCTGTTTGTTTAGCTTGCCTTTTGTTGCTGGTTTTGTATTTGTGTCATTGGAGATAGCCATCCTTTATTTTTCCTTTCTTTCTGTCTTCTGTTCTCTTTTTCCTTTCCCTTGAAACAAGGTGTCACTCTGTATCCCTGGCTGGCCTCAAGCACCTGCCCCTCCTGCTTCAGCCTCCCGTGTGCTGGGTTCACAGACACTTTGTGTGGGCTGTTTTCCTGTCTTCTAAATTACTTTCTGGTTTGGGCATTAGAGTACTGCCCAGTCCTACAGAGTGAGCTCGCCGAGTTCTCTCTGCTTCCCTTTTCCTGAAGGGGGGGGGGAGGACAAGCAACTGATTCTGTTTCCTCTAAATGTTTGCTAGAACTTACCAGTAAAAGTTTCTTGTTAGATGTGTGTGCCTAAAGGCAGAGGGATTAGCAGCTGACACAGACACATCCTTAGAAGCTTGCCGCATCCAGAGGCGCTAAGGTTTTCAGTCGTAGGAACCTACACTTAAGTCGCAGGTGTAGCTTGAGGCAGACAGTGAGCCCAAGGGAGTCACGTAGGATGAACAAGCTGGCCAGAAAGCATCCAGAATAACCGTGGGTCCTTCTTGAGGTGGTGTCATCCCACTGAGCATGCTACGGTTTGTATAATGCAAATTCTTATTTTCCTGTTTGGTGTGAAAGTTAGAGTTAATCGGTACCTGCTGTGACAGTCTAGTCCACAGGGGACTGTTGCCATCTTGCGTTTTTAGTACAAGTCCCATAGTGGCTAAAGATGGAGTTTCTTCACCCCAGCTAGCCCAAGAGCTGTGAAGGCAGCCCTCTCTGTTCTTGTATATGAAGCTTCATTTGTTCCCATATGGTTGGGTTGTGGCTAGTTGCTTCTTATAAATATATAATCTGGAAGCAAAATAGCTATTTGTAAGGACACTGTCTCATTAGGAAGCTGGTTTCCTCTCCAGCCACGTGACAACGTCTCTTACTCAATGCTCCATTAGCGGCTGTTGCACACGGAGGCACGGCACTGCTTCAGAAGCCATGGTCTGCCGAGCCTCCACCATCCAGAGCGAGGTCTCCTTTTGAAAGATCCCAAGGCAAAGCACTGCACTTCTGAGAAAGCTGGATGAGGAATTTGATAACAGCAGATTTGGAACACTGATTAAAGACAGATCTTAGAGTTCCCTGGACAGGCCCTGGGATTAAGCTAAATTTAAACACATTACAAATAGAAACAAAGAGTGAGAAAAACCTGGAATTGGTTAAAGCCAAATCTGGTTTTGTTGTTCCAAAGTAATTTGCCTTGTTCAGCTATTTTCACTAACGGAAGTTGCAGCTAGATGACTTACTAAATTATGGAGAAATAACTTCTTGAAAAATTAGTTTGAACAGAAGAGCTTAAGGCAGCAGAATTTGATCTGTGTAACCTGCGCAGCTATTTCAGAAATAATGACCACGCTTCTCTCACAGACTGAACGAGACTAGGGTAACGGAAAGAGCATTACTGAAAAGTAAGAAACCTGGACAGATATTTTAGGTTCCATGAAGGTCCCAGGGATAAGGAAGTGAGTCTGAGCTGGCCCTCACCCTTGCCCTCACCCTCCAGCAGCAGTGACGATAAGGAGGGGTGACGTTGGAGAGGCTGTGGGTAGGGTCTGTAAAGGCTGAGGACTCATTTGTTACCTCAGCCTGGAAAGCAGGGTGACAGTGCAGCGGGGCTTTGAGATCTCAGAGTGTGAGATGGGGCGGGCAGTGCTGGCACTCCTGGTGTCGGGGAGGTGCTGGGGTTGATGGTTCTTATTTGGTAGGCTGAGGAGATAATTCTGCGAGAGAGCGGTGGAGAAAGCTCTGAGCAAAACCTGACTGGATGAGCCCTTGAAACAGCTACAACTTCGGGAAAATGTTTCTTTGTTGCTGACTCAAGGAGTGATTTCAAGACTAAGAAGGGGACTTGGAAAACGAAGCTGTCTCAGGAAGGAGAGCATCTAGGGTTTGAGCACTGTGGTGTTTGAATGAAAATGGCCTCCGTAGGCCCACTGGGAGTGGCAGTATTAGGAGGTGTGGCTTTGTTAGAAGAAGTGTGTCACTGAAGTGTGGCTTTGAGGTCTCAGATGCTCAAGCCAGGCCCAGCGTCTCCCTCTCTTCCTGCCGCCTGCAGATCTGGATGTAGAGCTCTCCGCCTGCACACCGCCATGTCCCACCATGATGATAATGGACTAAACCTCTGAACTGTGAGCCAGTCCCAGTTAAGTGTTTTCCTTTACAAGCGCTGATGTGGTCCTGGTCAGCAGATGTTGACCTGCCTGCCATTCACCCCTCCTAACCTCAGCTGTCCCTCGGTTCCTGCAGGGCCTCTCAGTCCGATAGCCTTTGAACTCACTGACCCTTATGGCCACCTCCCCTGTGGCTAAAGTCTCCAGAGCAAGGTTTTTCACGACCTTTGTGACTCAGGCACTCCTTTCAGAAGGATGAAGAACTATTGGAGCTCACCCTCCAGGGGCTGAAAATCAGGACCACGGTGGCCCTTTAAACAGGCCCAGAAATAAATGTCCCCCTGAACCCCTTTTTGTGTGTACTCTGCCATGACTCTCATAACTGGAAGCCCTCTCTCTGGAACAGATCTGGCTTCTATTATAGAGGGTGGGAGGTGGGTAGGGAGCCAGGGATAGGTAGATTGGGGGCTACACTCCACAAAAGGCAGACACAATGGAGAGTTACAGCCCGTCAAGAGGCCTCCAGGTTAGGGGATAGAACTGATGAGCAAGATTCTGAGCGTACAGTACAGACTTAGCTGTCCCCGTGGGAGACCAGAAACGTGACCGGGTATTGGGCTTGGGGACTTTTAATCTTAATTAGTAGGTTTCTTCCTCGACCTGCTGAGCAGGCCTGTGGGGCTCTACTGAGCCTGACTACACTCCAGTCAGGGAAGAGGCCACAGTGCGTTTTTTACTGCACAAGTAATGCATGTCTCATGCTCAGAACTAGTCAGAGCTAACAGTGGCTGTGTTGGCGTGAGGTGAGGTGAGGTCACTCTCTAGACTGAGACTGGGAGCCTCCCCCTTCGTGCAGCTGACCTGTTGCGTCAACACACACTCTTCTCCTTCTTGACTGTGGACATGGTGTTGACACAGAGTTGTCAACTGAAAGTCCTGTAAAATGTAAGCACTTCCATTTGCAGCCTGCAGTTTTATTTCCACATTTATTATTCCACATAACAACTCCAAGGGCTTTCCTGCTATTTTGCATGGGGATCTCAGATAGGAATCACCTGGCAGGTGGCCAGTGACTCTGCAGCTGAGCTGGTGATCCATGGTGCCACCAGTTTGGCTGTGGGTGTGACCATCGACTCTAGAGCCCTGATATCCCGCTTATTTGTCACAGTTACAATCCTACTTTAGTCTGTGGCCATTTGGGACATTTCAGGAAATACCTGGGTGTCAGAAGGACCTTGAGTTCGATAATAACTTTTGACATCTAGTCCTGTTTTCATGAGTCGTTTCTAAATTGAAAATTGTTGTCATTTCAATTTCCTCCAAAAAAGATTATTACCTTACTACCTTGAGATTACATGGATCTGTTGATACAGTAGATTTCAGTAGAGTGTTGGTACTTTTTACATAATGAAGTCTGTCAGATAGGTGGATTTCTGAAAACGTTAATGGATCTTCAGTTAGACACCTCTTCATTTCCCTCTGGGACCCAGTCTGTGCCTGGAACCCCGTGGCTCTCACCCTCAGCACTCTGCTCAGCTTTCCTATGACCCTGGGGAGAAACAAGAAGAGCAAGATGTGCTGGGAATTGAACCCAGGTTCTCTGAAGAGCAACAGTGCCCTTAACCACTGAGCTACCTCTCCAGCCCTCATCCCTTATAACTGAGGTACTGGGTATAACACTTCACTGGCAATGAGAATACAGTGGAAGATAAAATTTACTTGAATCTGCCCTGAATTGTTTGTGGTCTGGTGAAAGGGGCACTCAAATACTAATGAGCGTCTCTGAAGTAAGATTGTCTTGAAGATGGCCAAGGACAGGAGCCCTGCTCTTTATGGGGCAGCCTGGTTAGCCAGCGGAGGTAGCGGAGGTGCCCGGAGGAGTCACTTGTGCTCAACCCTGGACAGGGGTGGAGGGGCTGACAGGCGAGGCAGGGAGAAGCAAGGAGAGAAGGCATTTCACTCTCGCAAGCCTCTCCTTCCTAGTGAGATCGCAGTCCACCACTGCCACCGCCATGTTCCCTCATCAGCATACCTCACACTGGTGCCTGCTTTGTGCTTCCTCTGCGTGTGGGGGATGGTATCCTTTTAAATAAAACCTCCAGAATAGCAGTGACCTTCCCTCTGTTCTGCCTCCTCACGGCCGGCCGAGCACTCTGTGCAAGGCAGGCAGGGTGGCACTGTCACTTGACAGCTGAGCTCTGGAGTCTGTTCGCCTCTGAGTGGCACTGATGCTTGCCCGGTGTGCAGCTGTGGTTCAGAAACTGAATGTTTGAGGGTCGTGAAGTATTGCTGAGAGAAGGCTAGACAAATAGAGAGAAATGTCCCAAAGAACGGTGTAACCCCGGGGGAGGCGTGGCTTACAGAAATGTTTATTTTTGAACCCTCATGGACTGTCTAAACGAGGTAGGGGCTTCTTGGCACTCAGCCTGAGGGTGTGGTCCTCAGGCTTCTCCGGCCGCCCTGCCCGTCACCATCGGCAAACAGGGCACGGGGCACCACAATGCTTCACCTGCCTGAGAAGAGGCTCCAGGAGTTTCCGGCTGTCATTTCTCCCCAAAAGTCTGCCTGGTTCAGCAGGTGAAGTGTGTCTCCCCCACCTCAACTGGAAATAAAGTGCAACACAACAGAATGGAAGTCATCTGTGTGGCAGTCTTTTGGCCCGCCTCCTCCAGGCCATGTGTGTGTCATGGGTGTGCACAGGTGGCACGGAGCACTGCCATTCTCGTCGTGTGTCCCTCCGGAGAGAAAAGCCCTCAGTATTGGACCTAGCCATTACGTGTCTGAAGCAAAACACATTGACTGACACAAACCTCCCAGGTAGCCAGGCCTTTACATTTCAGAGTTGCCTGGGGCTCCTCCAGCTGATGGATCAGGCGACCTCAGAGTCCTCTGTTTTCATCTGGAGCTGTGCCTGCCTCCCAGTCCTGAACTTCTGGTCCCTCCTCTCTCTCTCCCTTCTGTGCGTATGCGTTCTTCCCTCTGTTTCCTTTTGAGGCAGGGTCTTACTGAACCTGGAGCTCACTGATTTAGCCAGACTGACAGGTGAGTCTCCCACCTGAGATTAGAGGTGCTGGCCTCCATACCTGGCTTTCACATGGCTACTGGGCGCCTGCACTTGGTCCTCATGCTTACAGAGCTGTCGCTCCAGCCTGCTTCCTTATTCTTAAAGCTTGGCTGTCGTTCAGTAGTCTTGGCTGTGGAGGACAGGGTGTAGCTCCCTCCCTGTCACTGTGTCCTGAAGGTGCTGTGCTGGTGGTCTTTGTTCCATTGTGCTGCCGTGGCTGTCACAGTGGTCCATCTGCTGAGCCAATTAGAATACAGTAATCCTATTTTTTTCTTGTATAATTTATTAATGACCTCTTGATCTTGGTTTTCCGAGTTTACTTCCAAAACCACAACCTTTGGGATGTGTTAAATCCCAAAGGTTTCCCCCACACCCCGGGCAGGTGATTTTGCTGCTGTCCGTGTCTCCTGTAGACATTCTGTTTATACAGTCCACGTCTCTGCCCCCATGGTCCCCCTAGTTAATCTGAGCCCCTGGTCCTGGTTTCCAGATGCCTCTCCCCTTTTCTCATTGTACCTGTGTCTGCTAGAACAGCATGACCTCTAGCTCTCTCCCGAGAAGGTGAGATCTTGGGTGAATGTCTCGCTCTATTTGAGCATTGACAATTGTGTGTCTGCTGGAGAGGTCTAAGATGAGGATGACTTTACCTCACAAGTTTGGAGCATTGTTCTTGGACTCAGGGCTTCAGAAATAATGAGAAGAAATTGCATGTGTGAGCTGCCGTTTTCTTTCTAGAATCATGGTAGTGTGCTGTGTGTTACGAATTCAAAAACTCACCGAGTGTTGGTGGCGCATGCCTTTAATCCCAGCACTCGAGAGGCAGAGGCAGATGGATTTCTGTTAGTTCGAGGCCACCCTGGTCTACAGAGCAAGTTCCAGGACAGCCTCCAAAACAATACAGAGAAAGCCTGTCTCCAAAAACCAAAGAGAGAGAGAGAGGAGAGAGAGAGAGAGAAAAAAAATCCAAAAATAATTCTCTCTCTCTCTCTCTCTCTCTCTCTCTCTCTGTGTGTGTGTGTGTGTGTGTGTGTGTGTGTGTGTGTGTGTCTGTCTGTCTGTCTGTCTGTCTGTCTGTCTCACTGGGGATTGAATCCAGAGCGTCCTGCATGCTGGAAGGCACTCTACCACTGAGCCTAACCCTCTTCCTTCCCCCCCCTTTTTGTTGTTTAGAAATGGGGTCTCGTTATGCAGCCTTGGCTGGCTTGGAACTTGCTATATAGATCAGGCTCGCCTCAAATACAGAGATCTGCCTCCCTTGCCTCCTGAGTGCTGTGATTAAAGTATGTGACACCATTCCTGACCAGTTTCTTACTACTTTGATTTTTGTTCCCACCCCCTCTCTCTCAGAACTCTGAGACTTCTGATCCTCTTGTCTTTCCTATTTCTGCCTTGGTTTTTCTTTCTGATTTATTCAGCTTTATATTTTAAACTTCTGCAGTCATTTCTAGTTTCCAAGAACCTTTCTCTGGTTGTTTCCTGTTTTTCTCCTGACCTGTGCCTGTTGGGTGTAATGTTTTTGAGGGTTACTGGCTCCTTATCTGTCTTCCCATACTCAAGGTTTCCTCGGTGCCTGGGATCCCTGGCTGCCATCTCCTTGTGTGAGGCTAAGAAGCCGATTTGAAGAAGAGCTTGTCAAGGGATAGTCCATGTCATGATGTGGGGTGACAGATTCCCGGTATCAGCTTCTACCGACCTCCCCGTGGAGTCATTGTGTCTCCAGGAAAGAATCTTGCAGCTTCCGGTTTGGGTTTGGAGAAGGCCAAGTGGGCCATGGGTCAGGATCCTCTCCCTTGATACGAAGGCTTCTCTAGGTAGGTGGCTCAGTGGGTAACTTGAGAAGTGAGTTCCGATTCCCAGCTGCCCTCAGGGAGAGACACTGTTTCAAAACAGCAAGGTGGGGAGCAAGAGAGGACAACACCCGCTGTGAGCTTCTGGTCTCCCTGTGCACATCCAAGTACATGAACTTGTGTGTATACACGCTTATGCATGTGTGCACATGTCCACACGGAATGGAGGCTTTCATTCAGGGCCTCTCCAGGCCCTAGCATGCCTTCTGTGTGGGTCACACTTCACATGCTGTGGGACACATGCCCGAGGAACCCCTTGACCAGGGGCCGGTTGGCTAGACCTGACTCACCGAATGGGGTGTGTTGTGTCATTTGTCTATTCTTCCTGTCCTGCAAACGCAGTTCAGTGCCTGCAGGTGTGACTGTGCTGTGAGGAGGAGGGATGGAGGTTCGGAGCTCAAGATCGTCACACTTTCATGTTCTCCTTTGCTGTCTGCAAGGTTTTTAGAGGCCATCTCTGAATGTAGGTGCTTCCAAGGCATCGGACAAGGTTGCTCCAACAACACCTGGGAGCAGTGAAATGTCCTTTAACACACCATAGGCCCTGGACCCTAAAGTTGTAAATCTGGCTCAAGCTTCTAGAAATTTTGAACAATGAAAACCTTGGGAGGCCTGATAGTGGTGTGGCTTATTTTGAATAAGTGGTGTAGGTGGTGTGCGTGCCATGTGAAGGCAAGTGTTGAGGTCAGAGCCTAGACCCTGAACCCGTGTCTAAGGCTAGCCCAAGGATTGTTATGACTCACCACAGCTGCAAAGAGTTAGCTGTCTTAGGATTTGCCCTGCAGGCCGAACAACGCAGACATTGCCACTCTGCAGAACCTAACCGTGAGGCTGTGTTTAGGAGTCTTGGGGACTGCTGTTAGCTCCCCGCCACCACCTCCATTCTGTTCTGTTGCTGTTTGTGGGTGAGCAGCCGTCCAGTACTCAGTGCTTGAGGATAGCTGTGGACAGGGAGGAAGACCAAGATTTGTAAATAGCTCTTTTCTTGAGCTGCCAAAAAGGAAGAACATTGGGTGGGGAGGATGTCACTGCCATCCTGTCCAGAGCTAAACTCCTAACAGGGACACCACAAGTCTCCTTCAGTACTTGCGTTCACTGGGTCTGTTCCCTGGACCCCAAAATCTCTAGGTGGGCCTTTTGAGGAGATGCTGCTGGTCAGAGAGAAGAGAGAGCTGAGAGGGTTGGGGGCGTGCCTTGGCTTCATCATCTCGTCTAGTTTTGAGGGGTTTAATGCCGGAGTAGGATGTCCAGATATAATTGCGCTTGCATCTGTGGAGGAGGGCGGTGCTGGAGGACTCTTGCTAAGGTGAAGGGCAGCTTTGCTCCTCATTTATTTAGTAGAAGGCTGTTGTCTGGCGGGTTGCTAAGCTAGTGTGACTGCAAGATGCTGCCTTCCCAGCTCCTTCAAGCATTCTAGTAAGACCCCCATGTCCTTTTCTGGAGGGGTGCCAAGAGCTGCGTGACCAGTGTCTCCGGTCTCTCACAGATGTGGGATGTGGCTTGTGACTTGCTCTTGGACTCCAGCGAGCTGCTCTATAGTAGAATCCCTGTGTGAGCGCCATCTCTTCTAGCTTTCCATCCTCCTTTTATCATCAAATACAACTAGGCAAGTTCAGTATTAAAACCGGCAGGGAAAGGTGAGATGTTGGCTTCTCATTTGAAAGGTCAGAGGGGGTCCAGACTTGGTGATGGTGTAGAGCGTTGGGATATACTTCAGGCTCACTATAGTGAAAATATAGCCCCAATGTCAGCTCACGCAGACCCCACACTCTTCATTTCCTTTTAATCGGTCTGTAAACTGACAAGTACAGTGCGAGCGGAAGTCCGTGTGCTGCAGGGCTTTGAAATGCACGTCGTGGAAGGACTTGAAGCTGCTTAATTCCACGTGGGATTCTGCGTCTGAGTCTGTATGGAGTTTGTAGCTGGCCCATCTCATTCAGTATCGTGTCCTCCAGGTTCATTTATTCTGTTGCACCTGATGGGATTTCCTCCCTTTTCAGGGCCGAATAGCATTCCACTTTCTCTCCGTGCTCATCATGGACCCTCCTGTTGATTCTCTGTCTTGGCTGTTGTAGCGTTGCCCCAAGCATGGGCGTGCCCGTGTCTCATCCCCATGCTCAGTTCATTGCTGTGGGTGGTGGGGTCGCTGGGCCCTGGGGCAATCCTCGCATTATTTCTTTAGTCCATACGGCTCTGAATTACAGTTCCAAGAGCAGTGTCAAGGGTGTTCTTTACATCCTTAACAGCTCTTACCTGTCACATAGGTTTGGGTTTACATTTTCTTTATAAATAATGACATTGAACTTTTTTTTTTCATTACCTGTTGACCATTTGTATGACTTGTATAAAATATCTTTACAGAGTTGGGAATAGGCTGTTATCCCAACTTTTGGAAGGTAAAAGTAGAATGACCAAGAAGTTCAAGGCCTTCTGGGTTACACAATAATGAAGACATGTTTTTGTGTTCTTTGCCCATGTTTAAATTGGTTTGTTTTCCTGCAGTCAGTTGAGTCTGTGTGTTTCAGATGCCAGCTTCTTCTCAGGTCCATGACTGAAAGGTGCTTCTCTCATTTCTTAGGCGCTCTCTCTGCTGCTTGTTTCTGTGCTGCTCAGTGGGCTCTTAGAGAACACTTCCTTCCTTAGGGTTCTGAATCAGTATCTGGGGCTTCCTAGAGAGGCAGGCCTGCCACACTCTCAGCTGCTTGTTAGGAACACCTTGGTGCTTTTTTTTTTTTTTTCCATGTATGGGTTCTTCTGCATAAAAGCCCTGGCTGTGAGAGCACATGGCTGTCCATGTCTGAATGACACAGAACACTACTGTGTCAACATGGAAGTGTCTGGTCACCATTTTGCAGTGCCCCCAAGTTCACCACAAAGAACAGTTGGTGGTGAGCACTCTTCCACTCTCACCCATTTTCAGAGCATTTGTGTCCTGTTTATCTGTAAAACGGGGTGCTTGTACTTCAGGGGGTCCCTTCCCAGGCTTTCAGCATGCTGCACTCAGGTCAGGATACACAAGCCCAGCTCTCCATTTCATTGCCAATGGCTGTGTCGTATTCATTTTGTGGGTAGCCAGCATCCTAACTGCGTGTCTGTTGGTGTACTTGGGCTTCAGTGCCGTGCTCTTCAGGGAAGTGACACTATGTGAGCTGTGCTTGGTGCACATGTGCAATGTTTCTGTTGGATGGTTGCCTGGAAGTGAAGTTGCTGGCTCCAAGTGAAAGCTATTTTTGGTTTTGATAAATGCTGCCAAATTGTCTTCCTAACGGAACTTACTGACTTAAACTTGTCCCAGTGCTGTGCTTGTTTCCACGAACCTTGGTGGTTCCATTCTTTTCTATTGAGCAGACAGGTGGAAAGTCATACATAAGATAATATTCTTTTTGTCTGCATCAGCATACTACGGGCTGAGGAGATAGTTCAGGTCAGTAAAGTGCCTGGCCGTGCAACCCCGAGGACCTGTACTCAATCCCTAGCACTGAATCGGGTGTGGTGGCACACGCTTGCAATCCCAGTGGGCAGGATTGACAGGATTGCCGGCCGCCCCATCCAGTTTAATGGGTGAACTTCAGATCCTAGTGAGAGGCCTTGTCTCAAGAGAAAAAGGTAGACAGTGCCCAAGGAAAACCCTGAAGGTTGGCCTCTGCCTCTCTCCTCTGTGAATTTCTCAGAGAACCGAGTGTGTGACCCCAGTGTTTGGGAGGTTGAGGCAGGCCGATTGTGAGTTTGAGGCCAGCCTGGACTGCATAATGAGAACCTGCCGCCACCCCCCCCCCAACACAACACACACACAACAAAAAGAAAGCAAAGGAAAAAACAATACCTCAGTTTTGACAGTTAGTTGGTGAGATCTGTCCTTACAGGGTTTCTCTGTGTAACAACAGCTCTGGCTATCCTGGAACTCACTCTGTAGATCAGGCAGGCCTCGCTCACAGAGATCCGCCTGCCTCTGCTGTGCGCCACTGCCACCACCACATGTGGAGGTTTTTTATTTTTTCCTGTTATACTTTAGGGTGGTGGTCGGGGGGGTGGGTGGGGGTGGGTCAGAAGTGGCGCAGCATGTAAAATGCTTGTTGTGAAGCCGAGCGGTTGAATTTGGCCACCGGGAGGAAGGAGAGAAACAATGTCCAGAAGTTGTGCTCCGACTAACACAGTGTGCTGTGGCACACATGCCCCGCAACCTCCCATGAGTTTAAAAATCTCTTAAACTTTAGGCTGAAATGAGCTGTCCTGACCAGTTCTTTGATATAGGCTCTTTCTGAGCAAAACCCACTGTATCTATAATTTTGATCACTTTGGACACTTGCTATGGTCTTTTTATTCAGCGTGGGGTGGCTGGGGTGATGGATGGCTCTGCGGAGGCTGTAGTTGTAACAGAGCTTGTTTCCAAGCTGTTCCTGTAATGATCCTGCTTCTAGCATCCAGGCTGGAAGGCCGTGTCTGTGTCAAGATGGTTTTACTGCTGCATCCTGGTTCCCAAATAAAGAATCAGATAGGACTGGAGAGACCACCTGCTGCACAGGTGCTGTGTTCAGTTCCCAGCACATGCGTGGCGTCTCCTGGGAGCCCAACAGTCCCTCCTGACCTCTCCCGGTCCCAGGCACACAGGTGAAGCATACGCATGCATGCAGATAAAACACCCATGCACATAGGCAAATCTAAAACAATCAGCATAGTGACTTTTTTTATGCGTGGACAGCAGCCAAGCTGGTCTCTAACCCAAACTGACGCCATCCACTCAGAGTGGTATGAAAGGGCAGAGCCTTTGGGCTGGCCTCACAAACACGTGAAAATTCAAGTATTGTGTTCCAGAGCAGATGCACCGCACAGTGTGTACCAGCCAGGCTCCCACGGTGGCAGCAGATAAGGTCACTCCAAGAATCAGAGTAGCTTAATATAGAAGCTGTAGGAATGGTGCGCTTAGGTCATTGGACATGAAAGCCTGTTATTTTTATAGATGCCAAGAATGTATTTTTATTAAACAACTATCCCTGATAACACTTTAAAAGGGGGAGGGTGAAATGTGGTTGGCTCAGTAACAGAATGGTTGCTTAGCAACTTGAGTGAGACCTTGGGTTTGATCCCCCAAATCATAAAGAAATTAAATGTTAGACAGGGGGTGCTTCCAACCACCAGTGCTGTCGGAGTCGGAAACAATGAGGGCCTGACCTTTAAGGCTCCGGCCTGCGCAGGGAGGTGGGAGACGAGTCGGGGTCAGGGCTTCGAGAGTTGAAGGAGGTGACATTGTTTCCCTCTGCGGTGTTTCTCTGTAGACTTTGTCAGTGGGTGCCCAGACACCCACGGGTAATGTAGTGGGCTATCGCTAGTATGCGCAGGAGGCTGACTCCGGGGTCCCTGTGTAAAACGCTGCGTGTGCACTGATGTGTCCACATACGTACTTGCGTGCTCTGCAGCTGCCTCTTGGTGCTCCGCAAACGGCTTCTGTTGTTGTCCTCCCTCCCTCCCTCCCTCCCGCCCTCCTCCCTTTCCTTCCTTCCTTCCTTCCTTCCTTCCTTCCTTCCTTCCTTCCTTCCTTCCTTCCTTCCTTTCTTTCTTTCTTTCTCTCTTTCTTTCTGAGACAGGGTATCACTGTGTAGCTCTGGCTGCCCTGGAGCTCACTCTATAGAACAGGTTGGCCTCAAACTCAGAGATCACTTGCCTCTGGAGTACTGGGATCAAAGGCATGGGCCACCCACATCCAGCCTTATGCAAACAGGTTTTAGGCTGTATTGTTTGGGTTATAACTACAAGAAAGAGGGCTGTGGGGCTGGAGAGATGGCTCAGCAGTTAAGAGCACTGGCTGCTCTTCCAGAGTTCCTGAGTTCAATTCCCAGCAACCATATGGTGGCTCACAACCATCTGTTATGAGATCTGGTGCCCTCTTCTGGCCTGCAGGTATACATGCAGACAGAACACTGTATACATGATTGATAAATCTTAACAAGAAAGAAAAGAGCGCTGTGTATGGTCAGTAGAGGTGCATTTTTAATGCCTATTTCAACCCACAATAGTTAAATCTGTGAATTCAGAATCTACTATTCCCCTCAGCCAACTGTCTTTTTGAAGGAAGGGGACTCAGTCGGGTTTATGCCTCCATTCGTGTATCCTGATGCATTTTTGACACTGTCAGGTTCTGCCTTGGGCTGTGATCTGTACCGAGGTAGCTCCTGGCATCACTCAGCAGAACAGGGTGATGCTCAGCACCCATGTCTAGCTGGGCGTTTTGCTTTTGTGCTGTTTGGGTGACATCTCTGTGAGTTGGGAGCACTCGGGGCGCAGCTCGGGTGAGCATGTGGTGCAGAGCTGGCCCCTGGTTGCCACTGTGCCCTTCTCATTAGCTCCTTGCTCAGTGGACCACTCCAGGTGCCGTGCACCACTGTCTGCAGTCCGTGGGAGCTTCTCCTGGCTTGGTTGTCTACCACACCATTAGGCAGCTGTCTCTTCAGCCTTTGAACTCTCCCTCTTTTTCCTCACCAGCATGTGGAGAGGGCCAAACGTGAACTGTGTGGACAGCAGCGGCTACACCCCACTCCACCACGCTGCTTTGAATGGCCACAGGTGAGTGCCAGGGCCCTCCCTGCCCACCACGCTGCTTTGAATGGCCATAGGTGAGTGCCAGGACCCTCCCTGCCCACCTCGCAGAGCCCAAGCAGAGCCCACACAAACCCTGCAGACACTGAGTTCCTCTTCAGTGAATGACCCACCCCCAGGAAGCTCTTTAGACAGAAGTGAATGCCACCTTTTCTCCTAATGATCCCTAATGATCCCTTCCTGTCTGGATTGTTCCAGCATCACACGACAGTGATAACTGTGAAGACCAGACTTGGGGCAGCCAGATCATGAAGATCTGGCTTGGACCACAAGTATCTGCCCCCTGATGAACACAGTAGATGGGAGGAGGGGCTTTCTGTCAGGATAGCTGTCACTCTTCCCTCTTAAGATCAGCCTCCTAATAGAGCGGGAAAGTATGTGTGTGGCCCACTTAACCCTCCTAAGTCTAAGGAAGTGTTAGAACTTGAGTAGGAAATATGTGTGGAAAGTTTTCTGGAGAAGATGAACTCAGGAGCTGAGAGTTCTCTGCTGAGTGGCATCAGTGGACCAACGCCAAAGGCTTGGCACAGCACAGGTGCAGTCATGGGGTCTGGGGTAGGTTTGCCCGGAAGTGGAAGATCAGAGACGAGGGGGACGGAGAAGATGGCAATGAGAGCTGGAAACAAGGTCCTGGCGTCAGGAACCAGGGGCTCACCGAGATCTTCCCAGATCTTCCCGAGATCTTTCTTCTCTTTGGTGCTGACCTCCGTTAACACACACCCTCAGCCCTCATTTTATACTAGCAAGGTACAGGCCCACACACTGCAGATTCTGTCACTTGTCCAATGTGTGACCATTTGACGATTTGCTTCAGCACTGAACTCTTCTCAAGTTGAACGTGGACACCGTTTCTTTCTGAAATGACTTTAAAGCTAAAATCCAGGGCTGGCGAGATGGTCCAGAGGGTACAGCACTTGCTGCATGCCCAGTGACTGAACTTTGATCCCTGGGACCCACATGGTAGATGTAGGGAAATGACTCCCGAAAGTTGTCCCTTGACTTCCATATGCGCTCGCGCTCCAAGGCACACAGACACAGCATACTCACAAAGGAAGAAAACTTATACATTGAGACCCTTCTCAATAGTTGGGAAAGTCCAAATTAGTGTGACTCCTTTGAGTGACTGCCACTCAAAGGGGGCAGTTTGCTAGCCAGGTTTTCTTTGGCCTTGTGTCATCAAGAAGAAAGCCAGTCTTGTTGAAGCTATGAGATGATGCTCTGTGCATTCGTTGTATGTCTGTGACATTGATATTGCTCTGTCCTCTCTCAGCTCCCCAAGGCATTGGAATAGCTAGTGAGGAGCATTGCTTGCCTTGTTTAACCGCTTTTATGTAAATGCTGAGCGCTATTTAAATATTGCATACTAGGGAGTAATGCACAGTTTAGACAGAGAGTCCAGCATTTTCAGAGTACTGGGAAATAGATGGATTATCAAGGAAGGCCCCCGGGAAAGTGAGTCATTCAGTGTGCACAGGGAGTCAGCCTAGCAGCCACGCCAGTGACTGGGGGGCTTTAGAAGGAGATCTGGCAGTGAGCTCAGAGGAGGTGGCTAGCCATGGAGAGGTGACGTCAGAGGCCTCTGCAGTGCACCCCTGGAAGGACCTCTGGTTCTATAAGCTCATAGTTGGTTTTTGCTTTCTAGGGATGTGGTTGAGGTTCTTCTGAGGAACGACGCGCTGACCAATGTTGCTGACTCGAAAGGCTGCTACCCACTGCACTTGGCAGCGTGGAAGGGAGACGCCCAGATAGTACGCCTGCTCATCCACCAAGGGCCCTCGCACACCAGAGTCAACGAACAGGTTGGGAGAGAGACTGTCCTCTCCCTCAGCTGTGGCCAGACTGTGCCTCACTCAGTCCCGGGTGTAGCTCAGGACATAGTTCCTCCATTCCCTAGGCCTGAGCCCGTCATCAGGAGTAGTGGGGAGAACCTGTTCTGGAATTGTTTGCTTTTGTTTTTCCAGACAGGGTTTCTCTGTGTAGCCCTGGCTGTCTGGAATTCTCTCTGGAGACCAGGCTGGCCTTGGACCTAGAGGTCCGCTGGGGTCAATGGCGCATGCCACCACAAGGGGACTGGAGGGTGCAGTTTATATGCAGGGGATGCATGCAGATCTGAGCTAGAGTGTCACGCGCGCGCGCGCGCGCACACACACACACACACACACACACACACACACACACACACACGTGCACAGGCTCGCAGCATAAAATTGGATGTAGATCTTTCAAAATGATGTAGAGTTAATTTCAAACTTGAGGGTGACATAATTGTGATTTGTGCTTATGCTGTCTACAAGCAGCACAATATCCCTGGTGTTTGTCAGTGCCCTGTGAGCTATCTTGTTATTTCATACATCAGAAGTGAGAGTATTTGTGCTGGTGCTGAAAAAAAATAAGCTCACAACTCAAAACCATGTGGGTGCAGGTCAGAGGTGACCCAGCAAAATGAAGATCACTTCCACGATGTCCTCCGAGGCCCTGAGAGTGAGCATACACTGAAGAAAACACAGTTATTAGAACACAGAGGCAGCATTTAAGGAGAACCACCTAGCTGGATTTGCTGACACATGCCTGTAATCTCAGCACTTGGGAAGTGCAGACCAAAGATTCAAGAGTTTCACGATCATCCCTGGCTAGAGGCCAGCCTGGGCTACATGAGACCTTGCCTAGAGGAGGGGAGGGAAGGAGGGAAGAAAGAAAGGAAGGAAGCAAGGCAGGGGGAAAGAGGAAAGAGAAAAAATTACCTAAGCTAGCTCCAGTTGTTGGTGTACAGCCTGCATCCCCACACTCAAAAGGCTGAGGCAGAAAGTTCAGAAGTTCCAGGTAAGCCTAGACTACAACATGAGACCCTAATTTGAAAAGAAAAATAAAAGAGAAGAGAACCAAGAGAAAACCTTACAAGGCCTCTTAAGACAGCTTCTTTGTTCTTTGGAGAGAAGAGACTTTGCTACGAAGGCTCTTGTGACCCCCAGCCCTGTAGTTTGGGTCCCAGGATGCAGGTCCTCTGGGGAGGGGGTGTTTGTGGGCCCTGCTCCTGCGGTGCACAGAACACTGCTCCTCTCAGTGATCGCAGAGCTGGCTTCCTTGTGTTGGTGCTTGTTCACTCGCCTGAGGAGGTTGTTGTGCTGTGGAATGTTGGGGTCTTCCTCAAAACTTAGAGTGCCATCTGGCGAGTCTACTTGTCACAAGACCCACACAGGCTCCCACTGAGCTGCCAGAGCGAGGCTCGATTCTGAGAAGGGCAGCTCTGTCTGAGGAGGGAAGCCATCAGAGTCCCAGGTGCCTCCATTTGGAGACTGGATGTAGGGAGTAGCCTGTCAGCTTGCCATTCACTCACCCGAGGGGCTCCCGGATAGGTAAGCAGCAGATGTTGGACCATCAGCGAGGATGCCTGTGTGTGCCATGAGGATGACGGTGGTCTCACGTGTGCCTCTTTAGAACCCAAGTGTGGCTCTCCTGATTGAAACAGCAGTTTCTTTCTCTCCGAAAGAAATGACTGAGAAGCTTGCTTGTAACTAATATTCTTCAATGTTGAAAAACTGCCCACCCATTGAAGTCCTTCTCACTCAAGCAATTTTCAGCAGTCATTTCTAATCCTGTCTTCGCCCACTTTGCCTTGAAACACAGCTGCTTGGGATTTTGAGCCACTTGAGCGTGCTAGCTTGTCTTGCTCACAGCTGCGTCCTGCTGGAGTAGCAAGGATAGGTGGATGCCTGCCCAGTGCTTGAGTATTGCAGGCAGGGGCTGGGCAGGGTATGCAAAGTAGCTGGAAGAAGCGAATGGACCCAGGCCATTGCAAATACAACAATGATTTTAAAGCCGTTAATTTGGCGCCAGTGGATACGTAGGTAAGAGTGAGGTCCCTGGAGCTGCCCTCTCTTTAACTCCCTCAGGCACCCCAAGTTCAGATCCAGATTGTTTATCCTTGGGCCCCCAGGGCTACATATTGCTTTGATATATTTCATCCATTTTATCGTCACACTGTCTTTTCCTCTCCTTCTTATAGAATGCTCTTGAGATCAAAGAACTCAAAAAGTACGGCCCCTTTGACCCTTATATCAATGCCAAGGTGTGTACCTCATGGCCAGGACCCCACATTGTCCTGCGTTTCTGTATGCTGCGCCTCTGCTGTGGTCCTCCGGCTGCCTGCCCGAGCTCCTCTTCATCACCCTCCAGCCGCCTGCCTCAGCCCATCTGCTTTTGGCTTGTCTAGGGAAACCGCAGCACAGGGTCCGAGGCCTTATTTTTAAAACTATCCAGTTCAGGAAAGGTTGGGAATATCTGAAGCAGCAGGAGTAGGAACTAGGACCTCACTGTAAGCCTGCCGTATGCTTGCGACTCATGAGGCCATGGGAACTCAGCAAAGAGGCCCATCAAACAAATCTGCTCACTTGCAATGAGCACAGAAAGTGATTGACATGTACTTCTTGAAATTAAAGCTTTTTCCTTTTCATCTGCTCTCGCTTTTCTTTTGAAGCAGAATCTGACTTTCTTTCAGGTTTCCGTGGCCACAGTGGTGGTGTGGGGGACATGGGTGACTGCACTTCATTCTTTCAGAAGCTGTTGCTGGCTGCCACCCTCTCTTCCTGGGTTGCGCCTTTCTGCATGGTGCTTCATGGCTCTGTCCCAGTCTCTAGTGTCACTTCTCTCTCTGCTTTGTCACTGTTGGCCCAGAAGGGCTCTGAGACAGGAGCTGCAGGGTGCTGGCCTGATGACTGGGGACAGCAGTGGTTTGCTAGACCTCCATGACCAGCTGTCTCTCCAGGAGCCCTCTCCATAACGAGACAGCGCTTAGTAGGTGGTAGGTGCGGTTCCTTGCTCCTCACATGCTTCATCTGTATCCCTGCGTTTTACTCAGATGAATTTGGGGCTGCATGCACATGCTTTTTTCCCCTGTCTCTGTCTCTCTCCATCTCTGTTTCTGTCTTTTCTTGTATCTGCTCCCAACCCCCTAACCCCTCTAACTCCCCCAGCCCCCCGTTTGTGTGTGTGCCAGAGGTCAATGTTGAGTGTTTTCCCCAGTCACTCTCTACCTTAATTTTTGAGCCAGGCTCTCTCCCTGAGCCTGGAGCTTGCTGATCCAGCTGACTGACTGGCAGGGAATCCCCAGGACTCACCTCCCCAGTGCTGGAGTGCTTACCGCTTTTTACAGGGATGCTGTGTTTTCTCTGAGCCATGGTTTCCTCTTTTATAAAGTGGGGTGTCACTACCTTCATTGCTGGGCTGTTTTGGAGTCGCAACTAACAATCTGTGAGATGTTCTGCGATACCTCTGCAGTCTGTGGGGTTGGAGGTGTTGTTTTGTTTGCTTGTGGAGACGGGGGCTTCACCATGTAGTAGTGCTAGCTGTAGGCCAGGCTGGCATCGAACTCACAGAGCTCTGCCTGCCTCTGCCTCCCAAGTGCTGGGATTAAGGCACTACCTGTGCTATTCTGAAAAGGCACCATGTGATCTGTTTCCAGTGCTGGCGGGCGATTAGCCAAGCATTGCTCAGTGTGCCCAGGCTTTGTGTAGTGAGGAAGGAACCTGAGGTGACTGGTCCCACTTGTGCTTGAGTCGGCTTCTCAAGTGTGGATTAAACACTGAGCCCTTGGTTCTTCGAAGTGCTATCCCAAGTGTTTGATTTTGTGGACAGAAAAGAAAACAGGTTTTCAAGTCAGTGAACGCTTGTGTCTGGAAGGGCTGCCCGATCTCTGCTTTCTCCCCTTGAGTGTGCAAACAGCACCGGGGGCTGAGCTGGGCCGTGTGTGCAGAGGGTGCAGACTTGGTCCCACACCCTTGGGCTTTGTCCCAACTAAATTTGGGGTTTGGCTAGCCTGGCCCATGGCTAGGCATTGATTTACTGGAGCACATGTGGTTGCTCAGTGCTGTCTGGCTCAAGGACAGACTCAGAAGCAGATGTGGACATCCCAGGCTCTGCTGCTTCCTTTCAGCACCCTTCCTTTGCACCAGTCATCACAAGCCAGGGGATCTGAAAATGAGCCACAGCTACAGTAGAACCGTGGGGACCAGGTACCCTTGTAAGACAGCTCCCCCTTGGTCTGGCTGTCTTGTCTAAGCAAGCAGCATAGGCAAACTCTTTTTAGGGTAGACCAGTTTTTTCTTCACACCCCAGACCTTTCACACCCCAGAGTGGAAGGACCTTGAATTTGACCTGACTACATCAGGAGCACCAGAGGCTTCCAGAGAGCTTTCCATCTGAAGGGCTTTAGGGTTCCTGCAGCCCAGGTTCTGGACTGCGGTGCATGCTTCTTGTGCAGAGCACCGAACATCCCGCCCTTTGCTTTTACTCTCTCCCTGTGCAGCTGTGGCCATGGCTGGCGATGTGCTTGAGAGTAAACTATTTATGCCTTGGCTCCATAAACTTAGTTTTCACCTGAGGTCTGAGCACAAAGACATCCACTTATTTTTTTAAGGATTTTATTTATTTATTTATTTATTATGTATACAACATCCTGCTTCCATGTATATCTGCACACCAGAAGAGGGCACCAGATCTCAAAACGGATGGTTATGAGCCACCATGTGGTTGCTGGGAATTGAACTCAGGACCTCTGGAAGAGCAGCCAGTGCTCTTAACCTCTGAGCCATCTCTCCAGCCCCAAAGACATCCACTTATAAGGCTGAACATGGCAGGGCACACCTGTGTCCTGGCACTCGGGCTGAGGCAGAAGAGTTACTGAAAGTCTGAGGGCTCTGTGAGTAATGGCTGGCCAGGAGCATGGTGGGACCTTGTCTGAAAACAGTAAGGAGACCTTGATATAGTCACCAAATTCGGAAAATTCCAAGTTTCCTAATACGCTGCCCATGTTCATGGTTTGGCCCTTGTCCTCATGATGCCATCGCCTTCCCTTCCCCTTGCCATCCCTCCTCTCCGCCGCCCTCCCCTCCTGTCACTCTTACACTCTTCAGCCATGATGCGGCTGTTACTCTGATGGTTAGGTTAGGTTACTTGTCCCACAGAAGGGATACCCTTAGTGTGTCATCAGGTCACAGACTGTCTCCTTAATAACAGTGGTCTTGCAGGTGGTTTCATTCCTTAGGGGGATGGGGACTAAAGGTGCAATCAGAAGGGTCTTGAATATGCTAGGCAGCCATTCTGCTACTGAGTAAAATAATCCTAGCCCTTGTTTTAAGACAAGTTCTGGCTGTAAAGTTCAGGCTGGTCTTGAACTCACGATCCTTTATATTCCTACCTCAGTCTTCTGAGTGCTGGGATTATAGGTGTGTCCTATCATACCAGCAAGAATTTTAAATAGTAGTTTTATGTGCCCTTACACTCTTAACAGCTTTCGTGGCCAAGTCTGTGGTTGGGCCAGTGACTGGTTATTTTTAAGCTCTGTGTAGGTCCCAGATGAGTCTTTTGAGATTCACTGGTCTGAGCCGACTTCCTACCTGTTTTCCTAATAACAAACAGAATCACCTGCTGCCTGGCTCATGTCCCTGGGGTGCTGGTTGTGGTTTCTCAGCCGGCCTGGAGTGTCTTTCTACTGTCCCCTTTGGTCCAAGGTCTGCGCTGCAGGAGGGAGCTGAACTCTTCTTTGCCATTGTGGGTCACTCTTTTTCCCATTTTCTTAACTTTGTACACACGGTTTTTGGCTTTCTTCCTGGTCATGTCTCTAGAACCTGCACCAAAATTGTAGACAGCTACAGCTCTGTCTCCTTACCACAGGCCTCTGTCCACAGGGAAGACGTGAGCCCAACTGTGACAGGATACTCCCTGTGGAAATATGATTTTCTCTGCTCACTTATGAATATGTATATTTGTGAGTCACATATAGGATCTGAAGTTGAGTGGAATCTGCAGAGAGTAGACCCTGTTTTCTTAGACCTGTTGACTGTAACAGGGAAAACTTAATTTCACGGTGAGTGGGGATGGAAGCTTAGTGGAGGCTTTAGCATCGAGTTTTTAAGGCTAGCTTGGGCCACATGCCCTTCCCCCAGTTTAGAGTAAGATGATTACATGTTGTTCAGAAGGGTGCAAGGGAAGTATGATCTGAATCTGTGTTCTCCTCGGGATCCCTGCCCCTCTCTAGGGTCCATAAATCAATCAGAGGACCCCTTAGCCTAACAGTGCTCAGCTCTGAAAAGAAACCAGGAGCCTGTAGCAGTGGCCAGTGCTCAGCCATGGTGATGTGCTCACCACAGACAAGCTCACGAAAGCTAAACACCAGCCCACGTCTGGCAAATAGATTTTCTCTCAGATGCCTCTACACTGTGCCAGTGAGGTGTGGTTAGATGATGTTTAACACCAGGCAGGCAATGTGCTTCCAGGGCTAACCAAAATTGTGCCTTTAGCAGGTCAATTTTGGGACAGCGTCTCCATTCTAGCAGAAGCCAATAGGTCAAAGAAAACCAGTAAACACCTAAAAAGCACTTGCTGTATTTTTCTGCTTCATCGTCGTCGTGGTAGGGTACATTAGGGACTAAACCCAGCCGCACGCCCCCCCCCCCAAGCTGTGCTAAGCATGTGTTCTGCCACTGAGCCATATTTCCAGCATATCCTTGTACCTCTGTCTCCCTCCCTCCTGCCTCTCCCTCTCTCCTTCCCTCGCTGGACAGTTTTGTCTTTAGGGCTTTATAATTTTTCCGTCTCTAAGTCACATGTTATAAAGTCTAGGACTTAATTCTGGATGTCGGGAGGCACCATGGCTGTAATGGTTTTCTTCAGAGTCAGCAAATTTTACTGGATGAAGTGCTATTGAGAGAAGGTGGCTTTGTGGCCCTGGTTGGCATGCGAAAGTTGAGGTAGAAAACTCCGAGACCTTTCTTAAACTTCTGTGGGTTGCACTTTCCAGAAAACTGCCATGAGCTCTGTTGAAGGAGCTGTGCTTTATTACAAGGAAGTGAGGTGACAGGCCTGAGTTTGGTCCTAGGTTGGTAGGAGGCTGGCATGCCCAACAGCCGGCCACGGGGAGCCGCACACATTTGCCTCCGGTTGGGCCTCTGAGAGTTGTGCCCTGTGGCTGCTGAGCTGATCTGGTCTGAGCCGAGCCGAGCTGTGCTGTGCTCTGTCGAGTCGTCTGTGTCTTGTTCATTTGTTTTTCTCTCTGCATGCGCCCCTGCTACCGCCTTTTCTGCCTTTGTTCCCTCACTCTGGCCGCTTGGGGCCTTGGTCTCAGCAACTCATCCATTTTTGTGTAGCTGGGGGAAAAAGCCAAAAACAAAATGATGAAGTCAAAAGCAGATGGTATTGATGCATGTTTGGGTGACTGTTCATCTGCCCCTTCTGTTGTCACTAACAATTTATACAACTGTAGACATAGTTCATCTTTAACTTGTGGCGACTGACAGGTGCACAGTATTGATTCGGGGCCAGCCCTCTCCAGCCTCGTCTTCCCCAAAGTAGCAGAAGCTGCCTGGGTAAACTGAGGACTGAGACGTGTGAGAGCCTTGCTCTCTCTCATGAGCACTTCTGTGAAAAGAGAGGTTGTGAAAAGCTGTCTGCCTCAATTACATGTCATCAGCCTCAATGAAGAATGCGATTGACATGACTCATATTTTACTTTTTTTTAAAGATTTTATTTATTATGTATTAAACATTCTGCTTCCATGTATATCTGCACACCAGAAGAGGGCACCAGATCTCATAAAGGATGGTTGTGAGTCACCATGTGGTTGCTGGGAATTGAACTCAGGACCATTGGAAGAGCAGCCAGTGCTCTTAACCTCTGAGTTACTGAGTAAACCCATATTTTACTCTTGACAGTTGAAAAGGCACAAAGTTCCCCAGGTTTACCCCAGACTCTATCCTTGAGGCAAAATTGGCATCAGAGGCCTTCAGACTCCGACAGTTTTGCATTGGAATATTTTGCACCTCTCATACCCCAACATCCCAGGGCCTGTCCCTTTCTTACATGAGACGGTCCCCAGCGTGCTCCCTCTTATGCAGTAGAAGCTGCATGCATGGCTCCATGTGTCCTTCTGCAGCAGGCATGAGGGCCGGAATAGGGTGAGCCTGTGCCTTCCTCCTCAGAAATGTCTTCTACCTTTAGAGTGGTTTGCGGTGCTCTGCTCTGTTACTCTCCCTTCTGGCTGGCTGATTTGCATGCCAGGAGCTACAGATGACAACCTCCTTTAAAAAAGCTTCCTGGAAGGCTGTGTATGGTGGATAAATGGAACCACGGGGTTGGACAAAGAAATGCTTGTAAAGCCAGTTGAAGTTTAAAGTGAAACAATGGCAGTGATACAGTATCCATGCATGCCTGGGCATCTTCCAAATGCCTGCCAAACTCCCTGGTTCCCTCTCCTTCAGTATGGAGATGTGCCCTTGAAGGCACACAGAGCCTGCAAATGTTCCCGGAATGTTCCCTTCCTGCAGGGAATGGAGGCAGATGTGGCCAGTGGGAGCAATCAGGCTTGATTGTTTGGGGCGGTGCCTGGATTCTGACTCTTGTAAAGTTCCCGAGTATTGCTGCTATTTTTCTCATTTAAATTTCAGTGGTTTTGTGGGTGATTACACAGGCAGATGTTAGTCCCCCACCCCACTCCTGTCTGACATGCTGTGCTTGTCAACCCTTAGAACAACGACAACGAGACCGCCCTGCATTGTGCAGCGCAGTACGGCCACACGGAGGTAGTGAAGGCGCTGTTGGAGGAGCTCACAGACCCCACCATGCGCAACAACAAATTCGAAACACCTCTGGACTTGGCAGCGCTCTACGGGCGGCTGGAGGTGGTGAAGATGCTGCTGAGTGCACACCCCAACCTCCTGAGCTGCAGCACTAGGAAGCACACCCCCTTACACTTGGCCGCACGGAACGGCCACAAGGCTGTGGTGCAGGTCCTGCTGGACGCCGGCATGGATAGCAACTACCAGGTAGCGAGGCAGACAGCTCTCCCGGCACAGGCTCTCGGTCTGTGGAAAAGACACAAATAAGTGCTGCTGGGCTGTGTGTGCTCAGCGCGTTTCATATCACACTCACGTGCTTCTGTTTGTCACTTTGTCCCGCTCTGACATCTTAGAGGAAAATGAGCTCTGTGGAGTGAGTCTAGTGTTTTGCTTGTTTCTTTTCAGGGTGTGGGGTACAGTCTTGGAACCCTGAAAAGAAGTGCTTGAGGGCCATCTCAGAGCCAGAAAGTTCATTATCTTCCCACACTTGCCCCTCCCACCCCCTCAACCTCCTCTGTGGCGGCAGGCTTCTCAGTCAGTACTGCCTTAAGCTTGGTGCTGACTCTCCACGTGGGCCATGAGGTGCTTTTATTCCTCTTCCCCGGGGAACAAGGAGCTTGTTCGGGTTTTGTTGGTCAGCATCTCTACAAGCAGTGGGGGCGCATGCACGTGGCCTGCAATAGCACACGGGTGGTCTTGCTATGTCAGCCGTGGTGGTTTTAGAACCCATACAAGGAATGTTGGGAAGAGAAGCCCCCGGAGGGCTCTGTGTGGCTCAGTTGCCTCCCCTCCTTATTGGCGTCCCACTTGTCATGTGACACACCCAACTGTTCTCATGACGTGCTGCTGCGCTCTTGTTTGCCTTCCAGACGGAGATGGGCAGCGCTTTGCATGAGGCTGCTTTGTTTGGCAAGACCGATGTGGTGCAAATTCTGCTAGCTGCAGGTGAGGTTGGAGGGCTGACCCACGTGCCAGCATACGTGTGCCAGCATACGTATACGTGTGCGGTGTAGAGCACTGGGACTTGCTCCCGGAAGGCTGGACTGTTGATGACTGTGGGTGAAGAATGTTGGCTGTGCAGCCTGAGAGCGAGCTCTGGGTGTCCTTGGACTTGCCTAAAGATGCTCACCTTCCTGGTCCCCTGCTGTCCTTTCCAGGGATCGACGTGAACATAAAGGACAACCGTGGACTGACTGCCCTCGACACGGTGCGGGACCTGCCTTCTCAGAAGAGCCAGCAGATAGCCGCCCTAATAGAAGGTGTGGGCCACCTCACTCACTGTCTGGGGGCTGGGGACGGCGATCCTACAGTGCACCATGCTCCGGGCAGCCTCTCATCTCTAACCATCTTCCCATCCAGATCACATGATCGGGAAAAGACGTGTGAAAGAAGTAGATAAGACCTCCACAGCCCAGCTACCTCTCCTCTCAGGCACAGACGCCACAGCACCAAAGTCTCAGGGTGAGGTGTTTCTTCACAGCCAGGAAAGAGGTACAGCCTGAGGAGAGTCAGTCACGCTTGGGCAAAATGGAAAATTCTTAGTTCAAATAATAATTGCAGGGTGGTGTTATGACTTACGCAGTTCAGTTGTGCCCATGAAATTTTAGCAGGCACTATGTAGATTTTACTATGGATGTTATCTGCCCTAATCTTCCCTTTTCATTAAAAAAAAGCCTTTTTTTTTTTTTTTTAAATTAAGCCAAGTATGTGCCTTAACCCTAGCACTTAAAAAACAGGCAGTTTTCTGTGAGTTCAGCCCGGTCCACATAGTAAGTTCTAGGCTAGCCAGGGCTATACAGTAAGACCTTGTCTAAAAAAAAAAAAAGGCAAAACAATGTGTGTGTGTGTGTGTGTGTGTGTGTGTGTGTGTGTGGCCAGGTGTGTGTGTGGCCAGGTGTGTGTATGTGCACTGCATGCATTCAGGAACCCGTAACAGTCAGAAGAGGGTGTTGGGTTCTATAGACGGTTGTGAGCTGCCATGTGGGTGCTGGGAACTGAGCTAGGACCTCTTCAGGAACAGTGAGCGCTCTTAACCTCTGAGCCATCTCTCTAGCTCCAGGAGCTCTTTTTGTCTTGGCCTCCACTTCTGTGGGGCTGTGTAATTGGCAGGATCATCCCAGAACACAGGGCAGTGTGTCGGGAACGGTTGGTCTAGTGAGGGTCTGCTGCCTAGTCCTACACACGGCAGTTATGGCACTAAATCGTGGTGTGGAGGAGGTGTAGGTAGGAAGTTCTCAGCAGCAGCAGCAGAACCCTGTAATTGTTGTGGTTTTTGTTGTTGTTTGTTTTTACTCTTTGGGGACGTGCCACACAGGTCCCAAATAAATATGCAGAGACATATTCTTACTTTTGAATGCCCAGCCTTAGACTGGCTTGTTTCTAGCCAGCTTTTCTAACTCACATTATCCCGTTTCTCTTTAACTATATTTTGCCTCTGTGCTTTTTACCTTCTTTATTCTATTTATTAATTGCGTATGCAATGTTCTGCCTGCACACCAGAAGAGGGCACCAGATCTCATTATAGATAGTTGTGAGCCACCATGTATATGGTTGCTGGGAATTGAACTTAGGACCTCTGGAAGAGCAGCCGGTACCTCTGAGCCATCATCTCTCCACCTCCCTTTCTTTATTCTGTATATCTTTCTTTCCTCTTTATCCCACAGGTGGCTGGCCCCTGGTGTTCTCTCCTTCTCCTTTTCTCAATCTTTCCACTTCTCTCAAGCCTAGAGTTCTCTTCCTATTTATTCTCTCTGCCTGGCAGCCCCACCTATCCCTCTCCTGTCTAGCTATTGGCTGTTCAGCTCTTTATTAAACTAATGAGGTGTATTAGGCAGGCAAAGTAACACAGCTTCACAGAGTTAAACAAATGCAACATAAAAGAATGCAACACATCTTTGTGTCATTAAACAAATGTTCCACAGTGTAAACAAATGTAACACATCTTAAACTAATATTCCACAACAGATTCCTTTCTGGTTTACTGAACAGCCTGTGGTGTGAGAAAAGACAAAGACAAACCCTAATTGACAACGTCCCCCAAATGTAGATGGCAATAAACTGTGAAGCAACCCAGAGAGGGGAGGGGCTGGAGCAGTGCGTAAGTGGGAGGGCCCAAGGCTCCCCACTTGCCTGTGCTGGCTCCTCAGAATCCCCAGCCTCAGCCCCACTCACATCCCCACTCCAAACTTTTCCTTGATTTTTGCAGTCTGTTAGCAGTGGGGTCAGTCATTCACTGAGCTCTTGGCTATCAAGGAGCTCACACTGACTGACATCTGTGATATTACAAGCCACTCAGGGATGCCATTTCTAACAGTGCTGAGGGGACAGCCATTAAGTCATGAGTGCCTTGTCTCAGAGGCTTCGCTTTCCTCTGAGTGTTTGGGGCTTTCATCAAATCACTTGATGAAAGCCAGCTCCAAATTCAAAGAGAAACCCTGCCTCAAAAGCACAAGATGAAGGCTGAGCGTGGCACACACCTTTAATCCCCATGTTTGGGAAGCAGAGTCAGGCGGATGGATCTCTGTGAGTTCCAGGACAGCCTGGTCTACAGAGTGAGTTCAGAGGCAGGTAAATCTCTGTGAGTTTGAGGACAGTCTGGTCTTCAAAGCAAGTTCTAGGACCGCCAGGGCTACACAGAGAAACCCTGCCCCCAGAAAAACAAAAACAAAACAACAACAAAAATCAGCGGTAATCTGAAGCATTCCTTTAATTTTCAGTTACACATTGCTACATGTTCAGGTTAAGTTCCATTCACATGGTGTTGAGATGCTGGAGTCCTTACAACGGATGTGGGAATTACATATTTAAAGTGCTCGCTTTTTTGTTGGGAATTGGGCCCAGGGCTGCTTGCATGCTAAGCTGGAGTTCTACCACTGTGCTGCACTCCTCTTTATGGAATCAGAGAAAATCAGCCCTTGCTTGTCCTTATCAAAGCGATCGTGTTCCCTGTGGGTTAGTGTTCATTACGGTTCATATTGCCAAGGAGCCCAGGCTCTGCCCCCTTTACTAATGATCTTGCCCTCTGTCCTCTTCTCCAGGGAATGCGGAGAAAGCAGTAACTGAACTGGTCATTGATTTTGACACACATGCTGAGGAGGAGGGTCCCTATGAGGCACTGTACAATGCTGTGTCCTGCCACTCCCTGGACAGCACGGCCAGTGGGCGATCATCTGACCGAGATTCTGTGAACAAGGAGGCCGAGGCCATGGGAGGAAGAGCTGCTGGAGTGAGGCCTGTATGTGGCCCAGGCCTGAGCCTGCTGGGGATGTGTTAAGCTGATGGGGTCCTGGCAAGAGGGAGTCTGGCGCCCACTCTTTGTTTCAGAGGCCTAGCCCACCTGCTGTTCTTTGGGGGGCTCTGCCTTGTCTCTCCTGTTCACTGTGGTGAACCTACAGATGGCACTGGGGTACAAGGTCAGGGTAGCCAGTTTGCATCTCTCTGTCCCCGCTGCCTTAGCACCCATCTGTGTCTTCTGGTTTAGCCTCAGTGCTGTTCAAGCCCTTGGGATCTTGCTGTGTGTGGTTTGTTCTCTCAGGAGAACTCCCCAGTGGCAGGAGATGCCGGCTGTTCCCAGTCCTGTTGGCCTTACCAGCCATATGGATGGGGTGGTCCTGTCGCATGAGGAGGGCCTAGCAAGACTTAATCAGACTGTGTGCGCACTAATCAGACATGATGTCTGTTGGCTGACTCTCACTAGTGCGCACTTATCAGACATGATGTCTGTTGGCTGACTCTCACTAGTCCCATCTCGTGAAAGCAGTGCTGTTTCTCCTTGCTCTGTCCCTCCTGTCTTGGCACTGTTTTGTTCATGGGCCTCCAGGCTCCTGATGCCCGCCCCCTTCTCCTCCAGAGGCAATCTGCCTTGCGATGTCTGCAGCCCCATCCCCACTTTCTTTCCATCTCCACACCTTGTTATCCGAGTTGTCACACCCCGCCAGTTGTCTGGCATGGCTGGCTAACCATGAGACAGATTTGGGGCATATGTGGTTTGTTTTTTTTTTTTTTTTTTTTCTGTTGACTTTCCCTTCTGGCCCAGTTCTGGCAGGGGCAGTGTCCTCCTTGACCTTTCCAACTGTGGCCTGGCACGTTCTTTGTTGGTGGTCTCCTTGCCCTGCCCTCTGCCCCAATGCAATTGCAGTGGTTTGAGTGTGGCGGTCAGTGAGCCTCTAGTGTGGCGGCCTAGCAGAGGAGGTGTAGCAAGTCCCTCCTCACTATGAGTGGTGAAGAACATTTGCTATTGATATCTAACCTGTGTGAGAAGGCTTTGCTTTAAGTGGGGCTTACAGGTGTCACCCAGTAGGGGGTGCTAGTGCCTTTGGTAGAAGCCACACAGTCCTGCAGAGAACTGAGCAACCTTTGATGGCCAGCCTCTCTGCTGGTTGTGCTAAGCAAAAGCCAGAGCGTCTCGGTGTGCACGCTTTGTCGTGTATGCATAAGTATGTTGTAGCCATTCTTGTTCTAGTTTTCTGGCCTCACAGGAGGACTGAGTGATGGAGGCTGGTGTGGAGCATGGGAGGACTGAGTGATGGAGCCTGGTGTGGAGCCAGGAGGACTGAGTGATGGAGGCTGGTGTAGAGGAGATTAGCATGTTTGAACAGGGAGGTCCCAGGTGCCAGAATCCAAAACAGCATCTATGCAAATTTCTCTGGAAATCTGTCCTTCAGCATCAGCATTCCAAACCCCACCTACTTTAGCAGTATAGAGCTGATCTGCAAACCTGGGGCTGAACCTAGGGCCAGCCCTGTGCCAGCCCTCCCCTGAATAAGAGGCAGTGGCTCCCCGGCCTTTGACTTTGCCACACCAAGGTCATCTGTGTTCCTGAAGTTGTCCATCCTTCATTTACCTGCTCAATGCCCCCCTTCAGTGAGTTCCTTACTATGAGATAGGGTTGGAAAACCACAGCCCACTGACAGGAGCCTTGTTTTTGAATGAAGTTGCATGTACCATTTGCCTGTTGTCTGTGGTAGGACTGACTGTGAAGCCTAGCATAGGTGCTTTAGGTCCTTGGAGAACAAGCTTGCCAGCCCCTGTCCTAGGGAGTCTGGTGCCCAAGCCCCTGTCTAAATGAGCAGGAGTGAACACAGGGTTCCCTGTAGCCACATATTTATTACTGAAAGGGCAATTAAAAACCAGAGACGTACTGGTTAATGCCAGCACCTGGAGGCAGAGGTGGGAGGAGCTCTGTGAGGCCAGTCTGGTCTACATAGCAAGTTCCAGGACAGCCAGGGCTACATAGTGAGAGCCAAAACAGCAACAGCAGAAGTAACCCAAGAGATGTTTTGTTCTGAGTTGAGAGTAGCCTCAAATTCTAGGGCTTGAATGATCCTCATGCTCAGTCCCCTGACTAGCTGAAACTACAGGTGCTAAGAGATTGTTGTGGGACTTTCCCTGATGAGCACGTCGACCAAGCACAGCGATGGAGTTCAAGCAAGGACAGACGTTCCATCTTTGGTGGCTTTTCCCATTCTCGGAGTCACGGCTTCAGAAGAGCGCCAGAGCTGGATCTTTCATCTTGGGTCCCTTCGGTGTAGACCGAAAGTTGAGCTCTCAGGGCTTTGTGTCTGTCATGTGCCTCGAGTATGTGCCCGCGAGGCCTTTCGAGCTTTTCTGTGCTGTTCTCCTTGCAGCCAGGAAGGGGATGTTTATGGTCTTCACAGCTGATTGTGTCTGTGTGTGGGGTCCTTTGTGTGCTCAGAGACGGCATCTTAACTTTAGGCTCCTGGGGGAATTCTTTACATAATGCTTTTTATTTCCAAGGACTAAAATAAGGGTAAGCCAAAATGTTAAATACTTGAAAAGGAGAGATGGTAGACTATTTATTTTTCTTCTTCAGAGAGAACGTCCACCGCCTCCAGCAAAGCCGCCACCTGATGAAGAGGAGGAAGAGCGTGTAGATAAGAAGTATTTGCCCTTGACAGCCTCTGAGGTAGAGGGTTGGGGGTCACCCCATCACTGACATAGCATTTGTTAGATGTTAGATCTGTGAGTTCAAAGGAGGCTGTGTTCTCTTCTCCTCCTCTTTTCTAAGGTTTGTTTGTTTGTTTGTTTTTATGTACATGTATCTATATGCACCACACGCCTGCCTGGTGCCCGTGGAGGTAGGATGTAGGCATCAGATCCCCTGGAATTGTAGTTCCAAATGGCTGTAAGCCACCCATGTGGGTGCCAGGAATTGAACCTGGGTCCTCTGGAAGAGCAGCCAGTGCTCTTAACTACTGAGCCATCTCTCCAGCCCTGGGCATTGAACCCAGAGTCTTGTTTATGCCAAGCAAGCACTGTCACTGAGCCATTTCCCCAGCATATTTTCTTTTGTAAAGAGAGGATTTGCATTTGTGTGTGAGTGTGAGGTGTACACATGAGTGTGTAGGTCCATGTGCCCGTGTAGGGAACAGGCGTGTACACAGCCCTGCCACCCTTTTTCTGTGGGTGCTGGAGATGAGGTCCTACTGCTTGGAGGGCAAGCACTCTTGCCCTTATCACCAGCTTTGACTCCTTGTTTTCTCACTGCCCCTGAGCTTAGTATGTTCGTTTGTGATATACATGTGTCAGTAATCTGGAGCCAGGCCTTGCAAACCAAGAGACTCTTGGTGCAGCAGTAGCATACCGGCCATGTGGGAGCCTGCCTGCTGCCGTCTGGCTGCCTCACCTGAACAGTCTTTGCCTTTTCAGTGTGTTTCTTTTGACGTAGGCTTCTGAGTCCGTTATCGCCATTGTTTGAACAGTACCATGTCATCAAGTTTTGGTGTTTGGCCCCTTCTGTGGGAGCAAGGGATGTCTGGAAGAAAAGTTTGTTGTTGACTGTGAAGGTTTAATCCCCTAGCTTGGTCAGGGCCAAGCAGGGACTCTCATTAGGCAGTTGAAGAAGGGAAGGCGGGCCAAATTGGATTGAGGAAAATGAGGCCAATCCGGGTTAGAATCTTGAGAAACTGCATTTCATGACGATAGCTCTGCTGTGAACTTTGTGTAACCTTGGACATGTCCCTGGCCCTTTCTGAATTTTCAGATGAAATGGCCAGAGCCAGGCGTCTGGTGGCTGTGACTAGTGTCCAGCTGTGGTGGGTGATGGCCTCTGCTCACGCTCTTCCTCCCCCCAAGTCTTCTGTCCTGCCCTGTATTGTAGGCCAGGCATCCTGGCTGTCCGTTAGCTTTCAGGGAAGCATGCCTGGGCCTGGGTGAGAAAGTTTGCTGAGGCAGACATACTGGGAAGCAGATGGGGCAGGGCGGGGGGTGGGGAGTACTCTGCCTGAGGGATCAAATGGATGAAACCCTGCAGAGCACAGACTCCCGTCAGTGAAGCCTGCAGTGCTAAGTTGACAAGGTGTGAACTACTTAATGGTCCTTCTTTGTTCCCTTAATTGTGTCCCTATGAAAACAGCCTAATAAATGATGCCCAGGGCTCCCTCCTGGAGTAAAGGCCTTTAGCTTCCAGGTGGCTTGCATGGTGGGGGTGCCTGCAGTGCAGGCACCTGTCTGGCAGAGTGGCAGCCTTGCTAACAAACAAACATGGGGCTTCTCCTTCAGTTTTCCTCCTTGAGGAGGACTTGTGAGGAGGACTCTGGAGAATCACCAACCTGGTGCTTTTCCAGTGTGTGGTATCTGTGTGCAAAGGTGATCGAGCCCCTTATAGGGTCTGCTGATGTGTTAGGTATGAATAGGAATCCCGGCACCCCCCACTTCAGCCCCAGGCTGCTCTGGGAGTTTTGTGCTCTGTCTTGACTGCAGCAGCTGGCATGTGACATTCCTAAATCGCCTGTTAACACATCGGGAGCAGGGCACAGCGCAGCAGTGGCCACAGCCCCTGTGTCTCCAGCACTAGCTGAGGACCCCTGATGCTCACCTAAGTGGAGCGCCCCGCATCTACCCCTCACCCCTACTCCCCACCCCACCCCCACCCGCAGCTGCTGCGTCTCCTGCAAGGGTGGCGCTTACCTGCTTGAATCAAGACCTTCTCAGTAGACAGAGCTGCTGTTCGCTCACAAAAAGTCACCTTGCTAGTTGCTGACTCTCAAGACTGTTGGAGGCATCTGAAGTCACCTTATAATTCAGGAGAGCGCGAGCTTCAGGGGTTCTGTTCCCAGAGCTCCTGGAATCTGGGAAGAAGTTAGTTACAAGCCAGCTGTGGTGGCGCACGCCTTTAATCCTAGCCCTTGGGAGGCAGAGGCAGGAGGACCTGCCTCTTTAAGATGAGCAGGCTCTAGGCAAGCCAGGGCTGCAGCAGCAGAGGAAGACAAGGACAGGCCATGAAGTGGCAAGAGTATTTTGTTTTCTTTTGAGGTGGATACTAGCCTTTGGGTAGGGTATGTGCACAGCGAGAAGGAGCGTGGAGAAAGGGCAGTTCAGCTCAGGTAATAATTACCAGCCAACTATTCACACAGAAACTCTGTGGAGAGGGAGAGGGGAAGGCAGAGGAGAGAGGCTTGGATTTTTATCATTTTCTGAAGGATAAAACGGGGCCAAAAAGAAAAAAGAAATCAGGAATGGTTTAGTCACACTGCAGAGATTTCATATACAGGAATTGTTTCAGGTTTTTCTGTTGTTGAGTCTGAGTGCTTTATCAAGGAAAGAGGTTTATTTGACTTAGGTGGGGTGTCAAAAATCCCATGAAGCAGCTTCATCTGACCAGCTCTGGTTAGAGGCATTTCAGCTGTGTCGCGGGGCGGGGGGGGGGGGGGGCGGGGTGGCATGTCAGCGCAGAGGGCAGAGGGTGGGGGTGCCAGGCTCATGTGATAACACCCCTTTCCTGTAATGCCACATAAGCCACAACTCCACTCAGGAGTGGGTTTGTTAGGAGTAGAGTCTTAAGCGGCTCCCCCGCCCGCCACGCCCCATCTCTGTCCTGTCGTCCCCCACCCCTGCTGCACTGGAGTCCAAGCTTCAGGCATGGTAGGCTCTGGGGAATGAGCCAGAGCACATGGTGGACTTAGAAAAGTACCCATGAGTCCACAGGGTGCCCGACTCTCCTTCCCTTCCCTGCTTTGGCCTGCCCTGCAAGGCAGTGGGAATTGGAGCTTTGTTTGGCACCACCAGTCTCTGTGCCCAATGGATTCTGGGTGTTTCTGTCTCCTAGGGCCTGGCTGTGAGACCCAGGATTCAGAGCAGTTTCCCCCAGGAAGAAGAGGAGGAGGAACACCCATATGAGCTGCTGCTCACAGCAGAGACCAAGAAGCTGGGCGTCACGGACGGAAGGACGAAAGGTACTGTATCCCTGTCTCACTCATGGCACAGAGCGGGATGGCGGGAGGGCAGGTGCAGCAGATGTGGTCATGCAGCTAGGGTCCTTAAGTCTGGTGCCTGACAGTCGCTCCTGTCCCATACCTGGGCTCCACGCCCTTGGATGGATGGGGATAACACTCCCATGTATGCAGCCAGGGCAGGTTAGGGCACCCAGGTGACAGCTGTGGGAGGGACAGCAAGCACTACTGTGGAGGCTGGTTGGATCCTGTCGTGCTAGAAAAGCAAGCTGGGTTGTTCAGGCCCATTCTGATGGTGGTGGACTCTGTGACTCCTGACCTCAGGACAGTATGCTCCTTGTTAGGGTCGTGATGGGCTGTCACATTTAACTACAGTGCTTTGTCACTGTGGCCCACTTGTATTGCTTCAGCAAAATCCAATGTGGACATAAGTTCCAGCCCCGCAGAGGGGAGGATGTGCTGGCACCCAGCTGACTGAAGGGCAGTGTCTGGAGAGAACCTGCCTCTCCCTGACCCTCACACTTCGAGCTGTGAGGTCCTCCACCAAGCATGCCTGGTGTCTCCTTGGCCAGATACCCCAGCACACTGCCTCTCATCCCGTTCAGAGGCCTCCCCCGGGTGTGTAGGAACTTTGTGTTCGAATTCATAGTTGTCGCTTGTTTCCATTTGAAACTTTTCTAGAAGTTTGTAATTTAGATGCACTGAAATGCATCCGTGTTGGCGCACGGTCTGCAAGTAACTGCCAGCCATAAGGTCTGAGCACAATAAAGGTTTTCCTCTGTCCCTCTGCATCCGCTTGCTCTCTGCCTTGGAGACAGGGCCTCTGATGTCTGTCCCAGTGATTGCCTTTTCCAGAACGTTACATGAATGGAGCCATTCAGTGTGCACCTCCAACTTGCACAGTGCATTTGAGACCCATCTGTGTAACGCGTTCTCAGTCATTTGTTCCTTCTCATTGCTAGGTTATGTTCCTTTATAGAGGTGTGCCACGGTTAATCCTTTCCCCACCCAGGCACAGTGAGTCATTTTCAGTTTTTGACAGGTGCAGGTAAAACTATTGTCTCCATTTTTCAAGCAGATGTAGGTTCTCATTCACTGGGATAGACACGTCATTGTGGGACAGGAGCTCTGGGTTCTGGGCAGAGCATTCTTCTCAAAGAAGCCACTTGACCGCTGTGCAGGGTTGCACACCATTCTGGATCCCCTGCAGTGTGCTGTCACCCCCAGGCCTCTGCGTCATCAGGTCTGTTAAGCTTTGGTCATCCTAGGAGAGGAGGATGCCCTCCTTTCCTGACTGAGCTTTTGTGTGTCCCCAGTCCTCAGTGGAGTGTCTGCATACACCTGCTGCTCATTTCAAAACTGGATAGTTATCTCTTCTGTTTCCGAGTTGTGAGGTCTCTGTATTTTTGGCATAAGTTCTTTTTTTGTCTTTTTTGAGAGAAGGTATAGCTCAGACTGGCCTCCAACTCATGGCAGTTCTCCTGCCTCAGCCTCTCAATGCTGTCTTTACCTATGTGCTTCACCATGCCTGGCTGCACTGAAACTACTCTGTGTATTCATTTATTCATTTCTTTTGGACATTTTTGTTTTTGTTTTCTCAGATTTTGAGACAGGGTCTTATTAGTATAGCCCAGTGATTCTCCTGCCTCAGCCTCCCAGGTGCTCACTAGGCTTACAGGCCTGTGCCATCATGCTCTGCTGACAGCTTCCTTATCCTGAGTGCTTTTCTTCAAATATGCTTTTCTCTTGGTGTATAACCACCATTACAGTGGATTTTGAGATCTTAATTTTGGAGAAGTTCAGTTTTTTTATTTTTTTATTTTCTCTCTCTCTCTCTCTTTTATGGATAAGGTCATGAGTCTTGGGTGCCAGGGAGGCGGGGGGGGGGGGGGAGTATGCCTGATCTTGCATGTATGTGCATGTGTGGGTCTTGTTGCAGAAACGGAGGTTGGTGTCAGGTGTCTCACTGTGTAGCCCTGACTGTCCCGAAGCTTCTACATCAACCAGGCTGGCCTCGAGCACAGATCCGCCTGCCTCTGCCTCCCTAGTGCTGGGATTAAAGACCTGTGCCACCACACCCTATCTACCTTATATTTTTGAGACAAGGTCTCCCTATGAAGGCGCTGCTGACTAGACTATAGGGGTCCCCCTGGCTGGCTGTGCTGTCCCACCCTCAGCTGGTGCTGCAGCCTCCCTTGTATCCCACACTCAGTGTTTCCTAGGGGGACGCCCCAGATTCTGCTCTCATGCTCACACAGTAGACACATCACTGACTGATCCACCCCGCTAGCCCCAGCGGTAGTTTGTTGGTTTTTTTTCCCCTGTACTTTCTTCTAGAAATGTTCTAGCTTTGAGTTCTGTACTTAAGGGTGCTACCCATTTTGAGGTAACTTTTACATGTCCAGCTGTGTCAGCACTGTGCTGAAACATCTTTTTCCTCATTTAATTGCTTTTGTAATGTTGCTGTTAACACTCGGAACCAGGACGCTGATTTCCATGCATGCTCACACTGGGTCTGTGTGTGGGCCCGTGCTAAGTCCCACCGTTTTGGAAGCTCTGGTGTCTTGGCTGTATGAGTGTGCCCACCCTGTGGGTGAATTCTTAATTTAGAGCAGGCACACAGTTCTGGTGCCTTGTCTAGAGTCGGAAATGACATGAACCATGCATAGCTGTTCACACCTGTAATCCCTGTGCAAGGGGTTACTGTGAACTCCAGAGTTCAAGGCTGAATGGGGCTCTAGTGTGAGCCCCTCTCTTAAAAAGATCATGGTAATTAACTCTGGCAAAACAGGCCTGTACTCTACTGTTGTATTTGAAGATGGTGCTCTGTGAAGGAGGGCGGGTGATTCTCTGAGACGCTTCAGATGGAACGATTGCTCACAGCTCACTCAGTCTTCCTTCCCCGTGGGGCTGTCTCGGGGCTGTGCTTGGTGTGCTTGGTGGGGATTTTCTGTCCTGAGGTCAGGAGTTCTCCCGGTTCTCGGAGCTTCGAAAGAAGACTTATAATCTCATGCCCGCCCCTCTGCTCCTGGCTGCTCTGCCCTGTTTGGCTATTGAGAGGTGCCATGAGCAGCCTGTTTAACTGAACCACGGTGTGGGCAGCACCATGCCTACAGGCTTGCCCTTTGGTGTGGCTCACTGGAGCTTGCAGACAAGGGGTGAGACATTAACTATGAAGTGGACTTGCTGGTCTCTCAGAAGCCCTGGCTGTCCTGTCAGCAAGCAGAAACCACTGGCCCAGAAGGGAGGCAGTCAGCAGCCTGCGAAGGTTTAGTTCATATAAGTCCTCTCTCCTTTTCCATTAATGTCATTTTCGTATGCAGCTTTTATGAACTAATTGATCTGTTTCCAGAGGTTATGTTTATGTTAATATTAATGAGACAGAGCTTGGCCTGCCTTAGTCAGTGGTGTGGGGTGGAACGGGAGATACTTTTGAATTTCCTTGTTAATGTAATGTAAAGCAAGCAGGCATTACAAGAATAAATAAGAATGGCATGCTCAGGCCCTGTGCCTCTTTGTTCTCGGGATCGCTGGAGTGTGGAACCATGGTCCACTCAGGCCATTGCTGTCTCCATGCAGTAATACATGCATGCGGTAATGGCTGTGAGGTAGTCTGACTTGCATTTAACTCAGAATAGAGTCACATGTGACAAATGACCTTGAGAATTTGCTTTTTTGTACTTGTCTGTGTAGATGTTGGATTCAATTTTGCCTTGGTTCTTAAGTGTCAGCCTATTCTTTCTTAATCGCTGCTAAATAGCCCCTCTCGGGTCTTCAGGGTTTCTCTGTTGTGAACTGTTTGCTGCAGGCATACTGTTTACACATACTAGCAGGAGACAGAGTGACAAGACCACCCCCAACCTCACCCACCCCCACCCCCAGACTGCACCTGCCCCACAGTGCACTGTCACTGTGATGTTCACACCGCCAGACAGTGGGGCGGTAGAGATGGCTCGTGGTTACAGACGTCCCGCTGCTGTGGGAGAGGACACAGGTTTGCTTCCCAGTCACCACACCAGCCTGCTCACAGCCACCTTATCCGGTTCCAAGGACCCAGTGCCCTCTGCTGGCCTTTTTGGGTACCTGCACATACATGGCATACACTCACACAGATAGAAACATATAAGTTACAAAACAATTTTTTCAGGGAAAAAAAAATAAAATTAGCAGCGGGGACTGGGTCAGTCAGCACACGCCTTGTATGCACGAGGCCCAGCATGGGACATGCACATGAATTTTTTTTTTCTTTCTTTGTTCTTTGCTGCTGTTGTTGTTGTTGTTGTTGTTTGAGACAGGATTTCTCTGTATAGCTGTGGCTGTCCTGGAACTTGCTCAGAAGACCAGGCTGGCTTTGAACTCACATAGATCCACCTGCCTCTGCCTCCTGAGTGCTTAGCATGAGCAGCCATGGCTGATGTACATGTGTGGTGCTGTTCTAAGAGTTCTAAGAGTTCAGGAACATCGAGCTGATGTCCCTGAGAACCGTGCTGCTGAGTAAGAGGACTGATCTTTCCCAAGGGGAGGGACCTGTCCCCTCAGTTCTCCCTCTGCTCCTATACCTGAGGCTTGGTGACTCCTAGCAGCCTGGCCTCTCGCATTCTCAGCATGGCATTCCTGCTGCTGGTTAAGTCAGACTTCAGAAAGAGAAAATAGTGCCAGTGTTCAGTCCTTATCTTTACCTGGAAGTCCAGGCTGGCTTTTCATGGCAGAAGTGTGCATGTCTGGGTGTGGAAACAGGGGCAGCTCCTCCCAGCCTCTGACTTAGCCTCCCTCACACTACTGCTGCTTTGGGGTTAGACTCGTTCACTCTTCCCTCGGATTGATTAACCCTTGTGAACGTGGTGCCCGTATTTTCTTCCACAAAATGTTTTGACAGCTATTTATATATACATGGACATGTGTGATAAATACAGAAAATAGCTGAAAGGGGGAAGAATGTCTTAAATTCATATGAAAGTGGTAAAAAGGAAAAAAAAAAAGACAGTTTGATGTTTAAAAGCAAAACCATTTGTGTCCACCTAAGAGGTCAGAGGTAGCTTTATGAAGAGAGGGTCTGAGCCAAGCCCAAGCCTGGAGAGGGTGCCGGCCAGAGGTTCCAGGCAGGGGTGTGGCTCACTTAACAGTGGGGGAGGGGAGGAGGAGGTGGAGAGTGCCTGGAGCAAGGCCAGCGCTCCAGTTTGGCTGGAACAAAGAGAACTTGTCATAGAGTGTTGGATCTCAAATGTCAGTCTTTATCCCAGAGACAGAGCAGTACTGTTGAAATTTCAGGAGTGGGGTGACAGCATAGGAGCTGAACTTTCGAGAAGCTAGAATTTGGGAGTCTTGGCTCTGGAAAAGCTGGAGGCAGGAATAGCTTGTAGCCAGGAATCTTCATGAATCTCTGAGGGTAACTAGAACCTCTCCTGGAGGGACAGGAGGAAGTTATGGGGAAGAGGAAGGAGTTGGATAAGTTTCAGGGGTCGGATGACAGGAGGGTGCTGCCAGCTGTGGATGAGCCAGGGCTGGCTGCTGGGGGCGATTCTGCGGTTCATATAGTCTGGCTGAAAAGTGTTATGTAACCAGAAAAATGAGGAGTTGGGAAGGCCATGACTGAGGGAAGATACTAAATGAAATCTGAGTGGCCTGAGTTCTAGGAGATTGTCTGTGTGGATGTGCCCATAACACCCAGAGACCGGACTCTGAAGATCAGGAGAGATGCCAAGATTGGAAGAGCTGAGCCGAGGAGGAGAGGACGGAGGGGTCAGCAAGCCGAAGATCCCCGCAGAAATGAGCACAGGGCTGGGTGGAAGATTGTGTCTTCCGGGAGCTGGGGCCTGCTGCTTCCTGTTAGTCACAATCCTGGTGGATGTTCACACTCAAGTCATCAGCATGGGAAGGAGAAGGCATTTTAAAGATAGTCCCTAAGCGTGGAGCGTGTGACTCTTTCGTCTGTAGTATGCTGAGGTGGAGGTGGGCAGGACAAGAGGGTCACAAGTTTCATGCCAACCTGGACGGCAGAGTGAAGCTGTTGTGAGCAGCAGCCGCAACCTTTATCCCAGGTGGCTCAGATTGTCTAGCAATTTCAGGTCAAGGAAGTAGAGGAAAATGGGCATGTGTACACCATTATCCCTGTATCCTGTGACGCCGAGGTACAAGATGAAGACTACAAAGTGTCAGGTGCTTGGAAGGCTGTTGGTAAATCCTAACGAGGCAGGTGCTCCTCTGAGATGAATGGGAAGAAATGAAATTCCCTGTTTTTAACATGGTGACAGGAAGGGGCAGTTACAATGTGTGTTGCAGTCTCCTCGGGCGACCACGTCACGTCCTCCACAAGGTGCTGTGGGTAAAGATGATAGCTTGAAAGAACAGAAGAGACAGTCGCTCTGATGGTGACCTCGGGGTTTTCAGGAAAGAGAAAGAATGAATTAAGTTGACCAGGCCAGTTGCAGAGACTTGCATTTGGACTCTTGCTCACTTCCTTTTGGTCAGTGACCTTCAGGGTCCTTTACCTTCTTGAAACTTCAGCTTCTGTGTAAATAAGAGACACCAGTTCTTCATGGTGGTTGGAAATTCTAAAGTGCCATGGACACAGAGAGCAGAGCTTCCTAAGGGGAAGCCTTGGGAACCAGCTGGATAAGCAGACTTTACCAAGGAAACCTGGGGAGACAGCATGGGGAACCTGGTGGAGACAGCAGGGTGAGCAGAGGGAACCTGGGGGAGACAGCGGGGTGAACAGGGGAACCTGGGGGAGACAGTGGGGTGAGCAGGAGGAATCTGGTGGAGACAGCGGGGTGAGCAGGGGAACCTGGGGGAGACAGCGGGGTGAGCAGGGGAACCTGGGGGAGACAGTGGGGTGAACAGAGGGAACCTGGGGGAGACAGCGGGGTGAACAGAGGGAACCTGGGGGAGACAGCGGGGTGAGCAGGGGGACCTGGGGGAGCTGACGGGGTGAGGTGAATCTATGGAGGAATGGCTTAGCTGTTTCTTGAGACTCACGGGCTCAATATTACAGCAGCTACAAAAGAGAAAGCGAATGACTATGGATGCCCAGTGTTGTTAGAGCTGGGACGTAAGCGCTAGTCCTCTGAATCCAAACCCATATCTATACCATGAGACTAGAGCCATCAAAATGTCCCAGAGTGCCCTCACACATCCCAGCTGCTCATGTTCTGAAAAAGACCCCAAGAGGGGAGTCACTGGGATGGACTGTCACTTGCACCTCTTGACTCCCACTCCGACTGCTCTTCTGTTCTCAGGCTGCTGTGGGCTGGAACGGACTCTTTCCGATCATGGTCTGTAGTAAGTGACTGTGTCTCCTTGAGAAAGCATGTTCCCTCCAAGAACAGTGCAGCCTTGTGCTGGGACTGCTGGACACAGATGTCTTCAGTGTGTTCTTTCAAAGCAGTCCTCCTGCCTCAGAATCCTGGATTGAATCATAGATTTGAGCCATGTGATGGTTTGACTGAGATGTCCTCCATAGCCTTGGACCTTGGAGTACTTGGTCCCCAGTTGGTGGCATTATTGGGGTATGGCCTTGTTGGAGGAGATATGGCAAAGGGGGAGCTATGAAAGTGTAAGCCACTTCTAGTTCACTCTCTCTGCCTCATGCTTGTGGTTCAAAATTAAGCCTTCGGTTTCTTCTATTCGTTGCCTTGATCATGGTGCTTTATTCCAGAGATAGAAAAGTAGCTTAGGCCACCATGTTTAGGTTAGGTGTGGCTTTTGAGGGACAGACAGTGCCCTAGCTTATTAGATCCCAGTTTCAGCCAGGCATTGTGGCATGCGGTTCTAGTCTCAGTACTAAGCAAGATGGCAAGTTTGAAGCCAACCTGGACTACAGAGTTCTAAGCTAGCCAGGGCTACCTAGCAAGACCCTGTCTGAGTATACAGAAAGAGGGAGGGAGGAGAGGGCCCAGCAGACAGACACACTAAAGTTCTTGTGTCTTGACGAGCTAGCTCTTGAGGAGCCGAGGCGTCTTTGCTGGGTGACAGACTTCAGGTTGTTCCGTTTGTGGCTCTCAGAGGTTCTTTGCCTCTACAGATCTCCATCCCACACAAGCTCCTATCTGTCCCTTCTCTCTGCCCACACAGCCTTCCCCAGGCATCTCTCTGGGGCTGGCATCTGCTTCCCTTTCTTCATTGATGGCTGGCATGAATGAGTGGCTGTCTGAAGGCCTTCATTGTCAGCTCCCCCAGTAAGCAGCCAGAACTTTCTCTGACTTGGGTTTTGAGTCCTACCGGTTCAGTGAGCCAAGAAGTCTCCCTGTGCTGGGCGGTGAGGTTCTCCTTCTGTTGCCCTTCACTACCCATGAATGGTTACCCAAGAGCCTGGAAGCTGACACAGAGGACATGTAACCTTCAGCCCTGCAGCCCAGGCCCCTTCCTGCACCTGGGGCAGGAGCATTGGACAGGCGGCAGCTCCACAGCCTCTCCAAGGAAAGCGCTAGTAACTAACTAGAACTTACATTAGATGGTCATATGCTGTGTCCTCTGAAGCCTCAGTGTGCAGTCACCAGGCCATTTTGTCCTGGGTACCCGCTGTCATAGTGGCTGTTTGCAGCTGTGAAGTCAGGACTTTCTCAGGCCTTGGTTACACATGAATGGAACTCACTCTCTCACTTGCTCTCTTTTTTCCACCTGGAGAACTCATTCAAGTTGTTCACACCTTGTCCCCTGCTCAAGACCTGCCCTGTAGGGTATAGGACTAGTGAACGGAAGCCATGGAAGTCCAGATGCAAAGGAGGGAGGCACTGAAGTTCACACTTCTGTGTACCCATGGATTAGTAAGCAGAGCCTTTAATGATTGAGGTGGCTGCCCCTCCTCTGCCCTGCAGACCTGCCCAGAGCTGAGCTGTGCAGGTACCTGGAGTGAGCTGGTTGTTGGGGCCTCCAGAGGCTTTCTCAGAAGAAGCAGCCCTATGAGACCCCTGCCCCCATCAGCTTTACCGGCTGGTTCAGCACCTCATGTATAGGACACGCCAATCCCCCCAGCTGCCCGCTGTTCGCGCTGAGCCTCCCTAAAGGCCTTGCATCTGCCAGTGTATAAGCCAGAAAGTGTGGCTGCACTCTGCAGCCGAAGAGATGTCAGGCGGCACTGTACAGCAGCCAACGGACAGGTGTCCTCTCCGAGCGTGGGGACCATCGTGGCGGTGAAGGGCTTTTTAAGCATCATGCACTCCAACCTGTAGAGGCTCAGCAGTCTGGCCACGTAGTTCTTCCTCCTGGGTGAACCTCTGCCCAACCACCCTGGGCAAAGCACACCATGCCTTGGGCCACAGATTACTCATCTGTGAAAACACTGGAACCACACACCCTTTTCTGTGGTGCTCCTGCCTCGGGAACAGTTAGTTCTTGGGATGTTTGGGCAGGTCAGGGAAGTCTTTGGTTCTGTGCAGACCACGTGCCACTTGCATTCATGGAGACGAGCATGGGCTCTGGAGTGCGACTTACTGCTGGGTGTGGTGCTGCCTCAGCTGATGGCAGGAGTGAAATCTGTATTAAGACTGTGTTCCCACAGGGTGTCCCACAGGGTGTCCCCCGGTGGCACTGATGTGAGACGTGGACTTGGCCGATTATTTACGCTACTTCACGACAGAAGTGTTTGAGTGCAGTAGTATTTGGCCTTGGGAACTAGCAGTGTCAGATTTCCAGGGTGTAAGGGAGGTCTCCAGAGAGCAGCAGCCGTCTCCTGGCTTGACAAACTAGACTGTTTCCTTTTCCAGTGGATCAGCTAAGGTTAAACTTAAACAAATATGAGCAGCTGGGAGGCCTTGGCAGGAGTAAGGCTCACACATTCACAAAAAAAAAAAAAAAAAAAAAAAAAAAAAAAAAAAAAAAAAAAAAAAAAGAAAGAAAGAAAGGGAAAAGTCTGTTCCTGCGGAAGGAAGGACGAGGCGTGGATGAGGATCTGAGTGGCCTGGAGGAGAAAGGAAGCAGCTACTTCCCCACGCCGCTGCCGCCGCCGCCGCCCGCCGTTTTGTTTTGCACTTTCAGTTAAGGAATTCCAGAAGCTGCAGGTTGTGACCATGCCCTCCCTTTTCCCCTGGAGCTGCTTGCCAGAGGAAGGGAGGGTGGGGGCTCGAAATAACACTGTGGCCTTTATGGAAATGTATCCAGTGTCCCAGGAGTCACTCTCGCTGGCGCACTCTTGCTCCCTGTCCCTCGTTCTGTCCTTACCCTGTCCTTACATGTGTCCTTTCTGTCTGTAGTTAGCGCTTCTCCTGACCTTATATAGCAAGGTCTGGTCGCTAATGTTAACAGAGGTCTAACGGGGATGGCTGCCAGGCAGCGTTTGAGGCCAGCGTTTGGAATTTCATAAACGCACTGACTGTGGGTACAAATTGGACGTGAACAATATGAAACTGTTTGTTCTCCGTCCCCTCTTTCTGTTCTCTTCCTCCCCTTTCTCCCTGTTGTGAACTCTGCTCTGCCATCACGCGCTGCATAGGAACGTTTTGCCACGTTTAATTTTTTATTTCTCTTTGTCCACTCCAAGACCACAGGCGGAGCAGCATCAGCCGGAGCCAGGACTCTGTGGAGGGGCAGGACGGGCAGGTCCCGGAGCAGTTCTCAGGTCTCCTCCACGGCTCCTCCCCAGTGTGTGAGGTGGGGCAGGACCCTTTCCAGCTGCTTACTGCCCCCAGCCAGACCCACCCAGAGTCCCCCCAGCAAGACGCCTGCCACGAGGCCAGCATGCAGCTAGAGGAGCCGGGCGTGCAAGGCACTGGAAACCCTCAGCCCGGCGTCCTGGACCAAAGCAAGCGAGTGGGCTTCCCAGCAGGCCTGACTGCCCCAGCCAGCCGAGCACACCTCCAGACTTTGACTCACACAGTACCTCTGCACCCTGCTGGTGCCGAGGAAGAAGACGAGCAGAGCTCCGCCAGAAGCCGAGCCCCTCCCACCAGCAAGCCCAAAGCTGAGCTCAAACTCAGCCGCAGTTTGTCTAAGTCTGACTCTGACCTCCTGACCTGCTCCCCCACGGAGGATACTACGATGGGGAGTCGCAGTGAGTCTCTGTCCAACTGCAGCATTGGGAAGAAGAGGCTGGAGAAGTCACCTTCGTTTGCCTCTGAGTGGGATGAGGTAAGGCTGCTGTGATGCCACAGAGAATCCTGTGGGCTAGCTGACCGGGTTGTAGCCCACTTCATGTGCTGGCTTTTGGGACCAGGATCTGATGAGAGTTACTTGGCAAGCTCCAAGAAGCCCAGGTCCCGGAGGATGAGTCCCTGAATAGTTAAACCTGATGGTGGAGGCCCAGCAGGGCAGGGCAGGGCTGAGGGAGGGACAGTTCCTAGAAATGACATGTGTTTGGAAACATTTGGAGCCCATCTGCCTGCCTCGTTCTGAAGTTACTTCTGAAGAGCCATGGCACTTCCTGCGAGTCCTTGGAGAGGCAGAGGGAAGAGCAGGCTTGGCAGTGGCAGCAGGTGGGCTGTGGGGTGGGGGTGGGGGGCGCTTGGGAAGAAGCTGCTGAGAGGGTTCCAGGGGAGTGGTGTTCTATTCTGGGTTCCTCCTGGCTATTCTTGCCCTGTTCTTGAGGTCCAGAAGCCGCTCCCAGCAGATGCGTGCAGCCTGTCCCACATTCCCAGCTCCTGTTGGGCAAAGATAGATGAGGAGAAAGCATTTCTGGTGTGAGATCTCGGGTTCTTCTTAACCCTGTTACTGAGCATTTGGAGGTAGAACCGAGTATTTCCCAGAGGCCTTTGGAGTGTCCTACTAGTCAGAAGAACATGTGTCTGAAAGATTGGCAAATCCCCTGAGAATGTTAAAGTGCCCGCCTCACAGTCTGCTTGCTGGGACAGAGCTGCCTTTGAGGTGGACCCAGCCTGGCTCCCAGGAACAATTTTGGGATGCATTTAGCTCTCTGAAAGGAGAGGGCTGTACAGCTGTCATGTGCCTGAGAACATTCTGTAGCCCTCATGCCCAACCCAGCTTGACAGGGCTGTGGCTGCAAAGTTATGTAAACTAGAGCCCACCCCATTCCCAGTGTGGGGCAGGGTGAGGCAGCACCTCCTGCTCCTTATCTCCAGACAAGACCAGTCTTAGGACTGTTGAGACACACACAGGAATCCCTGTGCAAAAGATTTTTCATTGCTCAGTTAAAGCCTTGGTGGGCCTGGTCAGAGAGGTGCCAGGCACTAGAGGGAAGTTACTGTGAGAGGTTGCTCCTAGGTCCCCCAGATTACACTGGAGAGTTGTATAAGAAGATGTCCAGAGTGGGGTGGAGGCGTAGTCAAGCAGTAAACAGGGTAGCCGGGCATGGGCGTGGGAGAGAGCTTCCAGAAAGGCCATGGGGAAGTGGAATGAGACCAGATGGGGGCTGGGACAAAGACAGGGAAGAAAGTGGACTTGGGACCAAAGAGAGGACCACGCAAAGGTGAGGCAGAAGATGGGCGCTGCATGAAGACAGTAGCGAAGGGCCGATAGGGTGTTCTAGAAGGCGGCTCGGCAGACTCTGGGAATCGCTTCCTCTTCATGGCTCCCTCTCGTAGGTGTCCTCATCCGAAGATGTCCACAGTGCTGGGCAGGCACAGTCATACTCCTGGCAATGTGGCATTGCCAGGCGGTCCTATGCATTTTCACTTTGTATTTCCTCCTGGAGAACAAGCCAGGTCACCACGGCAGAGCCCAGCCTTAGTGAAGTTGGCCACTTAGACCTATACAAGATTTTTCTGCTCTCTAATGTGATGATGAGGTTTTTGTGTGTTACCACCTTTGCACACACACACACACACACACACACACACACACACACACACACACACACACACTTTTTTCCAAGATGGGGGGTTCTACTATGTGTCATAGGCTGGCCTCAAATTTAAGACCCGCCTGCCTGCGATGCTGTGAGTGTGGGGGTCACAGGTGTGCACTGGGCTCTGGACTTCTACAGTGAGCACCAGAAGTACCGCCGCTGTGCTTCACAGGTTGGTTTGTTGGCCTCGCTGTGTAGCCCAGGCTGACCTTGAACTTGCAGTCCTGGGATTGTAGACGCGCACCACCATGCCAGGCTACATTGCTGTATTTTAAATCTGAAAAAAATGTGAAAGTGGTTGAGCCATTATGAAAGAATTTATGCATTTGAGCCCTGCTTGCAAAATCAGAGACATGCTGGGGGGGGTAGTGCAGCAACCATTGTGTGCTATTCCGGGGATGGACCCACATTTCGGTGGTCCTGCGACCAGTGTGTGCTGTTCTGGGGATGGACACACATCTGGTGTTCCTGTGACCAGCCTGTGCAGTGCTGGGAATGGAGCTATATTTGGTAGTTCTGGGACAATGTTTTGTGCCATACTGAGGGTGGATGCACATTTGGTCGTCCTGGGACATTGTTTTTTTGCAGTATTGGGGATGGAACCCTCATGCCAGATGAGAGTCCTGTACCACTGAGCTACAGCCCCAGCCCCTCAGCATTGCTTTTGAGCATAATTTGCTTGTTTTTGTGGATACGTCTGTCCGAAAAAATTTCAGAAGTGTCCCCTGACTCATCCTGAAGCCAAGCCTCTGGCAGGCTGTCCCAAATGAGGGCCTCCATGCTGGCTGTGCCCATCCCACCCTAGTCAGGGCCTTGAGACTGAATCGACACACCCTGTGCTTCCGAGCTTTCCTTGGTGAACTTTGGATCTTGGGAAAGCAGCTCTGAAGAAGATAGAGCCCCAGCCAGCTCCTCACTGAGGTCTGGAAGGAGAGAGAAAGGCCCTGGGCAGCTGTGACCTCAGCACTGGTGGAGCTGCAGTGAGTCGGAAGACAGTGCAAAGTTAGAGACATTGTGGGCTCTGCAGATCTGGTGGACATTGCCATTGTCCACTCTACATCTGATGATGCTCCTGTGTGTCCTCGGAGTTATTGTCCTTTATTGTGAAACAGGACCAAGTAGAGATGTGTATGAGTACCTAGCTCAGTTCCTGGCAAGCCCAAGGCAGGTAGCTACATGGCAGATTCTGGTATTGTCACTTCCTGGAACTTTGGAAAAACAGGACTGAGCCTCAACTGTCTGCATCCCTTAGGGAAGGCAGCCCTCTTTGTGGGTGGCCAAGTGACTGTCTTCCCATGTGGCTCGCCACCACCACAGAGCCAGGCAGACACCCCTGTTATCTCTGAGAAGTTAGTGAGCCTTCTTCTCTTCTGAGAGAAGAAGGGGGGGGGGGGGGGGGGCGGGGGGATTCAGACCCCTTGGGTCTACCGCCAGCATCATGAGTACCGTGACCAGCAGGGCTGGTTGGCTGATGGCCAGGGCTGTGGCTGGGAGCATGCTCAGCTCATGGGTTTGGGGTCATGCTGCTTACTGCTGTGATGTAGCCCGTAGTGACCTGCCCCCAGCAAGATGACTTCTGAGTGCTGGCCCAGCAAAGGTCAGCCTCCAAAAGAGCATCCATTAGCGACACTAGCTTTTTCTTGTGTCCTACTAGAGTCTTGCCAACCAAGAAGTAATGGAACTTACTCTGCCTAAGGAGGCCTCTGATGCCAAACTCCAGGAGCTGTTGTCTGAGCTCTCCAGTCATGTTAGAGCATGTTGTCTTGACCCCTGCAGCTCCCTGGAGGGTAAACTGAGAAACTGAATGAAGGAAGCTTAGGTATGGAGAGGGGAAAACCACTACACCACCCCCGCAGGTAACCTCTGTAAATATTTGTGACATAGCCAAATTTGGTTTGTATGTTTCCTGATTTATAATTTACTTCTCACCCAATAACCGAGCATTGTAGATACCTTTCCATGGCAGGTAGAACTTGGAGCTGGAGCTCAATATCGTCCCCTGCCCTTGAATGTATGTTGTTAGGAATCTACTCCAGGCCCTGTGCGTGCTAGTCCAATGCGGTCCTGTGAGGGGCCTTTTCCAGTAGCAGTTTTGTCTTTCCAGGTTCTAGTCCCTCCTTTACTCTCGAGCATGGGTTCCCACTGTGACTTGTCTACTTGTCTACTTGTCTACTTGTCTACTACCCCTGCAGCCTGCCTTCCACGGAGAAGCTCAACACTTATGCTACTGTTTGTATAAATAAGTGCTGGCTTTTTGTTGTTGTTTGATCATCTCATTTGGTAGCCCATCTGGCCTTGAACTTACAGTAGTCCTCCTGCTAGAGTGTACCTGTGAAGTCCTGTATTGTAGGTGTGTGCCACAGTGCCCAGCAATAATGCCATTGTCAAGCCTCTTCAGTGGAATATGACATCTTTCTTAAGTGGGAACCTTATTTGTATCGCCCCTAAGCAAGTGTGGTTGGCTTATGCTGGAACAAAGAGCACACCTCTAGCAAACTCATTTTTGTTTGCAATGCTTGAGTGTTCAGGATGCTGAGAGATGGGGTTGGGGGGGTTCAGAACTCAAAGCTTTCCCCACTTCCAGCCATAGGAAAGGCTCGAGTGCTCCATTCTGCCAAAGTGGCAGTTTCAGTGGCACCTGAATATCCTAGATACAGTCCTGTCCTGTCTCCTGCATACAGCCACATATGCAGCAACCAAAGCCACTAACGCTGGAATTAAATGTCTGCGCACCATTTTGTTTGTAAACCAACCCTGCCATGCCGTAGCCCCAAGGATACTAAGGGCCCTTAGGTAAGATGGTGGAGCCCTTAACCTATTCACACACCGCTGCATGCGTCATACCATCTCTGGGTTACTTATGCCTAAGAAAGTGAAGCACTGTGTGAACAGTTGTCTAACTCTGTAGACAGTGAGAACAGTTGGTGTATGTAGAAATATAGCCATCAACTTTTATTTCCTGTAACCTTTCACTATGTAGTTGGTTGAACCTGCAGGTGTAGACCCCTGAGAAGTGGATGCTGACTGTAAGAACAAAACAACTGCCTGGTCAGGTTGTGTCTGATGTATAAATGTCTGTGAGCAAGGTCAGCTAGGTCCCCCACGTGCCTGCTTTTGAATGGGAGCGAAGATTATGAAGGAGAAAACCACAGAAGGCGGCTTGTCTACTTAGCACAAACCTCTGAGTCAGGGAACACTTGGCTGAAGGCTTAAGTGATACATTTGTGTTCTGTAACCAGCTGTCATAAATATTAAAGAAGTGGGGGAGGGTGGAGAGCAGGGAAGCTGCGGTCCCCTCTACACAGGCTGACGGTGACTCCTGCTTAGGAATGTCCATTTGGGGGGCGCTGTGCTTTAGTCTGAAGTGGTGCCTGAGGGACCCTCAGCCCCGTCCCTTCTTGAGAGGTGAAGTGGTGGCTGGTGGCGGGAAGAGCACCCTTCCAGGCCAAGCCCCCACGCTTCCCCTTTTCCAGCACTGTCCTTAGAGCTAGCATGATGTCATCAAGAGGGGAGATGATTGGTGCAGCTCCACAGAGGCTTTGTCTGCCTTAACCCCTGGGAAGTCGGGAGGTGGCATGGGTGTGTACAGGAGGTCTTCGCTTCCACCCATGACCCTGAGCTTGCCACAGGTCTGCAGTGTGCATTGTTCCTTGGTATGTAAACAGGCATGCTTTATACTGGGCACAGCCCTCCCACGCTAAACAAGAATGAGCCTGGAATGTCTATTTAAGTTGCTTCCTGGCACACACTGGAGTCACAGCCTTTAGCCTGTTTCCATTGGTTTTAGGTTTGAGGCATTTCTTCATCCTGCTTAAGTCACTCTTGTTTGCAGATGCAGGCGCCTCTGCATCTTGTTCCTAGTGTCAGACCTGGAAACTGTTAGCCAGACTGACACATGGCACACACACACCTACCTGTGCACCTCCACACACAGCCTTGTAAGTCCTGGCTCTTCACTGACCATGCCTCCCACGGGTCTTCTTGCACCAGCACGACAGCATGCTGGGGAAGCAGGAGCTGGTCACCTGGCCTGGAAGGTGTCCCCTCACTGCAGTCCTCAGCCTGGAAGTTTGGGCTGGCTTCTCCTCTTGCCTCCTGCGCTCCTGTGCTCTCTCTCCCTCTGTTACTCATTTTCATGTCCTGCTTCCAGGGCTTTCTTTACCTCCTTCTCATCCCGTATTCCATCATGGGGGCTTTTCTTCTATTTCTCTTTCTAGTATTTGTGACAATGTTTGCATTCTTCAGAGGCATTTGTGCCTCTCACTGTCTCCCATACCATCTCCTGCAGCCTGCCCATCCTTTATAAAAATGACTTAGTCCTACTCATCTGCAGCAAGAGGGGGGGTAGTGCGCACCTTGTGGGCACATTGGGTGCAGCATACACAAGGGCAAAGGTTCTGTGGTGTTAGTGAATTTGACAGCCAAGTGAGAATTTCCCCTTCCCCCTTCTTTCCTTCTTTCCTTCCTTCCTCTCTCCCTCTCTCCCTCTCTCCCTCTCTCCCTCTCTCCCTCTCCCTCCCTCCCTCCCTCCCTCCCTCCCTCCCTCCCTCCCTCCCTCCCTCCCTTCATGTGTGTGTTTGTGGGGGTTGGGGAGGGTGCCTGAACACTAAAGTGTACTTGATAAGTAGTCCTGGCTGTCCTGAAACTCACTACATAGACCAAGGTAGCATCAAGCTCACAGAGCTTGCCTCTGTGAGCTGCCTCTGCCTCCCACATGCTGGGGTTGAAGGTGTGTGTCGCAATGTGTATTTTTAGAGATTTATGTGTATGGATGTCTTGTCTGTGTGTATACCGAGGACCACAGCATACCTGCTGCCTATGGAGCACTAAAGAAGGCATCAGATGCCCTGGAATTGGAGTTGTAGATTGTAACCACCACATGGAAACTGGGAATTGAACCTAGGTCCCCAAGGTCTTCTGGAAGAGCAGTCAGTGCTCTTAACCTCTGAGGCATCTCTCTGCCCCCCACCCCCCCGACATTTTTTTAAACACAAAATCAAAAATTCTGGTGAAGCCAGGTGGTGGTGGTGGTGGTGGTGGTGGTGGTGGTGGTGGTGGTGGTGGTGGTGCACTCCTTTGGGAGGCAAAGGTAGGCGGATCTCTTGAGTTCAAGACCAGCCTCGTCTAAGTCAGCCAGGGCAACACGAAGAAAACCCTGTCTCAGAAAACAAAATAGGAACTCTGGTGATAAATGGAAGTTAGTGAGCAGATGATTAAGATGTGATCTTTATTCCAGAGAATCACTGAAACATTTTCTCTGACTTTTGGGGGGTGGTGTTTAGGGTCTTACTTTGTAGCCCACACTGGCCTCAGATTGCATCGACGATATTAGAGGGGTGCACCGTCACACCCAGCTTTCACACCCCAGGATATTGCTAGTCCACATATGCCCTGACTCTGGTTTTGTAGTTACAGTACCTCCCAGGCTTTGGACAGGAAGGTTTTGTACAATTTTGGCAATGGTAATTTGCCTTAGATAATGCTAAACAATTGCATCTGAGACACAATGGGAGACTTTTTATTCTGTTTTTTTTTTTCTTTGCAATTATTCATCAAGTTAGTTTGCTGAGTGCCTTGTGTGGCCCAGGCACTGTTGTAGATGCTGGGAAAACAACACTGTTCAAAAAGACAGAGCTTCTTGCGTGGGCATCCTAGGAAGCTGGCCGGAGAGAAGCGGGAAGGTGATGAGCAGGTTTGCCTGCGTGCTTGTTGTTAGTCTGCAGGAGAGGACTAGGGTAAAGGATGAGACAAAGGGTGGTGGGAGAAGGAGCCAGCAACATCATTCAGCTACTTTCTGTGTTTCTCTCTGTAAAAGAAATCTCAGGTTCCCTCCTGCACTCACCTGTCACAGAGATGGCCCTGTAGCTTAGCTGTAGCTACTGCTACTGTAGCTTAGCTTCCCTTCCTGCTCCCTCCATGGCATGCTGCTGGCCATCTTTCTCACATTTTCACATGTGTTTGGTTTGGGGTGTTGTTTTTCTTTTAGACTATGTTGGTGCCTTTTAAATATTCGAGCATTCTATTTCTAAGTTGTGAGACTATGAGATCTGAGTTCCGGATGCTTCCTTAGGCTCTGTCATGCTCCCCACTGGGTGGGGTCCCTGGGTGAGTTCTGCTGGAGGGACAGACTTCTGCATTCCTATCTCAGGAAGGAAGTTCCACAAGCTTATCACATGATCAGTAGAGGTGGAAACCTAAATAAATTCCAGGGTTCTAAGACAAGGGAAGGGTCTTAAGTCACTAAGATGAGGTTCCGTGAGAGAAGCCAGTGGCAGGTCAGGTGTACAGGGCATCCAAGGTGGTGAGTGCACATGGAAGGCCCTGCCCAGGAGCTTGACTGCTGTGTCTCACAGGCTTCCCCCAGGAGCCTGGTGTGTCTCACGTGTATCCCCCAGAGCATGATACATTTTGCATATGCATCCCCAGGAGACTGGTACATGAGTTGCAGATTTCACCACCGTCATCTCTGGCCCTGGGTGGACTTCGTGGAGTTTCCTAGGCACTAGATATGACAGCAGAGAGGACAGTGCCCTCAGACAAGTTTAATTGGCACTGTGTGGTTGACGTAGCCCCTAAATGATTACCTGGCAAGGGGGACAAGCCTTTTATTTTGTATAACTCCAGGAAAGCGATTCATGGAGCTCCTTTTGGCTTCCTTGGGAATCTGCAGCCTTCAGGCAGCACAGAGCCATCCCCCACGGCGGGGGGGGGGGGGTGGTCTGTTACAGCCCCAGGTCTCAGCTCCAGACTTGTAGCAGATAGCTGTTCCAGCTGGGGGCTCCTCTGTGGCTCTGTCCCTGTGCCTTCCCCAATGATGATCTCTTTATATGCCACCAGTAAGTGGGTGAGCAGGAGGCCTGAGCCTGTAACTGCTAAGTGGCTCTTCTGTGTCTCACAGGCTCTAATGACCCAGCGTCTGGCACCACAGAACCCACCTGTCCATAGCCGTAGGCAGCCTGTTTGTCTGTCTGGACAGGTGGGAAGCTGACTGAGCTCAGTAGGGGCTTACAAACGACAGTTTGCCTGGCAATCTGTTCCCGGCTGTCCTGATTTAAACAGCCAAGAAGCCATTGTAAACCCAAAGAAACATGTGCTTTGTACAAATGTTCTGGTTCCTTCCCATTTTCTTGTTTCATTGGGAAGGAGGTGGGGAGGGATGTTGAGACAGGGTGTCACTCACAGACCAGGCTGGTCTGGAGCTCCCGATGAGCTTCCTGGGTTGAAGGTCATAGGCATGTACCTTCTGCTGTCGGTGGTCTTGGTCTCAGCAGAAGTGCTTCAGCCCTGCGAGGCCTTGTCTGTTGGGCAAGGACGAGGTCCTAGAGTCTCAGCTGAGAAACTGCTCCCATGCTGGCACAGAAACAGTGTCCTGGAGATGTTTCTCCTCAGCCACCAGCCCTGCCCACTGTGTGGCTTACTGGACAGTAGAGAACTATGAAACTCTGGTCATGACAGAGGCGTGCCTCTTGTCTTCACATTGTAGCTCAGGGCAGAGCTGTTTCTGTGCTCTGGAGGGGTTTGCGTCTTAACCAGCCCCCTCCTGCATGGAAATCCAGGCAGAGCCAACTCTGCAAGTGGGATGTTTATACCCTGGGGATTTTTTTTTAATTTAATAACAGCCAATGGTCAGAAAGAAATGTCTGTTTTCTATGTACTAGGTCTTACCATGTGAGCCAGGTTGACCTTGGATGCTCCAGCCTCTGTCCTCAGCTCCTGGGTAGCTGGGACTGCAAGTACACACCACCCATACCCGGCCATGTGGCTGCAAATTCAGAAGTACTTACTGAGGAGCGTGGAGTGAGAAATGTCTCCTCCTGCCTTCTGACTTGCCAGCTCCTCTCCCTAGTCTCAAGTATCCAGAAGCACTCTGCACATGTCTGAGCATCTCCAACATAGCAAACATTGTTCTCTTTAAGATAAAAAAACGATGCCCTCCTTATGTGCTGCACGGACCTTTCTTCATTTGATGATCATAAATAACTAAGAACGTGCAGAGCTTCTCACTGGGGCCCTGTGGCATTCACACACTGCTGTCCACCTCAGAATGTTCTTGCTGGTCAACTGGCAGTTGTTAGGAAGTTCTTAGTGCCGCAGTGGCAGATGGATCCTTGTTGAGTCATTTACAGAAGCCGGATGGCTGGGCTCCCATTAAACCTGCTCTTCCACCTACAACACAGAGAAAGCTGGCTTTCTACACTCCCTGGCACAGGGTAATCAACACCTCCATTACTTTGGTTAAGTATTTTGTCAGCATTATCTTTTTAAAGACAAGTATGTAGCCCAGACGGTCTTTGAACTTAAAGATTCTCTCAGCCTCTCCCGTGGTGGAATTCCAGGCATGCACCACCACTCACAGACCAACAGTGCTGTCATGGTAAAGCTGTTCAATATGTCTCATTATGAATGAGGTTGGCATTTTCCCCATTTGTTTAAAAAACTGTTTAAAAACAACAGCAGCAAAAATTTTAGCCAACTGTGGTGTAAGGTGAATCTCAGTCCTTGAGGGTAGAGGTTAGAAGATGAGAAAGAAGTTCAGAGTCACCCTTAGCTACAGAATAAATTCAAGCCAGCCTGTGCTGGATGAGACCCTGTCTCAGCACAAAAGGTGGAAACAGAAAGCAGTTCTTCCCTGTATTCCCTTCTCTCTCCTTGGCTGTTGAAGCGCTCTCCCTTACCGACTGTAGCATCTCTGTATGTCTGAAGGACTGTGTGTCACAAAGGGGTTTGTTTCTCTTGCTGGTGATGGGGCCCAGGACCCTATGCCTGCTGGGAAGTGCTCCATTGCTAAGCTGAGCTGAGCTTTCGGTGCCAGCAACCTGATTCTTTATCTTTTTTTTTTTTAATATGTAAAAAAATATTTAAATTTGTTCTCGTTTGTTTGCTTGTTTTTCCTGACAGGGTTTCTCTGTGTAGCCCTAGCTGTCCTGGCACTCACTCTATAGACCAGGCTGGCTTCAAACTCACAGAGATCCTCCTGCCTCTGCCTCCTGAGTGCTGGGATTAAAGGCGTGAGCCATTTAAAAGTGAATTTTAAGGTTTTATCTTAATTATTTGCATATGGGAGTCGGAGCGTATTTGTGAATTCAGGTGCCTTCAGAGGCCAGACAAGGACCTCAGTCTCTGTCTCCATGGAGTAAGCCGGAGTTACAAGTGGTTTGGGCCCACCTGATGGAGAGCTAGGAACAGCATTTAGTCCTCTGTAAGAGCACCTGTCAAGCTGTATGAGTCCATCTCTCTAGCCCCAGAAAAGGATGTCTTTATGTAGTCATGTGTTTGCTTTCAGTGCCCTCTGGGCTTATGTCTGGTTAGAAAGTTCTTCCCTTTGCAGGGTTTTCCAGAAGTGTTGTTTTTCAGAGGAACTTCATGCCTTTGTTTTCCAGCCTTGGTTTCTTCTGGAATTTCTGTTTTATTGGTGAGCTCTCTGTGGTGTGTAGCAGTGACCTGATCTAGTCCACCGTGTAGTTAGGTTATTGAGAGGAGGAAACAGCTTTGGGAGCTGACGACCTGGCCTGAGGCCTTGGCGTTGATAAATGGAGGACACAGTGCCTGTTGTTAATACGATTGATTTTAGAAGTTAGGTGAGCTCAAGTTTTTGTTTTTTTTTTTTTTGTGATTATTCTTGTTTTACTTATTAGAATACTTTTAAATATCACATTTACTTAGTGTGTGGATGTGTGCCCGCTCCACAGAGCAGAGGTCAGAGGACAACTTGCAGGAGTCAATTCTTTCCTTCCCCTGTGTGGGCTCTGGGTGTGGAACTCAGGTCATCAGGCTCGGTGGCACCGATGAGCCATCTTAGCAGCCGCCTCTCTGCCTCCCGAGAGGGCCTCCTGTGAGCAGCTCCCCTCCCAGTCCCTGCTATGGCTCAGCAGGGCTGGAAACCCAGCAGACTTCACTCTGCTTGCATTTATCTCCTAGCGATTCCCGTCAAATTCTCAAGTTGGGTAGCTGCAGCTCTTCATGGACAGAGTCACTCTTCTCCAGAGTGCCTGCCAGCTCTGGCTTGGACACTCCCACTCCTCTCTGTCACCAGTGAGGTCTCGGGAAGTCCTCTCCCATGTACAGCTAGCAGCTCTGCTCCCCTCTCCCCTCCCTGTTCTCCAGCTGCTCTACCCTGCCCTTCTCTGCTGAGCTGCCGGGTGGGCAGAAGAGCGGGGTGCAGGATGCATGCTGCACCTTGCGCCACAGTGAGGTTTCGCCTTGTCCTGCTTTATCCAGGAATTGAATGTGCCTCCCACTTCTCAGTCTGCCAGGGAGCTCAGTCAGTGACGGCCACTTGATGCTCCCCAAGATGCCATTCCCGTCAAAGGCTGCAATGGAAGTTGCTGTAGTGTGTGCATGCACATTGCCTTTTTGGCTTTGGGTTTTTTTTTTTTTTTTTTTTAACTTTTATTTGTCTTTTTGGGTTTTTTGTTTTGTTTTTTCCTTTCTTCTCTGGTGCTGGAGCACTGAACACAGGAACACACACACACACACACACACACACTCACACTCACACACTCACACACATGCGCACACACATGAGCACATGGGCACACACATGTGCTCACACACACACACACACACACACACTCACACACATGCGCACACACATGAGCACATGGGCACACACATGTGCTCACACACACACACACACACACACACTCACACACATGCGCACACACATGAGCACATGGGCACACACATGTGCTCACACACACACACACACACACACCATTCCAGCTCTGTCACTGACCTACATTCCCAGCCACCTGGCACTCTTTCTCACAACTCTTCCCCTGTGACTCCTGCCGGGGAAACACAGTGAGGCCTCTTTCTGTGCTCTCACTTTTGGCACAATCAATACAGGTCTTCCTTGTGTCCCACAATGTGACAGTGGCCCTGGCTCTTCTTCCTAGTGGTGCACTAGGACTGCTCTGGTTCCGTGAGATTTCTCAGGCAAATGTTAATAGCAGCATCACTCACCGTGACCTTAATTTGCAGCATAGATGCTGTCATGCCCACTTTTCATCTGAAATCAATAGGATAGACGAAGACTGGGAAAGCCTGATGTTACATATGTCCTGAGCCAGATCCTAGAGGATAACTGCAGCCCGTTTGTCATTTACCAAGGCCTACTCCTGGCATCTCTTCCCCTCCCCCCCTCTCCATTCCCCTACCTCATCCTGGAGTGTCTTGGACAGGCACAGCCTCTGGGCTTCTCCAGGCTCTCTCTGAGGCTGCCTCCTCATGCTCCTAACCATTTCACATCCTTGTCCCCACCACAAACAAGCCTCCTCCTGTACTCCCCGATGCCGCAGAGCAGAGCGTAGACAGTCTCCATGGAAGACTATCTGGTTGGCCTCTGTCACCACCCTTGCTTTCTGGCCCTGCTCAGTACCCTCACTTAACCTATTTATGCCATAGGCTCACTGAGGCTCCCTTTCTCCATTTCTTGTATTGACATTCACCCTCCTTTAAAAGCTTGTCCTCTCATTTCTTCCCTGCATGTCATGTGTGTAGGCACGTGTCTGCAAGCATTCCTACCTGTGTAGTTCACATACATCTTCCTTTGTCACTTGTCATCTTACTACTTGGGGGGTGGGGGGCTAGGGATTGTTTTTTTTTTTTTTTTTTTTTTTTTCCAAGACAGGGAGAGTTTCTCTGTGTAGCCCTGGCTGCCTTGGAACTTGCTTTGTTGACCAGGCTGACCTCATACTCAGAGCTCCATCTGCCTCTGTCTCCTGAGTGCTGGGACTAAAGGCGTGCACCACTACTGCCCAGCAACTACTATTTGTTGTAGAGGCTTTTACTGAACTTGGAGCTGATTGTCTAGACTGGCTGGCCAGCAAGCTCCAAGAGGCCCTTGTCTCTGTCCCCTGTCCCCGGCATTAGGGTTACAGCCATGGCGCCTGGCTTTCTGTGTGACTGCCTGGGGTCTGTTCAGGTTCTCAGGCTTGTGCAGCAGGCATCTTACCCAGTGAGCTGCCTCCCACTCCCAGGACCCCGCGGTTACTGAGAGCCTGCCGCATACCTAGCATTGCTCTAGGAGTTGGTCATGCAAATGAAAATATGAGAATGGTAAACACCCAGCTTTGGCTGGACCTGGCGGCCCAGGCCTGCAATCCCAGCTGCTCAGGAGGCTGAGGCAAGAGGATCACAAACTCAAGGTCTGACTGGACTGCAGAGGTAAAGTCCAGATGCTATCTCAAGACAAAATAGAGTAACAGGCTGAGTCTATAGTTCAGTAGCGTAGCCTGCTTGCCTAGCATGCCTGAGCCCCTAGGTTCTGTACTGCTCCTGTTAATAACAACAAAATAAAAGACAACCTACTTTTGAGGCACTTAAGCATCTAAAGGGAGGAGGCTGATGTTAAACCAGTTCAAACCAATGAGATTGTCACAAATTCAATAAATGCTCTTGAAGAGAGATTTGAGAGCTGTGTGAGTGCCGGGGTGGGAGACTCTGACAACCTGACAAGCTGCCAAGACCTTGAGAGAAACAGTGAGGTGTGGGCCCGTCCTGTCTGCCTAACACCCACCCCACCCACCCCAGCCTGGATTTGCAGTCTGCTTGGGCAGTGCTCTCTCCCACTATCTGGCACTGTGTGTTGTTGATCTTGCTTGTGTGTGCAGGACCTGTCTTCCCAGCCAGATCAGAGCACTTTCAAAGGTGGTAGCCACAGGTCATTTTTATAAGCCCTCAGGCTCCCTGGCCCATAGAGGACATTTAGAAAGCAGAGCCAGCCTGGTCTACAGAGAGAATTCCAGGACAGCTAGGGCTACACAGAGAAACCCTGTCTCAGAGGGGAATGTGGGGATGGGGGTGGGGAAGAAATTGGAGTCAGTGGTTAAGGACCCAGAAGGCTGGGAGGGATGCTAGATGCCCTCAGTCCTTGAAATGCCAGGGTCCCTTCAAAGCTCCCAAGGGCTTTGCCGCTGAAGACGTTGACACATGCTCGCTCGGGCCTCACAGGAATCTTGCTTCTCCAGGGCATTCAGTTTTGAATTTGCTTTTTCACTCCCTGGTAATAAGTAGTTACAGCACGGGTTCTAAGGACACCAAGACCCGGCGCTTCAAAGATGAGACACAGAGATGTCCGATTTCAGGAGAGGTTTCATAGGTTAACCCTTCCCCTTTTTTTTTTTTTTTTTTGTTTTGTTTTGTTTGTTTGTTTGTTTGTTTTTAAGTTTAAACTGTTTTACTCAAACACACTGGCTTGAAAAGATGACCTTAACATTTAAATGTCTGTTTAAGTTTTTGTTGTTGTTACTGTTCAGACGGGATGTCACTCTGTAGCCCTAGCTGGACTGGAATGCACTGTAGAGTCTGGAACTCATGGCAGTCCTCCTGCCTCAGCCTCCCAACTGCTGGGATTAAAGATGGGAACCATTGTGCTCAGCTGAGTAAGTTTTAATCTAGCTCCATATCATTGGTATGAACATTCCTGGAGAAAGGGAACACAGAAGCCCCTTGGTAAAGTCACCGTATATTACAGTCCTTTGTTTTCAAGGATCCAAATATAAGTCCAGAGCGAAATATCAGTCTGGCAGGTCTGTTAGGTTGAAAGGAGAGAAGAAACCAGTGGCACACAGTACCTTGAGAGAAACACGCCAGCTCCTGCCCAATCAGTCCCCACAAATCCAATCTAGTGCACTGCTCAGCACGTCCCCGGCCAGTGCCGTGATTAAAGCCATCTGCAAATGGCTTTCAGGGAGCATAGTCAACAAAGCAGAGCGTGCACATCTCGGACATGCATCTATTTAGTTAAAGACATCTTTCAAATCCTTTTGTTTTTATTTTTAAGTTAGAACATTGCTGCTGATGTAAAATTCAGGCTTTATGAGTGTCCACATTGGATTGTGAGCCCTGGCTTGGCCTGCTCCGTTCAGGGAATGCTAAGTTCTCTTGAAGGTTCCATCCCATCTGGCCTTTTTTCCACTGTGGGCAAGAACTGCCGTTTCTTCTGGTGAGTGTTGAGCATTAGCTCCTGCCCTGATAGGAGCTCAAAGATCTGCCCTTGAGGGTGGAATCAAGGCTGATTGGTCTTTCTGCAGTGAGGCCCTGAAGTCTCTCTTGTCCTGGTCTACTTTCCTGGGTGGGCCTGGGCAGCCTGCCACTGCCCATGAGAGAACTCTGCTAAGGCCCTGTGAAGCCGACAGAGTCATTGACAGCCACACTTCTTTTGTCGAGAAAGAATCTATACTGAGCCTCTCCTGCTCAGTCTGCCACTGCATACTTGCTTGGTATGAACAGCCCTTGCCATGACCTGTGAGGTTTACTCTTGACTTAGGGAGAGGGGTCCTGCCCAGGAGTTTCCTGCTGGGAATTCATTGCTGTTTTACTGTCCTTGCCTTTGCCTTTCCTTTTCCAAGGAGAAAATGCTGTGTGTGTTTTATGGCTGGCAGTTCATCACAGAGTGTGGACCAGCTATAGGGTGGGTCCCTGTTTGACTTCATCATGGGTGTTACGAGTTCTTTCTCCCTGGAGACAAACGTGAAGCACACTTGGAAGGTGAATGGGGTGGGAGCAGGTGGCCCCAGCCCCACCCAGCATGTTTCTCAGAGACATCCTAAGTGGCATGGGGTGAGCAGCTGTGCTTGAAGGCCACTTACTGACTCGGGTCAGAGTGTGTGAAACAAGTAATTGACAACATTCCTAGATCAGACCCAAGCCTGTGGGAAGTTCTGTCTGCATTTGGGAGCATGTGGGCTCCAGTCAAGTCTGTGCTGTGCCCTTTAATTGCTTAGTTTAGACCATATTTCTATTAAATATGATTAAATATGTTTTCTATTAAATACTGATTAAAATATGTTTCCAAGCTGGGCGGTGGCAAATGCTTTTAATCGAAGTACTTGGGAGGCAGAGGTAGGAGGATCTCTAGAGTTCAAGTCCAGCCTGGTCTATGTAGTGAGTTCCAGGAGAGCCAAGGCTACACAGTGAGTGAGACCTTGTTTCAAAAATTAAAAAAAAAAAAAGAAAGGAAGGAAGGAAATAGAGAGGAGAGAGAAAGAAAGAAAAGAAAGAAAGAAAGAAAGAAAGAAAGAAAGAAAGAAAGAAAGAAAGAAAGAAAATGACTTGAGGGGGCTGGAGAGATGGCTCAGAGGTTAAGAGCACTGACTGTTCTTCCAGAGGTCCTGAGTTCAATTCCCAGCAACCACATGATGGCTCACAACCACCTTGAATGAGATCTGGTGCCCTCTGTTGGTTGGCATGCAGGCAGAAGACTGTATACATAATAAATAAATAAAATGTAAAAAAAAAAAAAAAAAAAAAGGTTATTTTTTTAAAAAAGAAAGAAAATGACTTGAGCCCACACCATAACATCATTTGATAAATTTTATGTCCTGGAGTAATTGTCTTTAGCATTGATCTAGAAAAGGAAGTGAAACGTCACAAATCCGAACTGAGAGTGTCTGGAGACTGACAAAGCCACAAAACTGAGTCCAAGTAGAGCAGTGTTGGCAGGTGTGACACCAAGGCCACACAAACTCAGCCATGGTCTGAATCCTGGCGTCAGCAGCTCAAACACAGATGCTGAGACTTAGGCTGGCATTTCAAACATAAACAAGCAGCTAGGCTGACACGGGCAGGCGCCCTGAACCCGAGGGACTTGTTGCTATGTGCAGAGTGGAACAGGTTGGCTTAGGAACAGGCTCTCCCTGAATAACAGGCAAACGGCACTGGCTGGCCTCCGTGAGCCCTGTTCACAGCCTCACTGCCAGCGGCTGACCAGGCTGGCTGGGACAGAGTCTTTTGCCTTATCAACAGGTATTTATAGTGTCCACTGTTTACGGCTGTGCAGGGGGTGCCTTTGGGCGTGAGGTAGAGCGCAAGGACACACCACTCTAGGATCGTAGCCTGTGGGGTCATTCCTGATGCCCTAGAAAGGGCTTTGAGAGCAGAGAGGGCTGTCTCAGTGGGTTCCCTGTGGACTTACATTTTGTATGTTTTGTATGTTAGGATAACTAGAATAGTTTTCTGGGTCTCTTCTCCACTTAAGGCTGAAACGCGTCGGGAAAGGGCGGGACTCAGGTTGGCCCAGCCCTAAGGACTCTGCTTCCACCCTTTCAGCCCTAATGCCACAGCAACATTAGGTCTTAGAGTATGTGTTTGTTAGGACAGAGTTCTTCCCTACCTGCAGCCTGTCTGCTCAGTGCCAAGGGGCTCTTCCAGCCTGTCAGTAGAGAGCTACCCACAGTTCTGTGGTTATCCATGGGTTTTACTCTCTATAAAACAGAACAAAATAAAAATAGACAAGAATATTCCCTGCATGTTTTCCTGTGGGGCCTGCAAGGTCAGGGCTTGGTGGCTTCCTGCAGCACCAGCCCTCTCTTCCCCTAGTGGCTGGATGCCCTTCACAGGTGGCTGCCCCACCTTCCTGCACCCCTGCCTGCTCTGCATTCCAAGCAGGAGGGCTCCTCTGAAACCCCAGCAGAGGTCATCACAGCAGTGTTTTCAGCTCTAGTGCACAGTGTGCTATCCTTTAACGGTGCTGTGATTAACTGTCATAATATACCAAGGGAAAGCCAATTAGGACCATGATCTCATGCTGGGTACTTCTGCATTCGGGGTTGCCATTGTGTAGTACTAGCTTCCAACGCCTTTAATTGGCATTCATTGAACCAGGAACCACCCAGGAAGGTCCTTGGGCCTGGACCCGGCAGTCCTTGGCAGTCCTTGGACTGCCCACTGTCATGGCCAGCCGGTGGCGGCAGGGAGCATGATTCTGCCACTCTGCGCTGTGCTGCACCAGAGCCAGAAGGCCTTGAATATGAGCAACTGAGGCCCACTCAGGAGGTGACCTCAGTGTCTCACCTGACCCTTGACAAAGTCAGAGTCTCTGTTGCTTAGCAACATCTTGGCCCAGGCAGGGCACTTGTTGAGTGCCTGAGTCGGCCCAGGCCCCCTGGCATCTGTCTGAGTAGCAGAGTTAATTTTACCTTTTTTTTTTTTTTTTTTGGTGTAAGCTATCATTGTGCAAAACCAATGTGAGCCAGTGATGTACAGGGTGAGATTGTGCCACCTTCTGTAGACTGGTCACCCTTGTGACCTATACCAGTGCTGACTTACCCTGCAGTTCTGCTTTGACCGTGCCTCTCTAGCTGTGTGTCCCAGAAGTGTGGTTGTTGGCCAGCACCACGGCTCCACAGAAGAGACACAGGAGATGCTTTTGCTACTTCTCGTCCTTCATAATTAGAAGCCTGGGCTGTGGCAGTGGTCTGACTCTGACCAGCCCTCTGAGGGCTCTCATGCTCCCAAAGTACCTTGGGATCCAAGCATGGGGTTCCTTAACACCGGTAGTCAAGTGAAATCTAATGCCAATTTTATCTTACACATTCAATAGGAGTGGCTGTTACGTGCATGCTGGTATAATTAGGCAAATGAAAGCAGTTCATACATGTGGCTATCACATTCACATTATAAACTCATGTCCTCACGCTCTACCCAGGCTTTTCCGAGTCTGCTAGTCTTGCTGTTGGTGGTGACCTTCACACAGCCTCATTTATACTCACTGTATTTGGCCCTCATCCCCCTGTGAGCACCTATCTTAGGTTGAATTCTCCGAAAGCAGGAATTAAATGCAAACTGCTTATTTGGAGGTGACTCCAGGGAGCATTAATAGGAGCTGAGGAGGGGACCAATGGCATCCTGGGTAGCAGGGCACAGACCTCCTTAGACTCTGGGGGTGGAGCTAGGGTTAAAGAGTTGTGAGCTGCTCCCCCAGGGTAGGTGGGACATGTGACTAATACTTCAGCCCAGGGGTTATAAGGGCTTACATTTGCAAGTGCTGAGTGTGGGGTGGGGGATGCTGCTATGAGCAACCTCTGAGCAGCCTGCTTAGCTGACTTTCGTGGTCCTATACCAAGCCCTCTGCTGCCCTGTGTGCTGCCCCTTGGGCAAGCTCCTCATAGAGGAGCTCTGCTGCTGCCTTCCTGCAGAGGAAGGCTTGCTGCTAGCTGGGGCTGCTTGGTAGCAGAAGGTGGGGACAGGGAGAACAGACTTGCCCTCAAGGTCAGCCAGGGAGACCAGGGTTCAGTGAGTAGAAAAACAAAACTAAGTAGTGGAAACAGCTGACATCAAGTCCCTTTTCTCAGGAGAGGAGAGGCTTTGGGTGACAGAGCAGAACGGGTACTGGGATTCTCGCCAGCAAAATCCAGGCTCATGTCATCAACCCTGGCCCAAACTACTGTCCACAGTGGCTGTCATTTCACACACTTGGGAAGGAAGGGAGCCTGTGCCAGCCTCCCTTGTGGTGGGTACCCTGGCACCTGTGTGCCTGCCTGCCAGGCTGGTGAGGATGGAGACCGCCTCCCCCAGTGCAGCAGGGCCACAGTAGGGAAGAGCTAAGGACAGATGGCCAAAGGTGTGTCAGCTCTTTGTTCTGTTCTGTCGCTTCTTCCCAGTGTTTGAGCTCAGTTTTTCCTTTCTTCTGTAAAAAGAACGGCATGGTTTTAACATTCTTTTTCTTCACCCAAATGTTTTATTTTGAAATAGTTATATTCACAAGTTACAGAAATGATTCCGAATGGTCCTTTGTGTGGTGCCATCCCCCAGTTTCTGCCTGTGGGGAAGTGCTCCATGCAAAAAGCCCTAGCACGCCCCAGCAGCCTATCCTACACCGAACACTGGAGCCACCACAGAGATCTGCCTCATCTGGCCGCAGGTCCGTACTTCATTCCTGTGTGCCATGGAATGTTGATGGCCTTAACATCCCACTCCTCCAGTTAAGTGGAGACATGGCTTGTTCTTGGCCCCATGCCTCCCAGGCGAACTGGGACACCCTGTGCCCTGGCTGGAAGCTGCCTTGTCAGCGTGGCCATGTGTGCCTTTCTGCTTCGGGGTGTGGAGAAAGGGTGAGAATGATCACTGGTCTTCATCTTGGTGCTTTTGTGGATCTTCAGGGACGGTACAAGTCAGTGTGGGCTGCTGGAGCAAGTTCCACGGACCAGGTGACTTAGAGGCACTGAGGGAGTCCCCAGTCACATGAGCATCCCTCACGAGGGTTCTCCTCCCGGCTCAGACACCAGAGGCCTACGTACCACGTGCTTTCTTCACCTTCCAGCCTCTGGATTGGAGGGACACCATTCAGGGCATCTTCACCAAGGCCTGCTCCATATCTGCCACTTCCTACCAGAGTCAGAAAGCAAGAAGCGAGGTTTAGCCAGTGTGGTACCCAATTCAGTTATTTCTACATTATTGAGCATCTCTGGGTCTCCACGCTGCACCCACTGACCTAGAGACCCGCAGAGGTCCCTGCTTCCCCAGCTCATAGGTCTCCCTCTGGTGTCCTCACCCTCCTGTCCTGCCTGCTCACTGGTGTGTAGAAGAGCAGGAAACCTGTACCAGCTGACCCCTCCCCCACTTCTGGGAGCAGATGGGCCTGGGGCAGGGGTGGGGTGTCTAGAATTTGCATGTTCCACAATGTTATTTTTGTTGTTGGTTGGTTGGTTTTTCAAGATAGGGTTTCTCTGTGTAGCCCTGGCTGTCCTGGAACTCGCTCTGTAGACCAGGCTAGCCTCAAACTCAGAGAGTGCTGGGATTACAGGTGCACACCACCATGACCCGGCATGCTTCACAGTTTTGACCAGAGCCACCCTGTATATCTTCAACCCTGCAGGAGTGTGTTTGAGATTCTGGTGCGTGCACACAGCCTGAGCCCTAAGCTAGAAATGTGAGTCTCCAGACCACTCCTTCAGCCTGTACACCCCCACCCTGCAGCAGCTCACTTACTGATCAGGCAAAAGGGGTGTCTCGGAAGACAAGCTGTACCCCAGTTAACAAAGAGCTGGGAAGCCCAGGCTTGGAGAGGGGCCCCTCTTCCAGGCCCCCTCTGGGGTCCCAGTAAGACTCCCCTTTGTGTCTAACCTGCCCAGTCTTGCCCTCTTCCCTGTTGCCCTGGAACTCGGGAAGGAACAAAGCGGCCTTGCCATGGGTTTGCTGCATCTGAAGTGAGCACACACTCCCATTCTAAGTCTTTATTGATTATTGGATTGGCAGAAATCCAGTAAGTAATCAGAAGTAGGACTCATAAAATTAAAACACTGAGAGAGGCTGTTGTCCTGGGTCTCACTCATTGATAAACTGGATCTCTCCTGGCCCCTGTGCAGACCCGGCTCTGGCACTGACCCTTATTGCAGACCCACTGGGCTTGGGGGTAATGCTGCCGTGGGGCCTTCATGCAGGCTGAGGCTGTGGAGCATTGTCAGCTCATGGGTAGGGCAGCCTAGGGGTCTCCCAGCACAGACATCAGAGTGGTTATGTGACCATTTCCCCTGCCTCCCCGTCTTGTGTGCCGCTTAATCTTAGTGTTCTTTCTGAGCCGATGATCATTTGGTTGTCCCAACCGTGACAGTGAACCACACATGTAGGTCTCAGAGCCTTTCCTAGGGGTGGGTTAATCTCTGTGCTTCTTGCCAGTGGGGCGCTCACCTCCCCCAACTCTGTTGCATATGGCTCCCCACACACAGTGGCCAGTGGAGCTGGCTTTCTGTGCGCCTTGTACGGGGCTTCGTTTCTTCCGTCCTTGACCTGTGGCCTCCTGTTTCCTCCCCAGCCAGATGAGCCTCTAGCCCTGAGCTGAGTTTTGCTCCTGCAATCATAGGCACCCTGTGTTCTGCAGGAATAGCAGCAGAGGCGATAAGCTAGAGGAAAGCCAGAGGTCACTAACACTTTAAGCAGAATAGTGGTGGCGAGAGCTGGGCGCAGTGGCATTGAGAAGGGCTGTGGGCGGCCTTTGTTATTGCCATGGAGACCAGGAAAGGTCCGCTGTGCTGGTGAGAATCTAGGAAAACTTTTTCCCCCCTTTTTCCTTTCGCCCTGTCCCCAAGAGGAAAGGCTCCAGTCGTGACAGTGGAGTATTTTTTTTTTACCTAAGTTGTTCTATTTACCAATAAAGATTTGCAAGTCAGATATTGGGATGAAAACCTACTGGATCAGAGAGGCAGATAAACAACCCACTGACCTTTGTCCCACACCAAGAAGGCCCTCAAGTCTCTAAGTCCCTCCCTACTCCTTCCTGTGTGTCTCTCTCTCTGACTTCCCAGGTCCTCTGTACTCTCTGTGGCTAGTTCATGTCACTCCCTCCCCATCCCTCCAATCCAAGATTAATTTTATTAACACAGTCTTGGAGTTTCCCAATACAATCAAATATCCCACAATGTTTCCCCCTTTTTGAAAATCTAAATAAAAAGGGAGAATTTTAACTCTAACACAGTAAAACTATATACAATAAAAATAAATATCAGGTAACAATTATATTCACAATGTCCAGTCAATTAGTATTTGGCAAATTCGAAGTAATTACTCTATTATCTATCCTGTCTTGGTGAGTCCAAAATTTTCTACCTAAACCACTTTCTATCATAACTTGTATTACCAGCCCACAAATATCTTTTTAGGCCTTAAAACATTTTCTTAGATAAACAACTTAAGTTTTTATGTCTCGTAACTGTATAAACTTTACATGTGCTTGTCCTGTAGGATTGTATGGTATACCTGTAATACGCAAAGAGCTGTTTCATCTTACTAGACACATATGCTAGAGCATTGTACAGGTATCCCCATAATAGCCATAACGTCTAATAAATGTATAATTACAGAATCAGCCTTTTCAGAACTTAAAGCCGTTGTCCATTGAAATCCTGAATATGTATCTATGGTATGATGCACATACTTTAATTTTCCAAACTCTGAAAAAAATTAAACACATCCTTTTGCCAAATTTCATTTCTTCAGGTACATTTTGGGTTACTTCCTGCAGGAAATGTAGTTTGGTTATACAAAGAACAAATAGGACAGTTCCGTAAATTTCCTTGGCTTGTTGCCAAGTGATAAAAATCTTTCTTCAAACCTTTGCTATTGATGTGGTGTTTCTTATGAAATTCCAAGACTTCAGGCACAATTCTATTTATTGATGAAGAATGTCACCGTTACCTTGTGGTAGAGGCCCTGGCAGACCCATATGGGATCCAATATGTGTTACGCACAATGGATGATTTCTGTTTCTGATTACTTGTTGTAATTGAATAAATAGTGAAGTTAATTCTGAATCATCTGGGATAAGTTCCACAGTTTCGGTATGAAAAACAACTTTCTACTCGTTGAGAGTCAGTAACTCTATCAATAATACCATGAGAATAGCATATAATTCTGACTTTTGAACAGACTCATAAGGGCTTTGAGCCACCTTTCCTGATTTATTGGCATCAGTTTAGAATGTAGGGGCTCCAAAAATTGGTGTGCCTCTTACTATGTAAGGGAGAATCCAATTAGTTCTTTTTATAAACTGGAGTCTCTTGCTTTTGGGACATTTTTTGTTATTCTCTCCCAAGAAATTATTTCAAGCTCTTTGCCAGTGCATTAGTAAAAGGTACCACAATTTCTGCTCAGTGTATTCCTGCTAAAAAGTCTCAGTTTTCCTTTCAGAATTTTCAGAAACCTTTTTACATAGGGCTTAAATTTTTTTACTGTGTTTATACTAAAAATATCCATTCTAAGATATCATCTTCTCTCTGCATAAGAATTCCTGTAACAGAATGAGTAGAAGGTAGAATGACTAGGATACGATCAAGCTCTGGATTCAAGTGATCCATCTGTGCATCCTGTAGATTCTACCAGAGCCAATTCTTTCTCAGCTTCAGCTGATAATTTTCTTGGACTATTTACGTCCTTATCATCTTGTAAGGTTTGAAATATATTAGTGGCTCTTCGCCAGGAGGAGGTGGTGCATGCCTTTAATCCCAGCACTTGGGAGGCAGAGGCAGGCAGATCTCTGTGAGTTCGAGGCCAGCCTGGTCTACAGAGCTAGTTCTAGGACAGCCTCCAAAGCCACAGAGAAACCCTAACTCGAAAAACAATAACCTCAACAACAACAACAAAAACAAATAAATTACATAGCTCTTAATTAGTTAATCTAATTATAGGCCTTAGCCAATTTATATCTTCTAGCAACTTTTGAAAATCATTAAAGGAGTTCGTAGTTGATCTCTCCTGATTTGTACTTTCTTTAGTTGGATTTGCTGTAAACCTATCTGATATACTAGGTAATTAATAGAATCTCCTCTTTGTATTTTTCCAAGAGCAATTTGTAATACCGAGAATGGCAAAATTCTCTTTAGTTCATCAGACGTTTTTTCCTTAAGGTAGCTGCATCTGAATTGGCTAGTAAGATATCATCCGTATAATGGTAAATAATGGTAAATTATAGGTTGAGGAAACTGTTTACAAAATATTTCTAATAGCTGTTGTGCAAAATATTGACACAAGGTGGAGATGTTTAACAATCCTTATGGAAGAACTTTCAACTGATACCTTTTTTTTTTTTTTCTTTTTTTCCAAGACAGGGTTTCTCTGTGTAGCTTTGGAGCCTATCCTGGCACTCACTCTGGAGACCAGGCTGGCCTTGAACTCACAGAGATCTGCCTGCCTCTGCCTCCTGAGTGCTGGGATTAAAGGCGTGCGACACCACGGCCTGGCACTATGATAGCTTTTAACAGGCTGGAAATTATTATAAATTATAACTGTGAAGGCAAAATTTTCTCTGTTCTGTTCTTGTAAAGGTGTAGTAAAAAGGCAGTCTTTTAATCATTCACTGTAATAGACCATTCCTTAGGTAATAGAGAAGGCAAGGAAATTCCAGACTGTAAAGAGCCTTATTAATAGCTCTCAGATCTGTTACCATTCTCCATTTTCTTTATTTCTTTTTAATAACAAATATAAGAGAAACCCAAGGACTAGTCAATTCTTCTATATGTTGATCATTTAGCTGGTGTCTGATGTCAAAGACCATTGTTCCACTCACACAGGATTGTCAGTCAACCATTTTAAAGGTTGGGCAGTAGGTACCTTTGAAAGAACACCAGCTGTTGTGTCCTTCTTATGAACAACCTGAACAGTCTGTGACTGTTCTTGATAATACATTTTAATATTCTTCTCAGAAGCATTCTTTATGTTATGGTTTGTTTCTGAGATTGGAATAACATTAATCTTTGTTTTCCATTGCTATGACAAATCATGTCCCTACAAATTCATTGCTATGTTAGCCATATATGGATTTAATTTTCCTATCTGTCCTTCTGGTACACCTTTGCTTTTTTTTTTAACCTGAGATAAAGTTCTAATCCCTAAAAATTGAACATTTATCTCCTGAGGAGGCTAATCTGAATGCCAAATTTTGGTGAAATTATGGTTACATCTGCACCTGTGTTAAGTAATCCTTCAATTACAGTGTCATTTATTCATGTTTTTAGCTTTGGTCTTTGATCATTTATAGAAGTTTGCCAAAATACTTGTTTTATGGTCTCTCCTGAATTTTTTGTTTTATCTACTAAAGCTGCTTTGTCCTTGATCACATCCAGAGCAATGTGCTTTTCTTTTTTTTTTTTTTTTTTAAACAACAGACATTAAGTCTTTTAATTGCTCTGTGGATGGATTTCTCCAATGCTGATAGGGAATAATCAAACCAAATTTGATATTGGGGCCCCTAAGGCATTTCCCAGTAGCAAAGGGTTACCTTCCCTGTGCCTTGTCAATCTGTCTTCGTTAGTCTAATGCCAGGCTTTGCCACACCTGCATGCTCCAGAAGGCTGGGCCCTCTGTTTGGATTATCTTTAGAAAATCCTTGTTTCTAGGAATGCCTTGCCTACAGTCCTTTTTCTGATGATCCTGCCTACCATACTTAAAACACCTGACTTTTGATTTTTCTTAAAAATTTTGGAAATCACTTCTATCAAAATAGCATCATAAGCATGAGATCCAATATCAGCCATATTTCTAATCCATTCATCTATTGGTGCTGATATTTCCTTTAAAGATCTGATCACCCTTTTACATTCTGAATTAGCATTTTCAAAAGTGAAGGATTCAGTTAATATTCATCTGACTTTTGAAGCTGATACTGTCCTATTTACTGCTGAAATCAATCTTTACAAAAAAATCAGTGAAAGATTCTTTTGGACCTTGTATAATTTTAGCAAGTGACTCAGACTTCTTTCCTGATTTTTCATCTTGTTCCAAGTATTCAGAGCTGCTAAATGACATAGCGCCAAGATGTAGTCATCAAATCCAAACTGTCTTTGCAACTCAGCATATTGGCCTTCACCTGGAAACTGTACTTGGGAAATAGCAATACCTCTAGCCCCATTTCGTTTTTCTCTGGCCCCAGCTCCCTCTTTCCACCATGTTCACCATTGTAACTGAGGACCCGCTTGTAATACTGCTGTAACTAGATCTTTCCAGTAGCTAAATCTTTTTAGTCTTGGGAGATAATTCTGAGTTGCCCATGAATCTGTGCTTTACTTAGGGTGAATGCATACCATATGAAATGGCCAATTCCTTTAATCTCCTCAAATCTAACATTTCTAGGATTCCATTTAACTTGTGCATAACCTTGGGGGTGCCTATGTCTGTTGGTCATTCTTGTGTAGATACTGAAAAAAATGAAGGTTGAATTTCTAGCGACCTGTGGTCTCCCCTTTCAGTTTCATCATGCAGTGACACAGTAGGTTTTTGTCTAAATTCCTCTGCATATAAATATTTTTCTTATTTTCATTATTCGAGACAGGGTTTCTCTGTGGCCTTGGAGGCTGTCCTGGCACTCACTCTGTAGACCAGTCTGGTCTTGAACTCACAGAGATCCACCTGCCTCTCTGCCTCCCAAGTGCTGGGATTAAAGGCGTGGGCCACCACTGCCCTGCAATATTTCCTATTCTTTTTTTTTTTTAAACATTTTATTTATTTATTATGTATACAATGTCCTACTTGCACATTTGCCTGCATGTCAGAAGAGGGAAGAGGGCACCAGATTTCATTACAGATGGTTGTGAGCCACCATGTGGTTGCTGGGAATTGAACTCATGACCTCTGGAAGAGCAGCCAGTGCTCTTAACCTCTGAGCCATCTCTCCAGCCCGCAATATTTCCTATTCTTAACATGGGAACGAACATCCTTTGAACTCCCCAGGTGTCTTACAAAGGCTGTGAGGATCTTGGGGCTGTGGTGCAGCAGCAGCCCCAGCCTAAGACGCCTGAGCAGTGCTATAGTGCAAGCGGGTATCTTCCAGCAGCCGCCGCCGCCGCCCAGGGTGCAGGCAGGGAGATCACAGTGGGAGAAGACGCTCTAGGAGCGCCAGGGAGAGATGGCTCTAGGAGCACCAGGGAGAGATGGTAGCTTCAAAAGTCACTGCGTGATCTCGTCACACACTGGATGCCAAATGTTGTTTTCATCCAAGTTGTTCTATTTACCAATAAAGACTCAGGAGTCAGATATTGGCATGAAAACCTGCTAGATCAGAGAGGCTGAGAAGCAACAGCTCACAAGGGAGCATCTCTCCTTCTGTCCCAAACCAAAAAGGCCCTCAAATCCCTAGGTGAAGATGCAGCTGGAGCAATCCTAGGTGGGACAACACTGTGTACCTCAGGGTGAGCCACTGTTTGTTCCCTCTCCTTTCCTTTTTAGGGATGCCCCTAAGACATCTGTGCCTAAGAGCCAGTTAGGGTTTAACCTCATTGAAGGCTCACTTTTTCCATCTGTATCAAGTAAGTCGCCCAGAGCCCAGTGCCTACCGGTTGTAGCCGTGGAGCACAGAGGGAAAGCTCCAGAGGCCTGCGAGTGTGTTGGGGGCAAGTCTGTGTGTGCAAGTACCTTGACCTTCCTGTGTGCAGCCAGGCCACCTCTGCTGCCTCCATGCAGTAACTTCGGGTATAGGGACTAGCATGTGTGTACCGAGTGACAACCGCTCCATTTTGCCTTACTGCCTGCATGAAGGGGTTTGGCTCCCATGCATGGATTAATCTTAGGTGGGTTATAGCTAGCAGAGAGGGCCAGCCAAGTAGAAGCCTTGCTCTGGCTGTGAAAATCTGTTCTACTACATCAGGGAAGAGCCGAGACTGGACTGATCCTAAGAGGCATTCAGAGGGAAGAGTGGGTAACTGCAGAGGAGCACAGGCCAGAGACCTTCTGTGTCAGCAGGAATGGGGACAGGTCACGGGGCACAGATTGGCAGGAGCATCATCACGTCTTCCACAAAGTCAGGCTTCCTGAGCTCTGCTGCTCCCAGAATTCTCATGTGTGGAGACTTTTCTCCAGGATGTCATTTCGGTGGGTTCTTGCACTCTTGGTGGGGCAGAGGCCAGGCTGGGCATGGGTTAGCTCCTACCTCATAGCTGAACCTTTTTCTCTTAGACAGAGACTCAGGTTTGCTTTTGCCTCCTGTCCTATGGTCTGCCCTGGCAGGGAGGGCTCCTTATGTGGAAAAAGGCTTAGGCCTCATAACCTGCTTTTGTGCTCCCTGCTTGGGCCCCTAGGCTGGCTGAAGGCAGTTCTGGCTCACCACCTGCCACGTGTGTGGATGAAGGCTGGAATTTAGGACTACAGCAGCCTCTGGGCACAGAGCAGAGCCTTGGCTCCACTGATGCCTATGTGCTCTGATGGTGAGCTCAGAAAGGCCAGACCATGGCTGTTTGTACCGAACCCAGGTAGCAATAGGTGAAAGCAAGGACACTGTTCAAACAGATCTACAAAGGAGGAGGAGGTAACCACCGCCTAGTGTTGGCTCCAGTCAGTGGAGAGACTTCTAAGAAAAAGCATCAAGAGCAGGACTCCGCTCTGGGAGGTGGGACATGCTTGATAAGGAAGGTGGTTGGAAAGTTGGTGCTTCCAGGGGCTTTTTTCTGCAGCGTGCCCCGTTGTTTAGTGGGAGCTTCTGGTCAATTACAAGCCCTGTTAAGGAAAGGAATGCAAACATCAGTTTACTGTAAAGTGTAGATGTGTGGTGTCTGCTCTTTGGAGGGAGCCTGGGTCAGTCTTTCCCTCAGAGTGACTTTGCTCACGTTGTGTTCTCCACTCTTTCTTACCATCCACATTGTGATGCCCCACTGACTGGAGTTGACAGTTTGACTTTCTTGCAAGTAAAGCCAGAATTAAGCCACTTGTGAAGCATTGCGAGTATAGAAGAAGTCTTTCAGAATTTCCCAAACTTACTCCACCGACTGCACCTCATTCAGGAACACATTTTCAAATCTTCCCTGTATTATGTGGCTTTGAAGTATCCACTTGGTTGTTACAGAAACAGCTCTTTCACTTGTTTCTTTACTTTTGTAACACTTAATTACATTTTCTTTTCTTTTTCCTCCCTGTGGGGTTGGGGATGGGGACAGAGATGGCACATGCTAGGCACTTACCCTAATACTATGGTCCTAGCCCTAAATTTCCTGTATTCACTTATTTATGTTTAGATGTGGTCGCACTATAGCCCAGGCTGGCCTCAGACTCTAGGCCCTCCTATTCAGCCTCCCAAGCACTGAGGTTATAGGTGTCATTACTACCACCACCCCCCAGCCGCTCTGGTTTCTCATGTACCACCAATAACAGTTTGGGCGTGGTTCCCAGCTCATCTTGATAAGCACAGCACTCACCTGTGAGTGCTAGAGTGCATCCTGCAGGCTGTGAGCCCTGTAGGGCCTGTCACTTGCTGATGGAGGAGGTGCTGTACAGTGAGCTAATCTGCAGGCCAGTGGGGCGAAGGCGGCCACATGCTGTCAGTAGCAGACAGAAGGCCACTAGTCAGGTGCAGGCTCCAGCCAAATGTGCCTGTTTTGTGACCTGCTGTTCAGCTCTTGGGGACCAACTCTCTCCCAAGTGTGGAGAACACAGATACAGCAGTCCCCACCTCTACCCTGTTGGAACAGCACAGGCCTGAACCGTCCAAAAGCTCTTACCAGGAAGGCCCTCCCTCATTGGGACGCTTTGTCCCAAATGAAGAAGCAACCACCAGCTGTGTCCAGGAAATGAGCTATTGTTCACAGAGTTAGTGTACATTTTCTGCCCTTCCGTCTGGTTTATCTCCGAAAGACCTGGCTTTTAACCTGTTTTTAGGTGGGATTCTGTTTATTTTAGAATGAGGTGAGCCTCATTTTAGAATGTAACCACAATGATTGAATGAGGAGGGTGGGTGTTGGACGGTTCCCTGGCATATGCAGTTTATTCCCAGAGCAAGGATGGCATCTGGTCAGCTGGTTCCAGAGCAGGGAGTAGATGGCAATTCAGCTTTTTCAACACAGCCCATGTTTCTTAAGGATTGGGATAAGGAAGCCCTGAGGACCTCCTGTTCTGACCCAGGAAGCCCAGGCTGAAGTTCCCCCAGACAGTGCCGACAGACCCAGCCCTGGAGGAGGAACTGCAGACCCTCATCTTCTAGGGTGATGCCTAGCATGCTTTCTTGGACCACCAGCCAGCTCCCAAATAAAAACACGGAGACCTATGACCAATTACAAATGCTTGGTCTTATCTTATGCTTGTCCCACTATATAACTTATTTTAACCTGTTTCTCCTCATCTACATTTTGCTTCGGGGCTTTTTAGTTTTCTTGCATTCTGTTTGTCCTACTTTCTTGCTTACTGCACATCTGTTGGCTGGCCCCTGGTGTCTTCCTCTCCTTCTCCCTCATTCTTGTTTCTCTCTGCCTGCCCATCCCACCTATCCCTCTATTGCCTAGCTATTAGCTGTTCAGCTTGTTGTTAGACCAGCCATGTGCCTTAGGAGGCAAAGCAATACATCTTTACATTGTTAAACAAATGCAGCATAAACAAATGTAACACATCTTTGCATAGTTAAAGTAATATTCCACAGCAGTGATGTCATCAGGGAATGGAGGAATGACACCAGGACACAGGCCGTTTTCCAGCCATGCTTCTTCATACAGGCTCTGACTTTCCCAGCAGCCTTTGAGGAAACTGGGGCTCAGAGAAGGAAACAGCTGGGCATGCTGGTGCATGCCCCAAATCCCAGCACTGGGGAAACGGAGGCAGGAAGAGCTTGAGTTTAAGATGAACTTGGGCTGCACAGTGAGACTGGCTCAGGGGAGTAGGGAGAGGCAAGAAGAAAAATCATTGGCCATAGCAATGATCTGGTAGGTGAAGAGTCTTCTCACACTCTTTGGGAGTGTGCTAAAGCTCGGAGACTTTGAATGACTTCTCCAAGTTTCTGCTCGTGAATGCAGAGAAGCAGAATTTGAACTCAGGATTTTTATTCTGAAGTCTGCTCTGTCCACATCTGTCCATTTAGCAAACCATGTTATTTTTTGTTGTGTCTCAGAGTAAGTTGCAAACATAAGTACATTTCATCCCTAAACTTAAAAAAGCTTTGTCATTAGCCATGTTTGTTGGTGCACGCCTTTGATCCCAGCACTTAGGAGGCAGAGGCAGGTGAATCTCTGTAAGTTCGAGGCCTACAAATCAAGTTCCAGGACAGCCAGAGCCACAGAAAGGAAAAAAAAAAAAAGCAAAGAAAAAGCTGTGTCATTAACTAGAGTTTAATATTATAGTCTGGGTCTTAAAAGTGGCCTGATAACCTACTCAAAGACATGCCTACATCATAGCTGTCATTGCATAAGCCTTGACAGATACCTACATTTGTGTAAGCCCAAATTCCATTAGGATGTGGAAGACTAGTGTGACCCCAGAATGTTCCCTTCTGTCCTTCCCAGTCTGTCCATCCCCAGCCCCACCCTCCAGCCTCCAGGGCACCCACTCTTCTGGCATTGTCTGTGGCAATTGTTTTTCTGACCTATGACCTCATCTGAATGGCAACAGTGTAGGATGTGCCTCCTGTGTGAGCTGCAGACTTTGCTGTCTGAAAGTAAGGTTTGGGGTTCTGTATGGATTCTCTGACTTCTTCCTGTTCAGCAGTAATTAGGGGTGGCAAGTTGAGGACACCTTGGGGACGCTGGCAGATGGGATAGTGTGTTGACCCTTGATTATATGCGTGTTGTACTCTGACTGCCCTGCTACAAACAGCTGTTCGCCTGGAGGCCTGAGGAGCTGATGCTGGTCCCCTGGTGCCACACACCCACCCCACCCCCCTTTAATCACAGTACACAAAGAACAGGAAGGGGGGGCGGTGTAGAGTGAAGATGACACTGGAAGCAGGATCCACAGCCAGTCAGGGACCTATTCCCCACCTTAGCTTGTGTGACTTAGTTTGTGTCCCTCCTACATGTGCCAAACACTAAGCATAAACTGGCCCAGAACCCAAATACAAAGTCTCATTAATCTTTTAGATAGTTGTCCCACTTTTTAAAGCCAAAACCTGACACATAACCCAGAGTTATGTGGCGAGCAATAATAAAGTTAATTGGAATCTAGGTCTCCCAATTTCTCTCTTTTCAGCAGTTTCCAGAGACTTTGAGTCAAAGACTGTTCTCAGAGTGGGCCATCCAGGCAGGAGGGGGCCAGTTGGCAACAGTTACTTATTTCCATGTGGCTTCTTCTCTCAAGTTCCTGTCATAATTACACATTTCCTTTCTGTTTTCCTATTACTGTGGCAGAAGCAGTCACAGATTGAGGTGCAGTCCACTGGGGCAGAGAGCATGTGGTGGTGGCGGGTGGTCACAGTGCGTCATAGTCGGGAGGCAGGGCCAGATGGGCTCTGCAGCCCAGCTTGTTTTCCTCCTTGTTCAGTCCAGCCCAGCTGTCTCTGGGCACATTCAGGGGTTTCTTCTCACCTAAACCTCTATGAAAACCCCCTCACAGGACTGGGTCTCACACGAGATTCCAAAGCCAGTCAGACTGACAAAGAAGGATCACAAGTCCTGCCCCTGGGTGGAAAAGGGACCCAGCTGGTGGTTGTATGATTGGCAGTATCCCAAGTCCAAAGGAGCAGGCCAAGGGGGCAGAGAGACATGGCCTAGGACTGGGCATCCTTGGCTTTCCTGTATGTCTGCCGCAGTCATGAGGTAGGCTGTTTGTCAGGCAAGACAAAATGTTTTTGAAATGAAACAGCTCTGTTGCCCCTTAGCTTGGAGGAAAAGGGGTCATCCTTGGGAGAAGGCAAGCAGCGAGGGAAAGGAAATTGGAGTGAGGGGATACCACAATAAATATGGTTATCATGAGGGGTTACCACAATAAATATGGTATCAGTCTGTGTACCCTCCTGTGATGAGACAGTGAGACTAACAGTCTGCTCTGTGGAGAAGTTGCCCATTGTTCTGGCTTGCTTGAGAAGAGGGCTGAACCCACTGGCAAATCTTCATTCATCCCGCGCCCCTGAGTACCCTCCCTCCCCCATCCTCCACGCCATGCTGGTCTCTTCTAAAAGCCTTTGACAAGGTTAGAAAATCAAGACAAATCATTTACTTCAGTCCACCTTTGTCTTCCCTGAGGCCTTTTGCAACTCAGTCTGGGAAGGGGAAGACAGCTACCGTAGCCCCAGCCCTGTCACTGACCCTTTTCCAGAGGTTAGGTCACAGCGCACTCAGGGCTGAGTGCCTGTCTGCTCTGAGAGGCAACCGAGCAAGCACAGAGGGAATCATGGGCTCTCATGTGGCTCCTGCTCTGAGTGTCCCTGTCAGCATCTTCTGGATTCCCTGACAGGGTCAGTGGTCGCATGACAAGGTGGGGTGAGCCTCATTTAAGGATCTGCCAAGGTGTGGCACCTCGATTCTTCCCTGGATGTGGGGGTGCGTGCTGTGCCTGCTCCACAGTGAGCTCTACAATAGCCGAGGCTCTGCAGGGCTGGTGAGGAGCTGCGCAGGGTGTAAAATAGGGGAGGAGCTCCAGAGGGTCCAGATGGACCTAGGGGCCGCAGTGTAGGCCACCTTCCCTGCTTTCCCCCTTTATGTAAACATGATTCAAGTTGCAGGGACCAGCCTGGTGACCGAGACACCAGCTCTGTAGAAGACAGGGTGAGATCTAAGGTCCGAGACAGGCTTTCCCCTTTGATGGTTCTTGGCATCGCTGAGACACTCCATTAGAACTGTTAAAGCATCAGAGCCAGACAGGTTTCTGTAAGTTCGTAAGTGGGGGTGCATATCTCTAGCTCTGTAGTGCAGACCTGAAGACATAGCGTGTGCTTTGCAACTCTGGGGACTCCCCAGGCAGCAGGAAGGAGCTGGGGTGGGGTGGGGTGTCCGCTTTAATATTTATACTTGGAACAGGAGGAGGAAGGCAGTTCCTCTCCTCCCCATAAAGTCCCAATGTTGAGGCACACACCTCACTGGTGGCTGTTGTCCTAATGGCTTGGTCCCAAATACAGCCTCTTGACATAGTATTACTTCTAAGTTTCCCACAGGCCCAGAAGTATGAGTGCACTTACCCTCCAGTGTGCCCCCAGGGAATGCCTACACATCACAAACCTCCTGGCACACACAACACTCCTCAACTTGGAGAGGTTTTCCTTCTGCTCCAGTGGCTGTTTAAAAAGTGTAGTTCCATCCCAATGGCTGGATGCCACCACCCATGGACAGCTGCCGGCATCCAGGATCCTGGGGGCTCCACACAGAGGTCAGCAGCATAGCCAGTGTTTGATCCCAGCCATTTGGGGAGTGCACTTCACACAGCCCTGGCAGGGAGCCACCCAAACAGAACCATCCAGAATACCTGCTGAAATAGGTTTGTTTTGTTTTGTTTCGTTTGTTTTGTTGAGACAGGGTTTCTCTCTGTTGAGACAGAGTTTCTCTGTGTTGAGACAGGGTTTCTCTGTGTTGAGACAGGGTTTCTCTGTGTCGCCCTGGCTGGCCTGGAACTGGCTCTGTAGACCAGGCTGCCCACCTTTGCCTCCCGAGTGCTGGGATTAAAGGTGTGCACCACCACTGCCAGGCTTCAAAATATTTTTTAACACAGGAATTCACTGTGATCACTTCCAGGGCCTTATCTTAACCACAGATGCACATTTTCTGTCACAGCTCTTGAGGAGTGCAGTACTAGCCATTGCTCCAAACATGGCACTCACCCCAGCATCAGGAAAAGAAAACCACGTCCTCCTGCCACCCCTCCCTCCTCTTCCCTGGGTGCACAGGAGTGGTGTCTGCCTGCCAAGTGAGTGTGGGATCCACTGCTTCTGAGCTGTGAGTAGAGGTGGGGAGAGCAGCCCTGGGGGCTGCCCAGAAACCCTCCCAGCCACCCCATGTCACCTCTGTAGGTTCCAGCGGCCAAGGCACTGACATGTGCCTTCAGTTCGTCTTTACACCAGACTCTTTGGCGTGACCCAGCTGTGGCAGCTTACAGAACAGTAAAATGTTTGGGCAAAGCCTCCTGCCAGTGTCCACTAGCATAGGCACACAGGGTAGGCTGTGGAAACCCTGGCTTGTGCTGGCCTCTAGGCACCTGTGGGTAGTTCTGGGGACAAGCAGAACTCATGTCAAATGGTCCTCTGGGAAGTCTCAGGAATGAGAGAATACATGGGACCACCACACAGTTCAGCTCTCTCTGCCATGGTGTGGACCATGGCCTTGGAAAATTATTTTTCATTGCTAGGCCAACGCAATGGAAAATATCTGTTCATTCATTCATTCACTTACATGGCCATGCTCAGGAGATGAAATGCACTTGACTTCACTCTTGGGGAGCTGGCCATAGATACCCCCATCTTCCTACTCTGGCACCACCCAGGAATGAAGGCCATTCTTCCCCATGTGGGGAACTGTCTCCTCACCTTGAGCACCTGTTTCTTCCTACAGATGTTCTAGGAAAGAAAAAGGAAGGCAAGGGAGTAGCATGTATTGAGTCCCTGCTCTTTGCCCAGCCATGAGGCTTCTATAATTAGATGAGACAACTCAGGCTTTGAGAACTGGCCCTGAGGTGTCTTCTCAGCTGGGCAGGGTGAGCCTCTCCAGGGGAAGAGGGTGTGGTGTGAAGGAGTGGGAGACCCTGTGTTGAAGTTACAGAAAAGCTGTAACTCTGTGAAAAGACAGGCGTCACGAATAGACACCCTACAGATGGAGTGAACCGACAGTGTGAGTTAGTGAGCACCACTTCTGGAAGACCTTCATCAGAGTTGCTGTGGCTGGGAGGAGGGCTTCTGTGACCTTCTGCTGGCTCTGTCTACATATACACGCAGGTTTTCGTGTGTGTAAGTGCAACAGGCTCTCACATGCCTCATCACGGTGCATATGTGGCGGTCAGAGGACTTCTTCACCTCCCACCTTCCTTAAGACAGGGTCTCTTGTTGGTGGCTGTGCACTCCAGGCTGGCTAGCCGGTGAGCTTCTGGGGATCCTCTTGTCCCTGCCTCCCACCTCACCGTCGGTGCTGTGATAAGTGCAGCTGACACATCCATCCAACCAACCAACCATCCATCCATCCATCCATCCATCCATCCATCCATCCATCCATCCATCCTCCTGTGAGTCAGTGGGATCATTACTCAGGGCCACACATTTGCATGACAAGCGCTTTGACCCACTGAGCCGCCCCCCCCCCCAGACCACACTGCTATGTAGTGCCTGGTGGACCTTCAGCAGACACACACCTTCAGCAGTGACCCCACTTTGTGTGCTTGTAAATGTGCACAAAGACACACATGGAAAGAACACACATTGCAGCCCTGGCGATGAGAAAACGCCCACAGATGTGCAAGGCGGCTGCTCAGCGCGTGATATGAGAGCCGCACGGACAGTGTGGCTCATCCGTTGCAAGTTCTCTGTGAATTGTGTAAAAGCTCCAGAACTCAGTTAACGGTGAAAAGTAAGATACGTGGCGTCTCTGTTGCGGCGGAAGGGTGGGACTGTCCTTGCATTGACCCATATCTGATGAGTGGTCTAAAAGGGTGGCAAGAACGAGGTAACGGGAGGCATACCGTTCGTTCTCTGAATAACCTCTTGTAGTTTCTGAGTAATTTGTTTGTAAAGCAGTATCCATCGAGGGCCAGGCATGGTGGTGTGCTTGGGAGGGCAATGGTAGAGGGATCTCTGAATTCAGGACCAGTCTGGTTTATATATAGTGAGTTCCAAGCCAGCCATGATTACATAGTAAGATCCTGTCTTAAAAGTAACAACCAAAAAAACATGAGTCAAAATGTTTTTTGAGTGGGTTGGAGAGATGGGTTAAGGTTTATGGGCACTTGCTGCTGGCAGAGGACCTTTGATTTGACTCCCAGCACCATAAGATGGCTCATAACCATCTGTAACTCCAGTTCCAGGGATGCTGTGCCTTCTGCTGGCCTCGGCAGGCACTGCACACAGCGGTGCTTAGATAAAATTGCAAGCAAAACACCCATACACATAAAAAAATATTTTCTTAAGCTTCAAATTTAGGTTTTAGTAGGCTGGATCCCTCAGAGGGCAACAGAGGACAATGGGCACAAGCTAATTTTTATTGAGCCATGTTATCCACCAGACACTGTGTGAACATGGTTTATATTTAATCCAGTCTCTATCCATTTACATCCCAGGCTTTAGAGGGTGCTGGTCTTTTCCTGGCTGTCTGGGTCATTTGCCTGCTGAAATGGCCAGAAGCAAAGGGAGGGATGCGTGTGGGTGGCTGTGTACTCCAGGCCAGTGCCGAGACACCCTGGAGCTGACACCCCTACCCATCTGCTTCAGGGTCTGCTTCTCTTGAGTTGTGTCCCTCAGCTTTAGCTGAGCTCTGTAGCTGACGATGGCTGGATTGGCCTAGAGAGGGAGAAGGCACTTTTAGTCCATGCTCTTCTGAGTGTCAGCTGCACGCCCTGGCTGCCAGCTGGGAGTTGTTTTTCTGATTGTCAGACCCAGGCTCCTTACTTGCACTTAGGGGAAAGAGCATCCAAGTCCTTGGTACAAAAGGTCCCTCTTTTCATGGCTTTGGAAGAAACTGTGAATGAGCTCATTATCACTGCAGCCCAAGAAGGGGGCAGGCGATCCTTGTCTGGCTGTCTAGATCTCCCCTGGCCACACACACTGGACTAGGGGCAGATGTGGCAGCTGGGTTCCACAGGAACCAAAGCCAGGTGCTGAGACAAGTGGTCCACCCCAGGGGCCGTGCTGACATTTGGATGCTTTGAGTCTCGCTGTCTCTGCTGTGGGTCCAAGGAAGGGCAGGGTTGATGTCCCTTTTCCCCCAATAAGTGCAAACCCCCATCTGGCCTCCCCGATGCAAAAGGGTTTCCATCCAGGGCTACATCTCCCCCTCCCCCCCACCCAGCTTCCGGGAGCTTCCTGTGTGCATGTGGTCTGCCTGCCTCTACACCTCAGAGCTGGCAGTCATGGCCACCCCTTATCTATCTGTATTACACTCATGACTCTACGTGTTTGGAGCAAAACATAGAGCAAAGCTGTCACGGAACCTAAGCCCTAACGTGCACAGACTACTGGGGTAGGGAGTGAGGCTTCTGAGTCCAGGAGAGAGGTCATGTTTTTACCTCAGCCCACACCACTGCTATGTGGAGCCCCACAGAGTAGTTTTCCCTACCTTCTGGGCTGGGTTAGACCCTGGGAGGACAGACATGGTGGTCCTGACCTTGAGCTGGCATTGCTGGCCCCAGGTTGACCCCTCTCTTGACCCCCCACCTTCTGTTCTTTTCCTTCTGTTTCAGATTGAGAAAATCATGAGCTCCATTGGAGAAGGCATTGACTTTTCTCAGGAACAGCAGAGGATCTCAGGTACTGTACTAGTCCCCACCTTGTAGAGCACGGGCCTCTCTCTGGCTCTGGCAGCCTGAGGGTCTTCTCTGACCCAAGACAAACATCTGTAGAAGAAAGGGGCCAGCCTCAGCCATGTCCCTGGCCCTCTACTGTTGGGGAAATGACTGCATTTCAGAGGGGAGTATAAGCATTGAATCTGAGACTGCGTAATAAGAAAAGGAGTTGCAGTGTCCAGTAGTGTCAGGCTGCTCATTGTCTTGGACTTCATCAAGAGTGGCCCAGACTGGAGTTACTTCCACACCTGTCCCCAGTCCCTGAGGTGGCTCTGGCTCCAGCATGGCCCTCATAGGCCTTGTTCACTGCATTGGCAGTGTGGGGCAGATGAATGTCCCCTGGGGGTGGGGGTGGGGTGGGGGTGTCTCTTTCCTTCCCAGATCTCTCGGTCATCTGCTGGTCTCACCCAGATCCCTACAGAACAGCTCAGTCTGGTCCTCCAAGCCATTAGAGTAAGGTCTGCCTTGCTTTCCTTTTTTGTCAAGTGGGCCATCATGCCGGGGTCTCCTTCTCAGGAGAGATGTCCTTAAAGTGCCTCTTGGAGCTGGTGCTCACGGCCCCCAGAGGCCTGGTTCAGACCACCTTGTAGAGCACGGGCCTACTGAAGCAGGCCCAGCTTCCCTTTCTGAGGAGTGTGCCACCTGGCCCAGCAGCCTTCCTTGTGACGCTTCCCAGTCTTGGGCTTCTGTTGTCCTGCCAAGAGGCCTGATGGAGCAGGGTGCTGTATGAATTGGAGAAAGGAACTGTGGCTAAGCTGGGCAGAGTCTGGGCTCCTGGAGCCACTCTGCCCTGAGTTCAAATCCCAGTTCTAGATACAGACTTCGTTTCATCCACCCGAGCACCAGCTTCCTACCAGCACCTCTTGGGAGGAGGAACAGCCTCAAGCAGCAGGCCCCAAGCCAAGCAGCAGCTGCTCAGAGGAACTGACTGCACTGGGTCTCTAAGAAGGGCAGGACTGCAGCACTGGAGTGCAGTCCTGTTTGGATACCCAAGAGCCCCCAGACTGTCCACCCCAACCCCCAACAGACAGGTCTCACAACTGCTTCATGCCTCTGTCAACTACCAGAAGTCCATCACACTAACCATTCTGTCTAGAGGATAACCTGACTTTCCTGTTTGCACTCCCAGTGACTGCTGAGTGACTGCCAGGTGTAGCCTCCAGGCGGGCCCGGTCCCTCTGGACACAATGCCTGTATGTGGCCTATTGAGATGCAGGTGCCTCCAGCATATTTCTGGAATGATGTGTGGTTCCTGTATATCTGTGACGTTTGTCTCCTCCCTGGCGATACTTGCAGTTGTTCAGGCCTCCCCTTGGCTGTCCCTTGCTGAGTGTCCCTACCCTAGGTGTGTGCTTCTCCCTTGGCCCCTGAGATCTCACCTAAGGAGCATCAGGTGCTGTAGCCTTGCTGTGACATTTTCATGCTGAGTAGAACAATGCTTCCTCAAGCGGGAGGCGGGGGTCACTTGACTGTGGGCTCTGTTGCCCCTTAGTCCCTTCCCCTGGCTGTCCTTGAAACTGCCAACCCAAGTCTTCTGTGCCCCTGTAAGAGGTTTTGGGCCCCCAAGCTTTCAATGAAGCTGCCATCCCCCACTTAGTGCCGGTCTGCATTGCCAGCATCCATCTCCGGAAACCTGTCATTTCACTCTGGCTCCCCCTCAGCAGCAGAGCTTCTGCTCCGATGTCCGATCCTTGATGTATTTTCCTGAGCATGGAAGGGGGAAGGGTGGGAGGGGAGGAAGGGGAGGGCCAGACGAGAGTGAGCAAGGACTGTGGAGCTGGCAGTCAGCAGCCAGCAGTGTGGAGCCCCAGAGCCTCTAGACAAAGCGTTACATTCTGCTGCGGCTCTGTAAGCGCACACATCCGCCGGCAGCAGCCTGGACTGGACCACAGCTGCCCGGCCTGGGATTACAAGCAGGAATGAATCAGCAGCTGGGGTCACACAAGCTCATGAGCATTCAGAAGCCTGCTGCGTAGGTTCCTGGAGCCGACTTTCCATTCAAGGGCAAGTTTAAGAGCCCCCAGACTTGGCGTTTTGGAGCACTGCTACAGCCTGCATCCAGAGACTACCAGTCACCACCCACCATCTGTTCTTCGGAGGACAGGAGAGGAGTGGAGGCTGCCACAGTTGGTCAGCAGGGTCCCTAAGACAAGCAAATTGGCATTGCCCTGCCTTGAAGGGCAGAGACCGACAGTAACGGCAGAATGACTTTCACCGTGTCGAGAAGAGTCCCTGGGAGGTGATGTCTCTGTGGTTGGTCCTTCTTTCTCCTGCCTCGAACCTGTCTTTTCCTCCCCTTCTTTATCCTCCTTTTGCCTGTCCTTGCTTCAAGAACCAAAGAAGTAGGGTGGGGTGTGAAGGCACCCAGCTCAGAACATCTGAGGGCTGCTGGAAGGACTGAACTTTTGTCTTCCCTGCACTGCCCCAGTCCTGTCCTGACCATAGAGCAGGATGAATAAATGTCCCCTTGCCTGTGCATCTATAGAGACGGTGGGACCAGAGACCCCAGGAAGAAAGCTGTGTGTGTTGCTTGACCAGAGAGCAGCGCAATGTGAATAGACAAGCTGCCGGCTCCTGACGGACAAGTGCCGCCTCTTTCTTTTATCTGCTTGGGTTTTGTCTTCTTTGACCAAGAACTGAACAGCCCAGCCGCTTTCCTCTAAGCAGGCAGACAGGCAGGTCACGGGAACTGCCACCGAAGACGGGGAGAATGAACACCACACTCGTGGAAGCCAACCCGGATCAGAAAGGCAGCTCCTCAGGCAGCGCCTCAGCCCAGGAGGCACGCAGTTTGCTGGCCACACAGCCTGGTAGAAGACAGTGCCATTGACCTCGCAGAGCCACACCTGAGCCTGATCCCCACACTCCAGCTCACCTGTCCCGCTCTGCTCCCTGACTGCCCTGAGCTGGGAGCACAAAGATCTGGGGCCATGGTTTGCTTATTCCGGGACTGCTGGGGGAAATCAAGTAAAAGTCCCTTCTGTCCCCCTGCCGTGTTCTGTGCTGCTTGCCTTGCATGTGCCGGGCCCCTGTGAACAGCCACCGCGCTTCCTTCCCGGAGCCCTCGCTGTACTGTATGCCTGTGTCCCCTCCGCTGCATGAAGACTCGTGCTCACTGCCAACTGGTTCACGCTGCAAGGTCACACAACTAGCCCCTCGCCACGGCCCCTCAGCCGCTCCAGAAGTTGCATGGAGAGGAGCAGCCAGGCTGGTGGGCACTTAGGAGCTCTAGCGTCCCCCTCTAGTGCCTGTGGGGACAGACTTTCTGCCATGCCTCTGTGTGGATGGACACTGATGAGGAGTTGACCCAGAGACCATTGGGGGTTGGCTCCCCCAGCCCTAGGGCAAGATCGTGCATGTGTGGCCTCGGCCCTGGCCCCGGACAGCTCCTGTGGTGGGGTGTGAATGGGCAGCAGCCACCCAGGTTGGCCCGTGTGCAGTGCCAGGCAGCTCTGCCCTGCCTGCACGGGGCAAGAGAAGCAGAAGCCTGCTCTCTGTGCTCTCTTGTACACAGTCTGGCTGTTTTATGGTAATGGCTATGGTGTGGCAGTGCCATCTGTCTGCCTCTGAGTGCCGCTGCTACCGCCTTAATGGGTTTTCCCTTTTCAAGCGTCTGCCGATTCCTCTCTCGTCAGGTTCTCGTACGCTGGAGCAGAGCGTCGGGGAGTGGCTGGAGTCAATTGGCTTGCAGCAGTACGAGAGCAAGTTGCTGCTGAATGGCTTTGATGATGTCCACTTCCTGGTAAGTGCTTGCAGGCCACTTCAGTGGTCAATACTGGTGCTGCTTGTTGGAAACTGGCCTCCCTGCCTGAACTGTCCCCGCTGGAGTTTGCATGAGTGTGTAATCCCTTACCTCAGGGAAGAGCTAACAGAGGGAATGTGTACTAAGAAGTCGGCTGAGTGCCTGATGCCAACTCTGTAGATACTCCTGGCCCCACTGTCTCTGTCCCAGACGCCATTCAGCTGGAGCACTCTCAGGAGGATCCCTGACTCAGACCCTTGCCCTAGCCCTGCTTCTTAGACTGGATGCTTGTATGTTGTGTGCTAAGGTACCTTGGCCAGCATGGGGAGCCTGTTCCCAGCAGCTTTGCTAGACAGGACAGCCAGCTACCCCATGGCTGCCTCATCTCATCTGGACACCACAAGTTTCCTTATTTTTCAGACCTTTGTTATTGTCACTGAGGCAAAGGTTCCTGTCTGCCCAGCCAAGTGACAGAGGCCAGGGCCACGTGTGCCTGGCCCCAGACTGTCAGGGAAAGGCTGAGTGTCAGTTTGGTTGCTTTTCCGAGGTTCAGTCTGCACTCGAAATACTGGGGGCAGTGGAACAACCGGGGCCTCTCCTCTGCTCCCTGGGGATTGGGGACTCAGCTTAGACCCTGGGCTGAGGAGCCAGTGGTCCCACTGTCCTCTGTCTCCTAGAAGCCTTGTCCAGTGTGTCTGTCCTCATGGGGCATTCAAGGCAGTACCTGAGCCAAGGCGTGCACACCATAGCAGTGGCTGTGACAGCTGATGTCCTTGTGGTGGGCTGGGCACCAGTCTCAGTGGTTCCTGTGTGTGAGCTCTGTGACTTCCCAGAACCACGAGTGTGTGCTGACATCTTCACCTGCTTCCCGCATACAGACAGTGAGGTGCAGAGGTTAAGTGGTTTGCTCGGGACCACACTGCTGGTGATTGGCCAAATGAAAATGTGTGCTTGGGAGTTATAAAGCAAGGAGCCACTCTCTGAACACTGTGTCACCCACTCTCTCATTTCGGGGGGTGGCACAGCCATTTATGTGTTGCATGTCTTGGTAAGCGAGCAAACCCCCTGCCCTGTTCCTCCCGTTTTCTAGGAGGCCTGTCCCCTCCTCTCCTAGTCCTGGGGGCTTCCGATTGCCCCCTTGAAGCAGAGCTCTCTCACTCATGTTCACTTGCCCTGCACCTCGGGTGAGGGGCCGTGTTTATAGCGCGGGCACAGAGTCCCAGCTGACCCTCTGTCTCAGTGGGATGGACTGGATTTACTCTGTCAGCACAGGCTTCGGTGTCTGGGGAGGGGGGGGACCCTGCTTGTGGCATCCAGGAAAGACCTGATGAAGAGTGTCTTAACCAAGCCATCTCTGTCCCTGGGCAAGTCTGCTGCAAGCCACCCTCTCAGAGTCAGGTTTGGGGCAGTTCTTTTCCAGACTATAGTTTTAAAATAGCAGTTTGTTTCCTTTCTAGTTATTAAGCTATGTGGGTGTGTTTATGGTTCCTGGCTCTTACTTCTGACTCACCATGCTCTTTGGGGAAGAACCATGAACTAGGAAGGAGGGAAGGAGGTGGCTTCGGTCAGTGGGAAGCACAGCTGTGGGCTTTTGTGGTCTTCCCTTCTAAGTCCTCCCTGCTGCTGGCAGGTCAAACAAGAGTGGCCCAGATCTGCAGACACTCGCCATGCTCCAGTGTTCAGGGCTGAGCCCACAGATCACAACTCACATTGCCCAAACTTGGAAAGGGTTCATTTTCTAGCCTTTGAACAACCCCAGGACCCTACTAGAGACCCAAACCAAAAAACAGCTAGATAACATTTGGGGAAACATGGCCCTGAACCAGATGCCCATGTAAGGCACAGGGCCTGTACCAGAAAGACCACCCCGGTGGCCAGCAGTTTGGTGCCTCTAGGGCCTGTTTGGTCTGAGACATCCACAGAGGTGTCCACCCAGAGGTGACCAAGGACACCTGAGTTTAGTGTGTTGCTTCAGGTGCCCGGAGTGGCCAACACAGCATCCTGGGTAATTGTGCGCCAACTGCCAGTAGGCTGAAGATAAGTCTTAGCAGAGGCCTGTTCCCATTCCTGAAACATGCCCTAAGCACATGAGCCCAGTGTCGCCCATCCAGTTTGGGTTACAGTAGACTGTGAATGTTTCCACCAGATGCAAAGTAGCTCCAGTAAACCCAGATCCAGATGTGTTGGGAACATCTGGACACACAGGTTCACAGTCAAGCTCTGTGTCAGGGCCCTTGTAAGCATTATGGAGCCCTGTGCATAGTCAGACGCTTTCTCCATGCCAGATCATCCCTGCCCTGAGGTTTTCAGTGACAGGGGACCCTGACATTTGCATTGAGTCCTTGTACTTCTGTCTGTCTGCTGCTCCCAGGTTCACCTTTGGGGCCACACAGAACACGTGCGCCCTCTAGATGATTGAAGGCTTCTCGGTGCTCTGTGTTGTCTGGGCTCGGTGGTCTTAATCCTGACTGTTGCCACAGTGATCGTGATGGATTTGGGCTAGCAAACGTCTTCCACACCCTCTTGCCTGTAGACAGAAAGGGTCAAGCCACGGCCTTGAGAGCTCCCATGAGCTCTTGAGCTGATGGGGCCTGGTGAGGGCCCAGTGCTAGCACTAGGAAACCAGGCTGTCTTGCCAGCCAGTGGCCACCACGCTCCTCGTGCCTCATAATCTCCACCACAGACCATGTCCACAGGAAATGGGCTTTCTCGGGAGTAAGGAACAAATGCGTTCAGTCAGTTCAGGAGGAGGTCATTGGTGGCTGGCACACCCATGCCTCCAAGCATGCTGGGCCGCTGTCTGACAGCCTCGTGGGAGTTTTGATGTCATAAATGATGGTGACCCTGAGGCCAGAGGGTTGTAACAGGTGTGAAAAGACACAGTGACGAGTATCTGATGGAGGGAAATCCATTCGTGTGGGGCTGCTGAGGCAGGGCACACACAGGGGCGCATGACCCCACTGTTGTTGCCCTGTGCGGGGCTGCTGAGGCAGGGCACACAGGGGCGCATGACCCCACTGTTGTTGCCCTGTGCGGGGCTGCTGAGGCAGGGCACACAGGGGCGCATGACCCCACTGTTGTTGCCCTGTGCGGGGCTGCTGAGGCAGGGCACACAGGGGCGCATGACCCCACTGTTGTTGCCCTGTGCGGGGCTGCTGAGGCAGGGCACACAGGGGCGCATGACCCCACTGTTGTTGCCCTGTGCGGGGCTGCTGAGGCAGGGCACACAGGAGCGCATGACCCCACTGTTGTTACCCTGTGCGGGGCTGCTGAGGCAGGGCACACAGGAGCGCATGACCCCACGGTTGCCCTGTGCATGGGAGATATAGGGAATGTCAAGACAGGCCTGTGCTGACCTCTGGTAGCTCCCTGTTTCTTTTGGAGGCATGATGGGCTTTCTCTCTTTTGCTGTGAGTGGAGGTTGGAACAGCAGATCCCGTGTGTTGGAAGGGACCTCATGGTCCAGCTGCAGATGTCAAGTTCAGCAAGTAGCATGGTGGAGCAACCTTGGGCTACGGTCTGGTGCCACAGGAGCCACAGGAGCCACGTTTACCATGTCCCGCTGTACCTGTGACTCATCAGGTCACAGGTATAGCAACATCACCCAGGTTTACAGGCGGGACAGCGGAGGACCAGAGAGCCGAGAAGGTTGCAAGAGACACTAGCTCCCAACTTGGACCTGTGTTTACCAAGTCTAGAGAGGACAAGAGGCTGCTGGCAGTAGCACAGGAAGTTGGCTTGAGAACAGAGCCTGGTGAGGCAAGAGGGTGAGCTGGACCTGACCCTGGTACCCTGAAAGCCAGGTGAGGGGCCCTGATGTCTCTGAGGGGCCTTTGTCTTGTGGCTCCCACCAGGCAGAAGGCATAAGTCCAGGTCCACCTTTGCCTCCAGAGGATGGTTGAAGGTGATGTCAGGACAGGGCGGGGTACTGGGGGTGGGAACATGGCTCCAAGCAGGTTAGAAGCAGATGGCATGGGAAGGAAGTTACTCCTTGTGCTAGCGGCCCCCCCCCCCCCCCCCCGTCTTCTCCACTGGGTCTCTGCTGCAGGGCTGGTAGGCTCCTATAGGGTTCCTGTGTGTTTCTAAGGCCCTTGGTCTTCGTGTTGGAGAAGGCTGATGAGTGTTTTGACTCCAGGCACAGCTGGGCCTGGAGCCCCTCCTTTAGGAGCTTCTGTCAGACCAAGTCCCCAGGCTCCTAAGGTGCCCTGTCCCATGGCTGAGTCTCAGACCTCCTGCCCTGGCCTCTGTGCTCCCTACGGCCCCTTCCTGCTCCTTTCTCCTTCCTTTTATCTGCTGCTGGTCCAAGGACCACAGCACTTTGTGAGCCAACTGCTAGGCTGGGATTTTCTCTGTCCTGTTGACATATGGCCCAAAGCAGGAGGATTGGTGGAGATGAGTGGACAGCAGGGTTCTCAGAGACGCCTGTGTCCTCCTTTCTGGGCCACATCAGTCTGTCACTTGAGAGCTAAACTCCTCGGTGCCCCAGGCACTGATGGTCCCTTGAGCTTGACAGCCTTAGGGTACTCTGGCTCCAAGTGCCACCCACTCACCCTTCAAAAAGCTGGTGAGAGAATTGGAGAGAATCTGTCTTCCTGTGCTCTGCAGCCTGGCCTGTGGTGGCTCATGCCCATGACACCTGCAAGGGAAGGCCATGTGGTGGTCACCATGAAGTAGATGGGGGAAGCTCAGGAGAAAACCAAAGCTCCACTCGGTGGCAGAGAGCTTAAGTGAAGACTGCGTATTCTCTAGATCTTTCCCAGTGGCTTTGGGCAGGGTCTTCCTCCCTGTGGGATGTGGTTTACCAGTGTCCTTCAAGGTCCACACATTCTCGTAAGCTCCGAAGGGAGCATGCCATTATCACCCTTGCTGGAGAGCAGCTGTTACTGCGTGGAGGCTGACAGGCAGTAGGGTGGTGTGTGCCCTCCTCTGGAGCAGAGCGGGCAGCAGTGGCATCTGCAGGGATGAGCTGCTTTTGCCTGCCAGTGCCTGCAGACACACACGAGGCTGTGGAACTAACCAAACTCTCGACTGACTCAGGCCCAGCAAACCTACACTGCATCTGCCAGGTCAAAAGACAAGGACATCAAGAACCTGCCTGCATCAGAGACTCTGAGAGCAGGCCAGAGTGTCAGGGAGCACCCAAGGCCTGTGCCCCAGCACCTCCACAGTTCTTTCCTCAAGGTGGCAGCAAGATTGTGTGCACGCCTTTAATCCCAGCGCTGTGGAGGAAGAAGCAGGTGCATTTCAGCCCAGTCTACATATTGAGTTCAGGCCAGCCCCAGAGGCAGAGAGAGACCCCATCCCCAGAAAAGAACAGAACAACAATGACCTCAACAAGAAAAATGTACAAAGGGAAAGAAAAATGCTGGCATCCCCCACCCAGGGGATGGGTAGACAAGTGGCCTTGACAGTTGCTTTGTGCTTCCTTAACTTCCTCATGTGGAGAAGGTAGGACTCAGTGAGCACAAACCACACCGGAGACAGCGGTGGCAGAGGAGAGCAACTTGCTCCGGGTCTCATTGCACCTTCTGCAGTTGACCCTGGCCCAAAGGCTGAAACGCAGAGCAGCTATCTTTTGTCCCGGTTTGAGCTTCTGCCCCTCTCCTGTCCTACAGTGTTCCTTCTCACAAATGCTGCTCCTCCACCCACAGAAGGGAGGACATCAGGGAGGTCGCATTATAGTCCAGGACCTGATTGCTGGGGCTGCCCATGTGGCAGCTGGCAGATCCCAGGACTGTGCCTCTTACAGTGTCCTTCCTCTGGATTCAGGGAAATGGTGCCAGCTAGCCTTTCCTGCCTTCTGTTTGCAGCTGGTGAGCTCCCTACTGTCAACTGGGCTCCCCTAAGCCTGGGTCTTTCTAAATGAGGTCTGCACTCCCTCTGTACCCACCCCTACAGCCCCCTGTACCTCCCCAGGCCTCTCAGCCTGGGCAGCTGGCCTGGCTGCCTGGTCTCTGAAATGTGTCTTTACCCCATTGTGGAGGCACGCAGAAGCCTTCCTTCACCTTCCCCCAGTTCCCTCCCTCCTCCCAGAACTCAGTGGACCACAGTTGTTGCACTGCACTGTTTAGGGAATGAATGCCGTACCCTGGCACCTGACGCTGGGCCTCCTGCACGATCCTGCTGCTGAGGTCCCTGGGAGAGGAGGGGACACAGCAGGAACTGCTCTGGGAGCCGTGGGTCCCTGTTCCACGTGTCTTTCTCAGAGCTTTACAGCTCCTGACCCTGGGACTAGGATCTGATTCGCATGGAACCTGCCCGGCCTTAGAGCTGGTAGGAGTAAGTGGATTCATGTTAGTTCAGCTCAGGTCCTTGCTTAGCCATCAACAGAAGGACAGTGTGGGTATGTGGCCTTACCCATCAGCAGGCTCAGATTCAGTGCCAAGCACTACAGAAGTGGAGGCTGTGTCTGCACTTGTGCATGGTAGGTAGGGGTGCACTCTGCAGCTCTGAAGCAGCAGGACCTAGCACAGAGCTCTCAAGCCTAGGCTGGTGGTGTCCTCTGTAGGGTGTTTGTCCCATACCCAGGTGCTGAGGAAGCAAGGTGGGGTCACCATATCATGGTCCTCATGTACTGCCCCAAGCTACTTAAGATGTCCAAGTGCAGAGTGGGGGTGGAATTACCCCCCTTTCTAGATAAACTCCAGAAAGAGGCCTAGAAGCAGCTGTTCCAGACCCACAGACATGATTCCAGGTTCTGGGTAAAGCTTACTAAAGAATCCAGGTGGTAATGGCACATGCCTTTGTGAGTGGATCTTTGTGAGTTTGAGGCCAGTCTGCTCTACAGTGAGTTCTAGGACAGCCAGAGCTACACAGAGAAACCCTGTCTCAAAAAAACAAAACAAAGTTTGCTAAAGAAACAGACAGCTTCTGCCTGGAAGGAAGTGGGCTCAAGGACGTCACTATGCACAAAAGAAAATGCCAGTGCTTGAAGAATAACCCTAGAAGGGACCCCAGGCCCAACATACAAGATGCTCCACGGGAGCTGAGTGCTTTCAGATGTGGAAAGAAGGGTTTTACACAAAGCCTGGAAGAAGGACACTCCCTGGAAGAAGTAGCCAGAGGGACAGACAGCTACCCAGAGCAACTGCAGAAACGGTGTGGTGATGTCCGGGCTTGGGGTGACCTAGACGCTGGCCTCAGGCTCTGTGCATGGTGAACAAGGGGTGTTTCTCGTAGCCAAGGAGAGGAGGCTGAACTACCCTGCTCAGAGAAAAGGTCTGTTTGCTCCCTGGAGAACACAGAGCCAAGCAGGGTCAGAGAGCCCAGGTGGTGAGAGCTCCTGTGCAAAACCCTTCACAGACGCCTGAACAAAGCTCTCACCTGACTGAAGGTGGTATCCTGAAACAGCAGCCACAGGTTGGCTGTTGCTCCACAATGCTGCTGGCAGTGTGGGGACCCAGCGCTGATAAGACAAACTTCTGTCAGGGTCTTCAGTGCACTCACCCTTTAAGCAAGCAGTGCCCTTCTGCAGCTCCAGCGTGGCAGGGCCTGATGCCTTGGGATTCTGGTGCTGCCACTTGTGAATAATGTGGAACTGGGCATTCTTCCTCCAGGCACTGGGAGTGAGCATCCATGCTCTCCTTCCACCCCGCTCCCAGGGATTCCATTGGCTTCAAAGGAAGCATTGAGGAGAGATGTCAGCTGGACGGTGGTGGCGCCCACCTTTAATCCCAGCACTCGGGAGGCAGAGACAAGTGGATCTGTGAGTTCATGGCCAGCCTGGTCTACAGAGCAAGTTCCAGGACAGCCAGGACTGTTTTACAGAGAAACCCTGTCTCAAAAAAAAAAAAAAAGGAGAGGTATCAACAGCAGTGTGCCTTGGGTGTCGGAGTGAAGAGGGCTGCCACATGAATCCTCTCACAACTCCAGCCTCTAGGGAATGGCAGCAGCTGACTGGAGACTGGTCTCTGTGGCAGAGTGGGCAGGAAGCACTGAATTTCTTTTAGACTTTACTCAGAGCCGGGGGCGGGCAGGTCAGCAAGCAGAGTGCTTGCGTGCCATGCACAGGCTCTGGCCTCAGTCTCCGCACCATGGGATCCTGGCAGGGGTTACACACCTGTTACCCCTGCACATGGAAATGAAAGAAGAAAGATCAGAGTCCAAGATGAGCTTTGACCTCATAAAATGTACACGGTCACAACTGGGCATAGTGGCACACACCTTTAATCCCAGCATCAGGAGCAGAGGCAGGGGTATCTCTGTGAGTTACAGGCTGGGACTACAAAGTAAGAGAAACCTGTCTCAAAAAACAAACACAAAAAAATACACAAAAAACTTCTCGTGGCTGTTAGAGTGGGACAACTGCGTGGGCCGCAGGTGTGAAGTCACGCTTTTGGGCTCAGACCTAAGCTCTGCGCTAGATACATAAGTTCTCACCTTTCATGACCAAGATTGACGAGGTCTGATAGCCCATGCAAAAGCAGCACTTAGGAGGCAGGCATGTGGGCCGCCAGTTGTCCCTTGCTGTCCCTGTCAGACTCAGTGAGGAGCAGTCCTGGCTCTGCAGCTTCTCCACCCCAACTGTGCTGCTCTGGTAGTGGAGGTCTGTGAGAATGCTGACTAAAGCTTAGCCTGGACCGGTACCCACAGCAGGGAGCTCTGTTCTAGTATTCTGACCCCTGTCTCCCTTGAGAGGCCGGCTCCTTGAGCCTGTCAGCCTTTGTCCGCTAAAGCTTAACCATGGCTTCAAAGGTGTGTCTGTGGGGAACGCAGAGCCTTCCCTCCAAGAAGATACAAGGGGATGCTAGTGCAGTCCTGGCCTGGCCTAGGCAGCTCCATGCGCTCCTGGGAATGGGCAGTCTGAGCAGGTTTGCCTACAGCTTAGGCCAGCCGCTGTCTGGGGACCTGGTCTTCTGCCTTCACTTAGTAGCTATGGCAGAGAAAAATTAGTTACGGGGTCATGGCAGGCTGACTTGACAGACACCTGACTCCCGTGTAGGAAGAACCTAATATTTTCTTCTCTGTCTCAGGGGTCAAATGTGATGGAAGAGCAGGACCTGAGGGAGATTGGTATCAGTGACCCACAGCACCGGCGGAAGCTGCTGCAGGCCGCACGCTCCCTGCCCAAGGTGACCACTCCCGGGCCAGGGCCAGGGCCATGTTGTTCAATTCCTAAACCAGTGGTTCTCAACATGTGGGTCATGGCACCTTGGGGGTCAAATGGCCCTGTCATGGGGTCACACATCGTATATCCTGCATATCAGATAAATTTACATTATGATTCGCAACTATGACAAAATTGCAGCTGTGAAGTAGCAACAAAATCATTTTATGGTTGGGGTCACCACAACATAGGAACTGTCACAGCATTAGTAAGGGTGAGAACTGCTGGCCTAGACTGAAAGCAGGAAAGAAGCCGGGCTCTGAGGCATGCAGGTCTCATCCGTGTCTGCCCTCATAAGAGCCCACAGGGCACAGGGTCTTGGTTCCTTCCTTATAAGGCCCTCAGGCCCTTGGAGAGTAGCAGGGCTACAGGGGCAGTAAGTGTCTTGTCTGACTGACCGAGGAGGATCTAGGGTCCTCTTGGCACAGAGCCAGGTCCCATAGGCTTGCCCTATCACCAGAGCCCCCTTTGGAGTCTCCCCAGAAAGGCCTGAGAGGAGCAAGCATGAAAGGTAGCACTGGCTTCTTTGAGGCCACAGCCTCCACCCCCTGACCGTTAGCGCTGTGGCCAGTGTCCACCCCCTGACCGTTAGCGCCGTGGCCAGTGTCCACCCCCTGACCGTTAGCGCCGTGGCCAGTGCCCACCCACTGACCGTTAGCGCCGTGGCCAGTGCCCACCCACTGACCGTTAGCGCCGTGGCCAGTGCCCACCCCCTGACCGTTAGCGCCGTGGCCAGTGCCCACCAGAGCTCAGGAAGTGACTGCTTTATAGACACACACTATACTCTTGTCCTCACAAGCCTGTGGCCATTCTGTCTCCCCTCCTCCGCAGATCTAGTAGTCTCTGCCCCTCAGAATGGTGATGGACTGTGCTAAGGGAAGGGCTCAGGGGAGCCCTTGGTTCCCATGTTCTTCCCCTGTGACTAAGGGCTGTGGTTCCTGCCTCCTCATACCACAGGTGAAGGCTCTTGGCTATGATGGAGTCAGCCCCCCCTCGGTGTCCTCCTGGTTGGACTCACTGGGGCTGCAGGACTACATCCACTCCTTCCTGTCGAGCGGCTACAGCTCCGTGGATGCTGTGAAGAACCTCTGGGAGCTGGAGCTTGTCAACGTGAGTTCACCGTGGGAGAGGCTGGGGCAGGAGGGCCCAGGGCCCAGCTCCACTCACTGCTCCTCTGCCCTCTGCCAGGTCCTGAAGGTTCATCTGCTGGGCCACCGAAAGCGCATCTTCGCCTCTCTTGCAGAAAGGCCCTATGAGGAGCCCCCACAAAAGCCCCCGAGGTTTTCCCAGCTAAGAGTGAGTTCAAGGAGGGGGAAGGCCCATGAGTGCACTTTGTTTAGACCTGGTTAACAGGGGCATGACTCAGGTTTGCAGACAAGCCCTGCCCTCTTCTGCTGGTCTCATGCACGGGGCATGGCTCCGGTCCTTTGCAAGGGTGCCACCTTTTATCTGTATCCCAAGATGCTGGGATGGCCACTAGTGAAGGACCACTTTAACTACAGAAAGGAGCTAACGTGCAGTTCCAGGCTGGGACACATCAAGGGCTTAGGCTCAGCTCTGTACCTAGGTACTGAGGAGACCCTGCCAATGCCCAGTGTGTGCCTGAGACAACGCTGGGAAGCCCACGACAGGGCCTGCCTTGGTAGATCCTGGAGCAGCAGCAGTTAGAGTCCTGGTGTTCTCCGAGAAGCCAGGCCTGACAAACAGCCTAGAGCTGCTGGTTGGAAGAGGCTCTTGAACTGTGCTGGGGTGATGTGGCTCTCTTTGCCACTTCATGGAGCGGCTGCTTTTACACATGAGGAAGCTGAGTGAGGCCAGGGCTGGAGCCACATAGGGTACCCCTGCTCTCAGGGCTGTGGAGACCAGTTTTGTGCTGCAGGAGCCTGCTGCTCCAAGGCTTTTTCCTCAGTAAGGGCTCTGCTTTGCTCATGGGGTGGTGTGTGTGGCAGGTTTCACTGCTGATAAATGTGAACTTGGCTTCTGCCCTCCTGCCCTTTCCTCGCTGCAGGATGGGGTTGTTGGGACTCCTTGGCCTCTGGGAGATCTGGTCTTTCCTTGGACCAGGCAAGGCCTAGTCGCCTCTGTGCCCTGCTTTTGGCCACTTGTGTGACTCAGGTTTGCAGACAAGCCCTGCCCTCTTCTGCTGGTCTCATGCACGGGGCATGGCTCCGGTCCTTTGCAAGGGTGCCACCTTTTATCTGTATCCCAAGATGCTGGGATGGCCACTAGTGAAGGACCACTTTAACTACAGAAAGGAGCTAACGTGCAGTTCCAGGCTGGGACACATCAAGGGCTTAGGCTCAGCTCTGTACCTAGGTACTGAGGAGACCCTGCCAATGCCCAGTGTGTGCCTGAGACAACTATTCCCTGCTATTCACCCCTTAGCCTTGTATTCACCCTAGGTAGCCTCAGGACAGCCCACACCTTCAGCCTGGGAATTTCACCAATTTCTTGCCCAACAGTGCCAGGATTTAATCTCCCAGACATCATCCCCGCTGAGCCAGAACGATTCCTGTACAGGGCGGTCAGCAGACCTGCTGCTGCCCTCAATAGAAACTAGCAGGAGGCGTCACGACAGCCCATACGACCCTGGGGCAGCCTGTCGAGCAGAGCACTTCAGAGTCCAGGTGAGCAGGGGGTCAGCGCCTGCAGGGGCCACCATCTGGGGCTCTCCTGTGGCAGGATCTCCTGTCTAGCCCTGCAGGCCTTGCTCACCCCATGGTGAGCCATCCCATTCTCTCACCCATCTTTGTCCCCAGAACTTCCTTCTCTGTAGCTGAAAGCTTCCTTTCCTCCTGTGCCACCAACCCTGCAGAACCACTGCCCAGGTCATTATGTGCTCTGCTGCTGCTGTTCTTAGACTGTGGGCACAGATGGGTGTTTTCATGCTCACTGCACTTAACCAGGGCAAGGCTGGTACAATCTTGCATTCTGGGCTCAGCCTTTGGAGCCCTCACCCTCACCCTCATCCAGTGCTTGCCAGTCTGTCCTCCTGCCCTGCCAGCCTCTGGCTCTGTGCCTTGCTGCAAGTAGCCTTATGCACCTCAGACTGGCAGGTGTCCCTTTCCCTCTGGGAGTACTGTGCTTCACCCCCACCTGCTCTGGCACCCTGCACATACTCCAGGTCACTAGGTGTCCCCTGTCGCCTATCCCCTCCCCACAGCACAGCTGAGAATTTTACTGTCCAATTGTTCAGTTCTCTGTGGGTTGTGCACATGCACTACAGAGGCCTCCAGCAACCCCATTGGCTAGCAGAGGGTCCATTTAGAATGCATCCTGGCCAGTCATTGATGGCACACACCTTTAATCCCAGCACTTGGGAGGCAGAGGCAGGAGGATCTCTGTGAGTTCAAGGCCAGCCTGGTCTACCAGAGAAAGTGCCAGGATAGGCTCCAAAGCTACACAGAGAAACCCTGTCTAAAAAAAAATTGCATCCTTTGCGCCAGACCTTTGGAAGCCAAGGACTCAGCTCCATGGTTTTAGCCCTTGTTCTTTATGTCAAATGTTGTCCACAGCTTTTGTTTCCCACACAATCTGCTGTGTGCGTGCTCCTGTCTCAGGTCCAGAGCTCTTCCTGGGTGCTGGCCCTGGAGTACCTCTCTTGGCCCTGCTGGTGCTCAGGTGCCTGCTGGTGCCTGCTTGCCTCTGTACCTGGCTCCCCACTCCTGGGGTGCTGGAGGCGGACTGGAGCAGGTGAGCTCCCCTGGAGCAGGTGAGCCGTGCCCCACTGTGTGTGTTCTACAGGAGGAGCCCAGCGAGACCAAGCTGACCCTCCGCCCGCCCAGCCTGGCTGCACCGTATGCTTCAGTGCAGAGCTGGCAGCACCAGCCAGAAAAGCTCATCTTTGAGTCCTGTGGATATGAGGCCAATGTGAGTTGCTCCTGCCCTCCCGAGATGGCCAGCCTCCCTTCCTACCTGGACCGCTGCTGTGCCGAGGGAGGGACACTAGCCTGAGAATAAGACGGGGAGGGAGCTATGATCGGGCAGGAGAGAAGAATGTGTTGGGACAGGGGACCATCTAACAGCAGGGTGCTCCACAATGGCTCGATCGTCGTGTAGGACAGCACAAGTGTCCCTAAACCCACCCTCCTCCGCCTTCCCCCAGGACAGCACAAGTATCCCTAAACCCACCCTCTGCCCATTCCCACAGGACAGCACAAGTGTCCCTAAACTCACCCTCCTCCGCCCTTCCCACAGGACAGCACGAGTGTCCCTAAACCCACCCTCTGCCCATTCCCACAGGACAGCACGAGTGTCCCTAAACCCACCCTCCTCCGCCCTTCCCACAGGACAGCACAAGTGTCCCTAAACCCACCCTCCTCCGCCCTTGCCTTCCCCCAGGACAGCACGAGTGTCCCTAAACCCACCCTCCGCCCTTCCCACAGGACAGCACAAATGTCCCTAAACCCACCCTCCTCCGCCCTTCCCACAGGACAGCACGAGTGTCCCTAAACCCACCCTCTGCCCATTCCCACAGGACAGCACAAGTGTCCCTAAACCCACCCTCCTCCGCCCTTCCCACAGGACAGCACGAGTGTCCCTAAACCCACCCTCCTCCGCCCTTCCCACAGGACAGCACGAGTGTCCCTAAACCCACCCTCCTCCGCCCTTCCCACAGGACAGCACGAGTGTCCCTAAACCCACCCTCCTCCGCCCTTCCCACAGGACAGCACGAGTGTCCCTAAACCCACCCTCTGCCCATTCCCACAGGACAGCACAAGTGTCCCTAAACCCACCCTCCTCCGCCCTTCCCACAGGACAGCACAAGTGTCCCTAAACCCACCCTCTGCCCATTCCCACAGTATCTGGGCTCCATGCTGATCAAAGATCTGCGAGGGACAGAATCCACACAAGATGCCTGTGCCAAAATGCGGGTAAGGAGCTGGAGAGATGGCCTAACAGAAACTCATCTTGCCTCCATGGGCACCTGGCAAGTACATGCTAATATATGCACAGGCAAAAGTACCATATAAATAACAGGAAAATAAAAAGGGAGAAACGTGGGGAGGTGGTAGGTGGCTGACTAGAACAGCCAGTAGGAATGCCAGTTACAGCTGCCTCGTCTGCCCACACCATGGAGGGGTGGAAAGGGCTGTGCAGTCAGAGAGCACACTCTTAGCCCACCCCATATTCTTACAGAAATCTACCGAACACATGAAGAAGGTCCCCACCATCATCCTGTCCATCACATACAAAGGGGTCAAGTTCATCGATGCTTCCAACAAGGTATGCTTGTCGTGAAGACTGCTGGCAGGTGATTAGACCTTGTGTCCCCTGTGACCAGATGCCTGAGGGAATACAACCTGAGTTGCAGAAGGGCTGGTCCGTGCTCACCTGCTCGGTGTTTCTGGGCCTGTGTAAGGCAGTACACCAGCAGGGGGAGGAGACTCATGGCCGGGCTCTTCACCTTGTGGTACTCAAGAAGCAGAGAAGGGAGACAGGAAACACCAGGGACAAGCCTCTAGGACCTCCTAAAATAGCACTTCCAGGCAAGACCAACCTTCAGTACACAGTCCTTGGCGGGAGGGGGGGAGCTCACTGCTTAACCACAGCATCCTGCCCCAGCCCCAGCCAGTTCATGACCATCGAATAATACAGATGTATCTAGTCCACTCCAGGCGTCCCCCCAGCCCTTACAGAATGCAGAAGTATGTAGTCTGCCTCAAGCGTCCTCTGAGCCCTTAATGGTTCTAGCACTTCTCAAAAGTACACGTTCAGAGTCTCTTGAAACATTCAAAGCAAACATTTTTTTAGACAGGGTCTTGCTATGTAGCCCTGGACATCCTAGAACTCACTGTAAAGGCTAGACTGGCTTCAAACACACAGGGATCTGCCTTCCTTTGCCTCCCAAGCACTAGAATTAAAAGCATGTGCCACCAGGACCAGCTTGAAAACAAACTTAACTGTGAGCCCCTATAAAAATCAGAAACCAGGCACTGGAGAGATGACTTGGTGGTTAAGAGCACTGACTGCTCTTCCAGAGGACCCGGGTTCAATTTCTAGCACTCACATGGCAGCTTACAACTGTCCATAACTCAGGTTCCAGGAGACCTGACAGCCATGGGGGGGGGGGAACAGTGCACATAAAACAAAAAAAAACAACAACAAAAAAAAAAAAAACTGGAGAGATCTAACTGAGTAAGAACACTAGAAGATCCAGGTTCAATTTTGAGCATCCACATGGTGGCACAAAACCATTTGCAATTCCACTTCCAGGGAAATCTGATACCCTTGTTCTGGCCTTAGCAGGCACCAGGCACACATGTGGTACCCAGACATACATACAGGCAAAACTCCATACACGTTTTATGAATAAAATTTAAAATAATAAAACTCAGAAAACAGATTACATGCTCCTGAGATAACAAATGGCACAGAATAAAAAATTGTCACTCTAAAAGGAAGAAATGAATTTAGCAAAGATCAGACTAAAGCAAACAGGATCCCAGCAAGGTGAAGGATACCCATTGCTCCATGTCTGGCTCGACCTGTAGTGTGGCACTGAGAGGGCCAGGGGCTTGGGAAGCCCCGCTGTTTCAGCCCTTGCCTCTTTGTTGTCTTAGCTGGCTCTGGTCACTGCTCCCAGCTTTCCTTGGGAAACATCCATATTCCTGATACCTGCAGTTTCCTGAGTCTCCATCGCTTTCATCTTCACAGCTTCTCCAATTTCCCTCTTGGAGACTTCCCATGGGGCTCCTGATGCTACCACACACTGCCTGGCCCCCAGGCCCCCCTTTGAAATTGGAGTGCAAGCCTCCATGACCCTGTAACTTGCATTCTTCATGCCAGCAAAACTAGCATCACATAGGTGATGCTAGGGTGTGCGTCCACTAAAGCAGCAGCTGGGCCCTTAGAGCACGACTGTGGCGGGCTTTGAGTACTTGGGTGATTGAATATGGTCAGATGAATTCCAGGGAAACATCTTCCTAGGTGGCCCGGCCCGGGCAGAGCACTCGAGAAGCTGAAAATGCGTTTACTCTTCCGTGGGTGGGGTCTGCCCGAGGCCCAGACTGTCTCCAAAGCCATTCCCCTGTTGTAGTGGCTCCTCTTCAGTGCTGCTGCTATCTTCAGGTCCATTTTGTCCTTGGGCCAGCTTCACCGAGCAGGGACAGGGTGGAGCCAAATTCTTCATCACAGTGCCACGTGAGGCCCAGTCGACCCTTGAGCACGGTCTCTCCTGTCCTCCCTCCCCTCAAGCTCTGCTGGTAGCCTCCTACTAGTTCTCTACCCCACACTCCCACACTCCCCTGCAGAGGTGAGAACCATGTGGTCAGGTCAGTCACTGCAGTAGCTCCGTCTGTGCCACGTTTTCATTACTGTGACTGAGTGACTGCCCAGGAACCAATTCAAAGCACAAAGAAAGGTTCCAGGAGTGGAGGCACGTCAGAGGAAGCTTGCCCAAGGTAGGCAGGGAACAGTGAGGAGGGCCAGGCAGGAATATCCACCCAGAGCAGGCTTGCAGTAATCCACTTCCTATACCACCTCTTAATGTTTCCAGCACCCTCTAGAATATTGGCAAAAACTGGGGAGCAGGTGTCCAGTACTTGAGCCTTTGAAGCACTTCCTGTCCCAAGGGCAGCGTTGAGAAGGGCCATCTCACTATCAAGTCCCTGGGACTCTTCCTTCCTATTTGCTGCTCCTCATCCTGGAATCCCATTTCTGTCCCAGCTGTAGTGACAGTTGCTCTTCTCGTCTTTGCCCTGGCCTTGGTGGCTCCTTCAGTGAACTCAGAGGTCCACCTCCCAAGAGTGCTCTTCTGCCTGTCTGTGGGGGACAGGTGGGGCATGTGCTTGCCTGTTGGCCATGGTCAGGGGTGAGGAAAGAGGGCAGGGGATTGTCTGGAGTTCCAGGCTGGTAAAATTTTGAAGTGGTAATCCTAGAGGCATGCCCTGTGGGGACCGTGAGCTCAGAACATATTTTTCTTGGCAGAATGTCATTGCTGAGCACGAGATCCGGAACATTTCTTGTGCTGCGCAGGACCCAGAGGACCTGTGTACCTTTGCCTACATCACCAAGGACCTGCAGACTGGCCACCACTACTGCCATGTCTTCAGCACAGTGGATGTGGTGAGTGTCCCCATGACAACAGCAGGCTCTGCCCTAAGAAGGCAGCAATGCCCATGGCCCTCAAGGGGCCGCTCTCCCTGTGGCTGGATGGGGGAGGTCAGTGCTGGCCTTAGCCCTGACAGACAGTGGAGTGGCCTACGAATGAAGCCCGCAGGCAGTATCCAGTGCAGTCCTTTTCACAGCCATGAGCACCCTGAGGGAAGCGCCTTGGGCCTGGGCATTAGTGACACCTTGGTCTGTAGCTACTTGTTTTTGGATGAGACAGGTTGTCACCCCAGTGCCCCAGCTCTCCAAGCTGCTGGTAGTCGTACACTCCTTGCTCCTGCTTACCCAACAGGAAGTGCCCTACGTCCAGCTCTCTGGGGCTTCCTCCACACAGATGCTGCAGGAAGTCTTTGCAGCCCTGGACCGTGGCATCAGATGCCCAGTTTTACCCCTGGTAGCTCAATGATGGAGAAAAGTTGTCTCCTCCCCTCTGGGCTGCACTCGATTACTTGGCATTAGCTAGCAGCTCCTCACCTGTGGCATCTGCTCCAATGGACCCTGGGTTTCCAGGCACGTGGGGTGGGGGCACACCCCACACTTTATGCACTTCCAATCACTGCACCTTGGGAAGAGCCAGCCAGAGAAGACTGGGAGTGGGCATTGTCCCGAGACTTCAGGGTTGAACACAGGTGTCTCCTCTTACGTGAGCAGCTTAACTGATTTTGCAGTCTAGTGTTTGGGAAACTAAATGTACAAAACTGCTTTACTTGAAACAAACTTGTGGGTTTTCTTGTTTTGTTTGGCTTTCCAAGACAGGGTTTCTCTGTCCTGGAACTCACTCTGTAGACCAGACTGGCCTCGAACTCATAGAGATCCCTATGCCTGGCCCTGCCTCCTGGGATTAAAGTCCGTAGGATTAAAGGCATGCACCACCACTGCTGGGCTTAAATTTGTTTTCAAAAAGTTAAGTTTCCTGCTCACTGTGAGGAGTTCGGCGTCTGCAAGAAGCTGTACTGCTACTGATTGGTGACACTCTTCTTCTTCCCAGAACCTCACCTACGAGATCATCCTGACCCTGGGGCAGGCATTTGAGGTGGCCTATCAGCTGGCCCTTCAGGCCCAGAAATCCAGGACCATGGGGGCCTCTGCAACTGCAATGATTGAGACAAAATCTTCCAAACCTGTGCCTAAGCCTCGGGTCGGCGTGAGGAAGTCTGCAGTATGTGCCCTTCCTCATCCACAAGGCACCCCCAGGGCTCGGGTGGAGCGGGGCAGTTGACCCAGTAAAGCAACCCTCTTCCTTTAGCTCCCCTCCCCTGCAGCCCTGGGTTCCTCAGGCAGGAGGGCAGTTGTCTTCCCTTGTCAGGCCCAAGCCAGGGCAAGGTCATCCTGGGGCTGCTGAGCGTGGCCACTGCAAGCGCCCAGTGACATCCGCCTTGTCTGTCTGCTCTGCTCTGCGCCCCAGGTGCCGATGCCCCCCGATACTCGCTGTTGTTACTGTCATTCCTGCACCACCCACCGTCCTTCCTACCTACCGCTACCACTGCCGTCTCTTAGTCCTGGAGTCAAGGTCTTTCCGATTCCCGCTGTCTTGTGTGTCAGGCTCTCTGAAGCGCCCGTGAGCTGTCTCATATCCTGGTGGCCTCTTGCTCTGCCTGTGTGACACTCTTTCCTTTCTGGAGATGCTCTCCCTGTGTGCTCTGCCCTTTGTCTGTCGTGTGTCCTCTGCCAAGGTCTGGGATGAGTACAGTGGTCTCGCCTCAGGCTGAGCTCTTCTGCCCACCAGAGGGACCAAGGGCTGGGGCTGGTGGGCATCTGTCCCCATCCTGCCCACACGGCCAGACTGAAGCTTAGAGTATGAACTCCAGTGGGGCAGAGTTCCTTTACCTGAGTAGTCCCCGAGGAACTGCTGCTTAGAGTTCCTGGAGGTGTCGTGCTGGGCCTGTGCTTTGGCTCCTAACCCTGTTTCCTTGTTTGGCAGCTGGAACCACCTGATTCGGACCAGGAGGCCCCATCCCACGCTAGTGTTTCCTGGATTGTGGACCCAAAGCCAGACTCTAAGCGGAGCCTCAGCACCAAGTATGAGACCACTATCTTCTAAACAAACAGCCACCCTGTCTCCACTACCCCCACTGTGCCTTTGCCACCCGATCGTTCTGCTGTCTCAACTCTCCTTCCGGCTGCCGCCACCAAGGCCCCACCTCCATGGGCCCTGCCCTCCTGCAGCAGTTCTAGACATTCCTCCACTCACAGCTCCTGCTTACACCACCCAACACTGTGACTCCTCCCTTTGGGCTCAGGACAGCTCGGGGTGACTTGCCTTTCAAAGGGGCACCAGAAGGGTTCTGAGGCCCCCCAGAGCCTCTGCAACAGGCACTGGGAGGTGAGGAGAGGGGTGGCTTCCAGTGGGACCCCGAGAGCCCCCAGCAAGGTTGCTTTCCTCTCCTGGGCCACAGCTGGTTGGTAAAAGCCACCAGTGTCCACCTTTGCTGACCCGCCCACCACTGTGACCACCCAGTGCCAGGGTACCCTGCTATCAGGTGCTGCTTTCTCACCTGGTCAGGCCCATGATGTGGCTTCGCCAGGGGAAGACTTTCTGTAAGGGTGAAGTTGGTACCAGCCACACTCTCGCGCACGTCCAAACAACAGGTTCCTAAGTGACCTGTGTGTGCTTGGCCCCTTTCTGTACTGTGGGCCCTGGTTCTGGAGTCTGACTCATCGAGGCATGCCCTGAGCACAAGTGCGCCTTCTTCTTCTCAGAGTGGAGCTGCCCGTGCACAGGGCAGAGACTGCGCAGCGTTCTCATACTCCCACGGTGGTGGGGACCTGAGACAGCCGCCATCCAGCCGTCCCCGGCACCCACCAGCAGCTAGCACCATGGAGCTGGATCTTGGAGACAGCCCCACGTGTCCTGAGGTGGGGAGCTCAGTCTAGATGGCAGGAGAGAGAAGAACGGATTCCGACAGTGTAGTGCAGTGCAAGAGGGAGTCAGTCAGCACCTGAGCTGTCCACCAGGGCTGGCCTTGCCTGCCTTTCCTGAGCAGATGGGCCAGGAGCAGCTGCAGGTTACAGCTGTGGCAGACGCTGGCTCACTCGGGAAGCTGTGGTGGGTGCTTGGGGCCCGGGGCCTTGTGTTCTGCTGAGTCCTGTCCCTTTCCCCCCACCTTGCCCAGGCTCGTTGGTTTAACTCTTTCCTCCCCATTGTTTGCTTCTGCCAAGCTGAGCCACTGAGGAGCCACACTGTGCTGCGGAGACGTAGATGTGGGGAGCACAGGCTCCTGCCCCCCAGCACCGAGAGCCTCGCCTGCAGCTCTGAAGACCCAGGCCCAGCCCTGCCCGTAGGACCTTCTTTCAGCTGCTTGGCCTGGGCCCACCACCACCTGCAGAACAAACCCTGCCGTGGAGGCAGAGAAGACGCCAGGCATCTAGCAGAGGGGAACCATAACTCTGGGTGGCCTAAGCGAGGCCTGTCCGGGACATGTGTTTTTAATAGGGAAAGTAATCTTTTTATATATATAAATTTTTAACACTTAGCTCCATCTTCTGGGTAAAGCTGCCAATCAAGGACACAGAGTAACAGACTGGCAGAAACCTTGTCTGTACAGCCCTCTGCCTTCAGGATGCGGTCTCAGCCCGGGGGTGGCTTGGGGCAGAGTTGAGACTTCAGTCTTTTGTTCCCAGCTACTAGTCTAGAGCTGGACTTCGACGATGACACTTGAACCAGAACCAGAGTAGAAGTTTCTGGGGCTCCAAATGGGGATAAGCAAGTAGTTTGTGGTGTGGGGAACTCCTTGGTACTCTGTCTACGTTAGCACTGCCTAAGGCAGCTGTCCCATGTTGGTGACAGGCTGCAGCAGCAGTTTCAGAAGGGAGAAGTGGCTATGTTTGGGGCATTAGTGGGAATGCCAGCTAAGATTGCAGCTTGCCAGCTTGGGACTTGTCTGGTCTGGCCTCACTCCAGTTCTTGTTGACTGTGGTATCCTCTGTTGCTGGACACATGTGTTCCACATGTGGGAAAGGCCATGTCAGGTGACAGTCTTGAGGACAAGCTGGTGTTCCTTAAACTCTTCTGCTAGCTTACTTTGCTTTTTTAAAGTGACTTGGGTGGTGGTCATCTTCCTGGGCTTGAGGAACAGAGTGCTGGTGGGGACAGAGACCGAGCCAGGCCAGCCACTCCCCGGTGTTTCTGGAGTAGGGAGCAAAAAGGAGAAGCACTGAGCACTGAGTTGGGTACGTAGTCAGGCTTTGGGCTCTCCTGGCGGCACCCCCTCTGGTCCTGGGGACAGGCGGCCAGGTTTGAGCAGTCTGTGAACTGCAGTTCTGGGCACCTTCACCCTGGGGCTGGACAGTGGAAGCAGGCTGTCTGCTGTGCACTTGGCGCAGCGGGTGCTGGGGTCCAGCTCCTCTCTGGGAAGAAGCCAGTGCTAGGTGCTGGCGACAGAACTTCCTTCCCCTGCCTCACGTGATCAGCCCTGGAAAGCTCCCCTCAGGTCCCACCTTTCGAGAATCCAGGGACACCCTTGGTTCCTGATCAGTTGTGCTGAACGCCTTCCTGCTCCCAGAGGTGGGCACAAAACCTGGGGACAGTATAGACACTACGATGAATTCAAGCTGCATTCTGTCATAAAACCACAGGCAGGCACCTCTTCCCCGTGACGCTGCTATGTCTTATTTATTCAGGGTGTTTCTACCACAAAGTCTTTGGCTTGTCTTCTCTGGATCTCCTTTCAAGATTGGTTTCTGAATATTCCAGAAATTCCTCTTCTACTCCTCGGGGTGGGTCTCTCCCTTTCAGGCCAGGTGCCAAGTAGAAGGGTCTGCCTTTGGCACTTGTGTGAGTCATGCCCTGGGACAAAACAAGGCCATTCTGAGGAGAGGTAAAATGTGCCCTGTGTCCTCACCACAGTGGCCAGCCGCAGGCTACCATGTCTGCCTCTCGGCTACCCAGCTGCCCTGAGCAGGAGGTCTGCTCCGACAGGCTCTGCCCCTGAGGTAGCCTGTAGGGAGTTCTCCAGAAGCCTAGCATTGAGCGCTCAGAATGCGTGGCTGCAGTCATCAAGATGTGTCATAGTCAGCTTGTGAGGTGCCCAGGCCTGTACTTCAGGTCACGGGAGTTGTTGCTCATGGTGGACAGTGGGACTGGATTGTAAGAAAAATGTTATTTAATCTTTGTTTCCTATTTTGATACTTGAATGACTCCCCTTTTGTTTTACTGTACATAAAGTTGTTAGCCTGTCTGATTTTCTTTGAATTATAAACACCTTGTGGTACCAAACATAACCAACCTGTGCAACCGCATAGACTGACCTCACTACACAGTGTGCATACCCTGGGCTTCCAGCTCCGTTTGTTATTTCCGTAGCTGTACAGCTTAGGACAGACTGAGCTAATAAAGGAGAGAGGTGGAAACCAGCCAGCTGTGGAGTCTCTCAATTGGTGTAAAGTGTGGGTACAGCCTAGATGGCACTGCAGGTCAGGGACACATGTCCTCCGCTTGGCTTGGATGACAGTTTGGGAATACTCTGGTTTAGCATTCTTCAGCAGGTAAATGCCAAGGTAGCCCCTACCAGTCAACCCTGTTTGAAGCAAGATTCCGAAGGCTATGACTGGACAGAGCAGGGATGTGTGGCCACAGATGTCCACTGACCATGTCCATACAGAGCGTGGGGTCTAAATCTAAAAGAACTGCTCCCTCCCAGCTGCCTAGCGGAACACGCACAGCTCACCGCCCAAAGCCTCCAGCACAGCGGGGTCTTGTGAAAAGCCCTTTAGAGCATACCTTAAAACTCTAGATACATTTTCATGTGCTCAGCTGTATATAAAACCAGACATCTCTACATAGCAAAAGGCAACCATTCATAAAAGGAAACAACTGGAGTTGATGTTTGTGCTCCACGAGACAAAGGATGGCTTGGTAATGGTTGTCGCAAGTAACCGGGAACGTCTGCCTCCCTTTGCTAGCACAGCTGAAACCAGGGACAGATGAACAATGGAAAACACCAATGGCATGAAAAAAAGGCGAGCCAAAGCACCAGGAAGAGACAGCTCTAGTCTTTGCTCTGCTTCAGCCATATGCCTGCCACAGGGGAGAGCCTGGCTGTCTCCTAGAGGCAGTATGATGCCCCAGCAGAACGGGCTCCTCCTGGGGATGGTGGAATGCTTCCACCCAGCAATGAGGAGCCATACACCACCAAAGGAGGAATCTGACTTCTGCCCAACATGTTAGCCGAGCAGTGGCAAACAGCAGCAGCTCTGACAAGCTTTAAACAACATGAAGTGCAAATTCCAGAAGGAAAACCACTTGTCAGTTCTGTGTGGTTGCACACGTCAACAGTCCCAGCTTTCAGGAGGCTAAGGTGAGTTCAGAGCAGCTTGGGCTCACAATGCAGAGGGGGCCCGCCATAATATCTGGTAGACTGTTTCAAAAAGGAAAATTACTGCTAAATAAATGCCTTAGTCCCAATTTTGATGAGACACACACACCTGATGACAGCTGAAGAAACCTACAATGACATCCTTGCCAAGGTGTCAGTACAGCAGAATCGGATTTCTGAAGAAAACATCATCTTGGGGAAGAAGGTATCTGAGACGATTTCTCTGTGTAACTTTTGTGGAGCCTGTCCTGACTCTCTCTGGAGACCAGGCTGGCCTCAAACTCACAGAGATCCACCTGCCGCTGCCTCCTCGTGCTGGAATTAAAGGCACACACCACCACAAGAAAGGCAATTTGAATGACACAGGACTTGTCTTGAGCCCACACAGCTCTACACAGTGGCGCATGTCTTGTAATCCCCAAACTTGGGAGGCTGAGGTAGGTGTACCGTGAGATGCGGTTACTTGGGGTTATGTCATGAATTCCAGTAAATTTCTGGACTAGAGTAAGACCCTACACTTCAAAAAAAAAGCCCATGGATGGGAGGGGAGGGAGGAGTTGACAAACCAGAATCCTATGTAGTTGGCATTTTTGGGGCCACCGACCGACCTTAGCTTAGGATTGTCCCACCAGCCCTTTTAATTTACCGTTTCTCTTCATCTATGCTTTGCACACGACTTCTTTCATTCATTCCGTATGCCCTACTTTCCTGCTGCTTCCATGTCTGTCTGTCTGGCCCCTGTCATATCCCTGGTGTCTCCTTTTCTTTCTTCCCTGAGTCTAAATTTCTCCTCCTCTTTACTCTCCCTGCCCAGAAGTCCCACCTATCCCTTGTCCTCACTACTGGCTGCTCAGTTGTTTGTTAGATCCGTCAGGTGCCTTAGGTAAAACAGCAACACATCTTTACACAATGCCACACACCTTTGCAAAGTTAAACTAATATTCCGCAACAATCCCACTCACTGAATACAGTATTCTTCATGACTGAACAGAATCAGGGCATTTGGAGGAACTTTGTCACCAGATATTGACCCAAAAAAGCTGGTGGGAAAGTTAGCCAAACAGAAACCTTGGCACAGCAGCAAGGTCAGCCACAGAAACACAAACACGCTTTGAAGAGAGACGCGGGCGCTCCTGCCCTTACCTGTGTAGCAGTTGCCAGCGTGGTCTGCCACGGGTCACATGGGCACATGCGGACCCTGTTCTCTGTTCTGGGACTGAAGTCGGGTCATCAGGCTCAGTGCCCAGCACCTCTGCCAGCTACGCCATCTCACTATGTCAAGTGTCAGTGGCAAAGGGAATATGGAGAGGTAAAGTTTTTATTACTTGAAACTTGGGAGATGATAACTGAGGCAAGTTACAAACAAATTCAAAACTGCTTTTATAGGTAAAACAGTGATTTATGACGGGGTTGGAGTGCTGGGCACGGCAGTTGAGTGCCTGTAATCCAGCACTTGATCACAAATTCAAGGCTAGACTGGGCAACACCAAGACCCCATCTCAAGTCAGATAACTGAGAGGCAGGAAAAAACAAAAAAAACAAAATACAGTAACCACAAAACAACAGCTAACCTATGGTCTAACAGTCACTTTCCTGCCCAGGCATCTGTGTTACCACAAAATACCCGAGGAAAAACTTGGGTTTACAGGTTCTTAAGAAATTTTGTGTGTGTGTGTGTGTGTGTGTGTGTGTGTGTGTGTGTGTGCGTGTGTGCATGTGTGCGTGCGCGTGTGTGCGTGTGTGCCGTGTGTGTGTGTGTGTGTGTGTGTGTGTGTGTGTGCGTGCGCGCGCGCATGTGTGCGTGCGCGTGTGTGCGTGTGTGTGTGTGTGTGTGTGTGTGTGTGCACATACCTAGAGAGGCCAAAAGAAGACATTGGGTCTCCTGAAGCTGAAGTTACAGATGGTTGTAAGCCACCCAAAGATGGGTGCCGGGAACCAGACTCGGGTTCTCTTGAAGAGCAGCAAGCACTTTTAACTGCTGAGCCATCTCTCCCGCCCCTGAAAAATTTTTTTTTAAATTTATTTATGTGTGTGGGCGTGTTGCCTGCAGGTGTGTCTGTGTACCGTGTGCATGCCTCGTGCCTGCAGAAGACAGGAACTGGAGTTAAATGTTGTGAAGACCAGGCAGTGGTGGCGCACACCTTTAGTCCCAGCACTTAGGAGGCAAAGACAGACAGATTTCTGTGAGTTTGAGGCCAGCCTGGTCTACAAAATTACACAGGGAAACCCTGTCTTGAAGAAATAAAAATGTGAGCACTGTGCAGGTGCTAGTGATCAAACTCCAGTCCTGTGGAAGAAGAGCCAATGCTCTCAACGGCTGAGCCCTCTCTGCAGCCCCTTACTTATGCTAAACACCTAGACTTTTGCCATTCCCTAAGCAATGCAGTACAATTATTTACATAACATTCACCAAAAGGTTATTGTATGTAACAACTGTTTGATGCACACAGAAGGATCTGGGTAGGTTAGATGCACTTCTAATGCCATTTCATACATGGGCTCATGCAAACTTGTGAGTTTTGTTATTTGCAAGGGGTTCCTGGAGTCTCTTGCCAATATTATAGGGCAACTATATAACTAGAGATTTCCACATCCTTTTATCAGCCACAGATCAAAGTAGGCAGGGTGGAAACAGGGTATTGTAAACTTCTGCTCTACTATGAGGCTTTCTCTGACATAAGCCAACACTCCAACCAACAGGGGCGGAATATGCATTCTGTCCCAAGTGTCCCATGAACCCATACCAAAAGGGAATGAATTTTGCGGCCACAGAACAAGCCTTCACAGATGGAGAAGATTTAAAATTTCATAGAATGTGTTCAGCCACAATAGGATCAAAAGTAGAAGGTATCAACAGCAAAATGGCAGGATAGCCTATTAAGTGGGAAATGAACCAGGGCAAAGAGAATTCTCCAAAGAACTGAAAATCGGCCAGGGGGTGGGTAATAGCAACTGCTACAGAGTGGGTCATAGCACACTGGGACAGAGGAGTCTTCAAGTATAAACAAGCCGACAACAAGATGTCAGAGGACAATGAAACCAAAACTGAGAAAGTTTAAAGCCATGAGAAACAATAGAGCAGTCTTCTAGAAAGTCAGTAAAATAGTCAAAACCTGTAGCAAAACTGAGAAGAGGGGTTACCAAAGGTTCAGGCCGCTTCCTGCAAATACTCCTCAAATCGTCTCACAAAATGAGGGGGAGCAGGTGGAGAATCAAGGCCATCCACAGCCCCTCCAAGGCGTGCCCCTGATGACCTATGACCTCTCAGCAGTATCATGATGGGGCACCAAGCCATTAACCATGGGCTTTTGAGAACATCATTCAAACCCTGGTAACCAGTATCAGAAGGAACTGGCTGCAGCCCTGGAGCCCTTGGGGAGAGCTGCATACACTGTGCTCATGCAGTGCCCAATGATCCAAAGCCAGGCATACCACATCAATCAATCAAGCCAGGCAGTGGCCCACACCTTTCATCCCAGCACTCAGGAGGCAGAGGCAGGCGGATCTCCTGGTCTCCGTGAGTCCAGGCAAGCCTGGGCTGGTCGATAGAGTGAATTCCGGGACAGCCCAGGCTAAATAGAGAAATCCTGTCTCTCAAAAAAAGAAAAGAGCCGGGCTTTCGTGGCACACACCTTTAATCCCAGCACTCGGGAGGCAGAGACAGGCGGATCTCTGTGAGTTCGAGGTCTATAGAGCGAGTTCCAGACTCCAAAATAATACAGGCTCCAAAACAAGACAGAGAAACCCTGTCTCGTAAAACCAAAAAAGAAAAGAAAAAAGGAGATGCCCGCTGGCCAATCTGGTGGAGGTATTGTCTCAGCTGAGGCACCCCTTTCCCAGATGACTCTAATTGTGTCAAGCTGACGTAAAACTAGTCAGCACTCAAAGTCAATAGCAAAAAACTAAACCACCCCCACCTCCCCGAATTAGGAATAAGCAAAGGGTCCCCATGTGTCCCACCGATTCTCAACACTGAACTAGAAGTCCTGACCAGATCAACTAGGCAAGAAAACAAGACAGAGTCCAACTAGAAAAGAAAACATAAAACGTTCTATTCCAGATGTACAATATGAGCCTTTGTAGAAAAATATCCAAGAGGGGTTGGAGAGATGGTTCAGCGGTTAAGAGGGCTGGCTGCTCTTCCAGAGAGAGGTCCTGAGTACAATTCCCAGCAACCACGTTAGCTCACAACCATCTGTAATTCAGGCATGCATGCAAATAGAGCTCTCATATACATAAGCTTTAAAAAAAGAAAAATATCAAAGAATTCCTACACGTACATGAAGGTGTGCCTAATCCAGCAAAACCACAGGAAACAGGACTAATGAGTCTATCTCCACATTACCCACGGGACAGAAGTCACAAAATTCCACTTATAGGAGAAACACTTCGGGACAACCAGAGCCAAGAACACTCGACATCCATACTTCAAAAACTGTAAAACATAAAATGAAAAACAAACAAACAAAACACACCTGAATGTAGTGGGGCTGGGGGGGTGGGAGTGGGGGTGGGGGGTGGGGTGGGCGCGTGCTGAGTCATGCTTGCCTAGTCTGTGCAAAACCTAGGTTCAATCCCCAACATGACTGAAAAAAGCAGGGCACAACCTTGTGTTCATGGGTGGACAGGCACAATAGTGCCACGATAGACTGTCCCCCAATAGACTCACTGCAATCGTTATTAGTAATCAAAACCACCAGGGCTGCAGAGACGGCTCAATGGTTAAGAGCACTGGCTGCTCTTGTAGAGGACCTGGGTTCGATTCCCAGCACCCACATGGTGACTCACAGCCATCTAGGACTCCAGTTCTAGGGGATCTGACGGTACCTCTTCCCACCTCCTCCCATGCTGCACGCACGATGCACATACATACAGACATACACACAAACATGTATGCATGCATGTAAAATGCCCACACATATAAACTTAATTAAGTAAAATTTTAAAATATTCCCAACTACCTGGAATGGACAGGCTAACAGTAAAAACTATCAAAATCTAGGTGATAGCCACAACAATCAATCCTGAAAACAAGCTAAATTGAAGACTCATACCTCCCAATTTCAAAAGTTAATTATAGTCATAAAAATGTTAGTTTACTGGCTTAAGGATGAATATATAGACCAGTGGACTACAAAGGCCAAAAATAAACACGCACACTTTTTTTTTATTTTTGAGAAACTATCCTTGGCCTTAAGGGATTCTTCTGCCTTGGTCCTCCAAAGAGCTGGGGTACAGCCACAGCACAGTACTCACCCCAGTTAGTTCTCACTTGATTAGAATGCCAACAGCAGCTCCAACAGTGGTACTGAGAACGCTGTATCCACATGAGAGAATAACCCTCCTTCACACTGCCCCACCTCACACCAATACAAACTTTAGATCCTTAGTGAGTTAAACACCAAGCCAGGCACTGGTGGCGCACACCTTTAAATCCCAGCACTCGGGAGGCATAGGCAGGCAGATTTCTATGACTTTGAAGCCAGATTGATCTATAGAGCCAGTTTCAGGACAGCCAGGTCTACACAGAGAAACCCTGTCTTGAAAAAAACAAAACAAAAACAAACATCGCCCCCCCCAAAAAAATAAAACCAAAACATGGACTTGGTATGAGACAGCAGCTCCCCTCCTGGCTGTCAGTTTGAGGACACCGAAATCAAGTGAAGTATAATGAGAGCACTTGTTCACAGAAACTACAAAAGACCACCATGCATGCCCATCAGCTGGTGGCACATGTCCTAGCACTCTGGAGCCTCTGAGGCATGGCCACAAGTTCAAAGCCAGCCAGGACACTACTGACATCCACTTAAAAAGAACGAAAACGTGCCATGAAAGAAACCAATTGAATAACTACATGCCATGATTCTATATATAAATGCCATTTACATAAAATATTTCTATAGGGTCTGGAGCAATGGCTCAGTGGTTAAGAGCAGTTTCTGCTCACTATGGGATAATCAATCCTCTTGTATACTGTAAAGACTTGTCACTTGAATTGGTTTAATAGAATGCTGACTGGCCAGTGGCCAGGCAGGACGTATAGGCAGGGTGGAAAAGAGCAGAGCAGAGTCATGAGACCCCAGCCAGATGCAGGGGGACCAGGAGGTGACTGTATCATGCTAATAACGACACTGCCACATGGCGGAGTGTAAATAAGCAATATGGGTTCATTTAAAGAGTTAGCTAGTAACAAGCCTGAGCTATTGGCCTAGCATTTATAATCCATATTCAGCCTCTGAGTCGGTTTTTTGGGGACCAGGTGGACGGAACAGAAAACTTCCACCTACAACTGCTCTTACAGAGGACCCAAGTTCAGTTCCCAGCACCTACATGGCAGCTCACAATCACTGGTAACCCACTTCTAGAGAGCCATTGCCTTCTTCTGGCCTCTGTGGGAACTGCATGTGCTTGGGGCACTTTCATCATGCAGGCAGTGCCTGTGTTCTCACACACAGGTACACACACACCACACACACACACACACACACACACACACACACACACACACACAGAGAGAGAGAGAGAGAGAGAGAGAGAGCGCAGAGTGATAGTTACCCACGTTAAAGGAAAGCCAGTAGAGATGACTGGTCACTGATATTTCCTGCTGTGGTGATGAAAGTCATGATACTTGTATAACATCAGGAATGAAATTATAAAAACTAATGGAAAACTTGATATTTATCACAACTAAAAATATGAACACAAAAAAATTAAAAATGCCCTCAACCCAGGCATAATGGCATAGCACACACCTTTAATCCCAGCACTGAGGAGGCAGAGGAAGGTACATCTCTGAGTCTGAGGCTAGTCTGGTCTACAGAGTGAGTTCCAGGACAGCCAGAGCTTCATAATGAGATCCTGTCTTGAAATAACAACAAAATGCCCTCAAACCCATGGGCAAGACTGAATGGTAAATGTAAATATAAAATAGGTTTCCTAGCCAGGCATTGGCGCACACCTTTAATCCCAGCACTCGGGAGACTGAGGCAGGCGGATCTCTGAATTCGAGGCCAGCCTGGTGGTCTACAGAGCAAGTTCCAGGTCAGGGTCCACAGCTACACAGAGAAACCCTATCTTGAAAAACCAAAAATAAAAAATAAAAATAAAGAGCGGGGGCAGGGGGAGTTCCATCTCCACATGGAAGAACAAGAAAAAACATTTTAAAACTTACTTGTGTTGGTTACTACAGACTCTTAACTGTAAAATAGAGCAGAGCTCTCATGGCCCAGTGTCGGAACCCTCGCCTGGGCAGTGTTCACAGACCCCCGGCACTCTGGAAGACCAAAGATGGACTTTTGGAAATGGAACGGAGTAACTACAACCGGAGCTCTGAGCAGCTGAGCCTGTTTATCCCCTGGGCCACCCCAAGTTGAGGCTATACAGTTACAAGACTGAGGACTTCCAGAGATCTGTGTCGGGTCACTCTGTTGGCCACACTGTCGTCAACAAAAGGCTCCCAGTTAGAAGCATGTCCCAAGCAAACCACCTTGTGTGGCCTCTGAACTGTGTCACCCTCAGCTTCTCCAGCTTCTGAGGAGGGGATGTTATTTTTCTTTATGTTGCCTTGAGGACACACATAAGTCAGTCCCCACACTGATCCAAATGGGACACTTTCCTCATGGGAGCCAGGTGGGATGGGTCTGCCGTAGTCGGGACTGTGAGCCCAGGTCTTTCCATCCCATCTGTGTCCCACTTGGTGTTGGTCTACGACAAGGGGCACTCACACCGCAGCCACCCACAATGACAGAGCAAGGAGAGTCTGCTCCCATCTGAAAGCACACGGCGCCTCTGTCATGAGGAGTGGGTGTTCTAAACTCAGTGATGAGGCCACAGGGGAGGGGACCAGGGCAGACCCAACTGCCCCAGCCTGAACCAGATAACCTGAGCGAGTCAGAGCCGAGAACACCAGGGCCTGCTGGCTACGTGGCCAATGCTTTCCATTTTCCTGCAGCTCTGCCCTGCAGGATGCTGTGGAAGAGGCTCCTGGTGCCCCCTGATTTCCTGCTGGTGCACCCGAAACCCCCAGGGGAATCTAGTCCTGAGTCAATTTGCTTTCACAGTGTCCTCTCCTGGCTGGCTGCTGAGCAACATGAAATCTCCAGGAAAGGGCTTCTCCTCAGAGCCTCAGTAAAGTGCTTTACCCTGAGCTAACCCTAAGTTGAGCACCCAGGCATCCTGGCTGTCATTGGTGACACCGCAGGGGCACACGGCCTGAGAGGAACACTGCCGAGTCACCGGGCAACCTCGCAGGAAGAATGGCGGCCTGCTTGCCGTTCGTTGACAAGTTTTATTAGGGAGCGGGTTTGGGCCAGTTGGTGTTTGCATTGCTTGGTCCCTACAGCCCATGTATGCTGGCTATGGAGGTACAAGGTATGGAGGGGACTCACTGCCCCGCTGGTTACCGGTGATGTCACTTCAGGAAGATAGGTCTTTCTCCTGGGCTCCTGCTGTCAGAGATTCTCCACTCTCCCATCAGACCTGGCCTGGGGAGAGGAGGGGTTTTAAAATCTCCGTGTAGTAGGGACCAAAGACCTGCTGATTGTGTTGTGTGAGGCTGACAAACTTCTGGCCCAGCTCTGCCAGCTCTGCTTCGATGAGAGTGAGGCCTCCAGGAAGGTCCATCAGGGATCGCTGCACTCCAAGAACCAGGCAGCATTTGAGGAACAAATGGATCCGCTGATCTGTGGGCAGGAAGAGAAGGACCCCACTGAGGAGCTGGGGGGTCCCGCTGCCACTCAGCCACCTACAGTCTGTATTCACATGGAGGGAGCCGGAGTTGCTTGGGGAACAGCTGTCTAGTTGGCACAGGTTACTGAGCCTCTAAGTACTCAAGACCGCTTAGTATCAGGGTGTGCCTCACACCTGTAATTCCAGAATGGGGGGTGCGCATCATGTTAGGTCTAGAGGATTTGATGGTGGGGAAGAAACCGGCACTACAGACAATCACTCTAACCCAAGCCAGCTGGTTTCCGCTAGAGGGTGGTGGTGATGTCACACACACAGATTCCTCAGAAGCCTTGAGTGACTTAACCGGGTTGGGTGGACACGATTCATGCTGTGTGCAGTGAAGGACTGAAGTCTCAACCTGGAAATGCCCACATCCATGGCTGGAGCCCCTCCCTCTATCATCAGCACCACCCACGCATGGGTGCGCTCACCAATGACGCTGCGGACACAGTTCTCTTTCTTGGCAATGTTCTGGAGCTGTCCTATCAGAGACGCGGTGTTGTCACTGCTCAGAGGGCTAAGGCCCATGCTTTTAAGACTCTGGTGGATCTCCTGGGTCACCTGGTCACTCACAGTGCACATGGTCTCCTCGGGCCTAGACCACAACAGAGGTGAGCTGGCACCTAGCAGGTCCCATGGGGCCAGGGGCTGATCCCAGGCTTCTCCCTCAGTAGCTCTGTGTCTGCTTTCTCACTGAACCTAGTCAGCTTACCAGCTGACTAGGCTGGCTGATCCTGAACCCACCCCCACACTGGTGGAGTTACTGACACATGCCCCTATGTCTTGCTTCCCGTTTGTCTTTTTTGGAGACAGGGTTTCTCTATGTAGCCCTGGCTGTCCTGGAACTCGCTATGTAGACCAGGCTGGCCTCAAACTCAGAGGTCTGCCTGCCTCTGCCTCCCGAGTGCTGGGGTTAACTGGGGTTAAAGATGTGCACCACCACTGTCAGCTTATGCCTGGCTACGCCAGGTCCTCAGGCTGGCTCAGCACCTTACCTTACCCAACTGAGCTATTTCCCTAGCTCCTCCAACCTAACCCTTAAAAAAAAGATGCCTGCAGCTCACCTGGAGTTGAAATCCTCCACCAGGGACTTTGTTATTCGCTTCAGTTTATCCACAAACTGGGGCGAACCGAACAGTACGCTGCCAGAGAAGCTACTGGCCACCAGCAGGACGGATGCAAGGACGGTTAGCTGGCTTCGCTGCAACTCCAGCTCCTGCAGCCGGGCTCTGTCCATCAGCAGGGTCTGAGGAGGAAGAAGAGGCATCAGAGAGGTTTGACCAAAGCACAAAAGCTAAAACAAGAAAATGCCCCCATTCCCACCTCAGGAAACTCTTCGTCCTCTGCATCCCAGAGGAGAAGGTTCAGGAATCCCTGGGACAGCACCATCGAAGGGCTGAGTGGCTCCGGGGAATCCATGTCACTGGGAGATGGACCAGGTATACTCGACTCCAGTGTGTCATGGCACATTGCAGGCGGGCTGGAGAGGTCTGTGGCAGCCTGCATCAGCCATTTGGTGGTGTGATCGAGGAGGCCTACAACAGGAGGAAGGGCGTGCAAGCATCTTCACTTCGGCTTCAGGCCACAGTTCTCTGTAGCTAGTGCCCTTCATTGGCTCGTGTGGAGCACCATGCTGCAAGCCCTCGGGAGCTGAGGCAGGAGCATCACCATGAGTTTGGGGCTAGCCTGAGCTACACAATGAGTTTCAGAGTAGCCAAAGCTAAAGAGTGTGAGACCTTATCCCAAAAAACTAAAATCACTAAATTAAAATGCACACAGTATATGCTCCTGGTTAATCTGCCTTCTCCCTCTCAGTGTGTGGAGGCAGAATGCCCCGTGGCAAATGTCAGGTGGGAGCCCGTGGCCCGCCTCTGTACTCATGTCATACATACTAGGCTGCTTGTTGAGACGCTCCTGGAACTGGGCCCGCTCAAACTGGATGGAATGCTCCTGCATCTGGGGCTGCAGGCTCTGAATGGTATAGTTCACCATGTCCATTTTCATCAGTCCCAGCACTTGGAAGATGCCCCTAACACAGGAGAGAATAACTGTGCTACAAAAGGGACCCAACGGGAGGGAAGCCTGAGGGTGACCGAGCACTGGACTCTCCAGTCTCCTCCACTCATGGAGGGACAGGCAGCCAAGACCAAGGCCCACAGTGAGTGGTGAGTGAGGGCCAAGTCCCTCTCCCCGTGCCCTGTCTGCTGAGAGCTGGGAGTGGCAGTGCACAGCAAAGGGCCCAAGAGAGAAGCGCTATGAGTTCAAGCCCTCTGAGGGCTACATGGCAAGACCCTATGGCAGAAACATACGGGCACACAGAAGGCCAAAGAACGCGAGGGGTGCTGTGTTTCTGAAGTTTAACTTGATCAACACACTTCCTAAATGCCTCACATCAGAAGGAGACACACTGCTGTCCCTACTGTGTGTGAACTGAGACCAGAGAAAAGTTGGGCGGGGACGTTTTCACGCCTTGGAATTCTACAGCAGTGTCTTAAGACAAAGGTCCACTCTGGAAATGTGAAAACCAACATGTCACGGAGCAGCAGGGTGTCAGGTCATCTTCAGCAGGCAGGCAGTCCCGGTGTCTGCCAGCCCTGCCCAGCTCAGGGCCGGGGGAGGTCAGGTGACCAGTAACTGAGTGTCACACCTCAGTAGCCGCACGGGGTCCGTGATGTTCTCCAGTCTCTGCACGGCTTCGTCTCGGACTGGTGCACACAGCAAGACCATCATGTTGAGAATGTACTTAGAGAGATAGGTGACATTCAGGTCCCCACGGTCAGCTTGCTGATGGAGGAAGTCCATGTCTAGAGCCTCTTCGATCTCACTTCTTAGGCGGTTCTGACGTGGTAACAGCAGCGACAACAGGATCTGCCAGGCAGACATGTTCTACTGAATACTGTCTTAGCTTGTGTTAAATCAGTTACAGAGTCAGATAAAGAGATCAAAGAGCTCCCTGAACACAGGCAGCGCTGGGCTGAGAGCACTGAGGTTCAGTTTCCAGCACCCAGAAGGTGCTCACAGCCATCTTTAATTCTAGACCAGGGGCTCTGGTTAATCTGCCTTCTCCCTCTCAGTGTGTGGTGGCAAATGGCCTCATCTGGCCTCCCTGGGCACTGCATGCACAGGGTGCACAGATAACACTCACAGGCAAAACAACAACACATAAAAATACTCCTATTAATTAACTGATTGGTTTGTTGTGTTTTTTTTTTTTTCAAGACAGGGTTTCTCTGTATAGCCCTGGCTGTCCTGAAACTCGCTTTGTAGATCAGGTTGGCCTTGAACTCAGAGATCTGCCTGCCTCTGCCTCCCAAGAGCTGGAAATAAAAAGAAATCTTAATTTAAAAAGAATCAGAAAATATACTCTTAATTTAATAAGGTTTTTTTTTTTAACTATTCCAGAGGGAGAAGACAGAGATCAGAAGAGCTATAATGGGGTCTCTGACCCCCAAACATGACCTCCTGGTAAGAGGTTCTTATTTATCCCCGTCTCCAGCACACACACAACACATGGAGTGAGGACGGAACCCTGACTATTTAACTGAATCAAATACTCCATTGTCTCAGAACCCAGCTGTCAGCTCCATGTGGTACCAGACAAGACTGCTTCATGAGCCCCTTTTCAGTTGGTGAGCTTTTAAACCTCAGAGCTTCCTTGTTTCCAATATGCCCTTCAGTGCCTGTCCTGAACACAGACGGATGGACAGGCGTGCACGCGCACATGCACGTGCACACACACACACACACACTCACACAGCGTCTCCGAACACCCACCACAAATAAAAAGCACATTATTAACTTTTTTTTTTTTTTGACTTTCAAGGCAGAGAACACCACACAGCTTGATGCTGTAGCTCACTCAGAACTTTTCTATCTGATGTTCTAGGTTCTCCAGACTTCTTTACTGTTAGCCATGACTTCCCCTTTCCAGCCCCCGGCTGTAGTCCCTGTTTGAATTACTCAGTGGTTAATCTTGTCTAGTCACCTTGGCGATTCCGATTTGCAGCCCCTGCCTACTGGTGCTCTCAGTCTAGGCCTTGGGACTCTCACTCACCTCCCTGACCTCTTTCAGAAGTTCAAGAGCACAGCTGAAGTCAGGGGGCACAGACGACAGCTGCTCTTTCAGGTGGTCCCAAAAGTCACTGGGCATTGTCTCCTTGCCCTTGCCTTCCAGGCTACAAGAGGGTCAAACACACAGGTGAGAAACTGTTCCAGGCTCAGCACCTAAGCCCCAAAGAAAACACCAGGAGCAATGGAAGGAGCACAGCAGGGATGACTCACTGAAGGCTAGGAATGACTTCAAGGCACCCTCAAAAGCAGAAACAAGCCTGAGTGTAGCAGTGAGTCTTCCCTATTCCGTGTGAGTGAGTGTGAGTGTGAGTGTGAGTGTGAGTGTGTGTGTGTGTGTGTGTGTGTGTGTGTGTGTGTGTGTGCCATCACACAACACTGAGTTTATTAATAGTTGCGGTGATTTGAAAGAAAATGGCCCCCAGAGGGAGTGGCATTAGGAGGTGTGGCTTTGTTGGAGTAGATGTGGTCTTTTGGAGGAAGTGTGTCACTGTAGGGGCGGGCTCTGAGGTCTCCTTTGCTCAAGCTTTACTTTTATTCAGCATGATACTCAGACCACTTCCGGTTTCCTGCAGATCAAAGATGTGGGACTCTCGGCTCCCCTGATGTGTCTGCCTGCACACCACCACATTTGACCGTGATGGCGATGGATAAGCCTTTGAAACTGTGAGCCACCCCAATCAAATGTCTTTCCTTTATAAGAGTTGCCATGGTCATGGTGTCTCTTCACAGCAATGAACACCCTGACTTAGATGTTTTTACTTATTGACTGGGAAGCGCCACATGGGGGTCCCAGGAATTAAACTTGGGTTGTCAGGGTTAGCAGCAACTGTCTCCTGCCCATGGTGTCACAGAACCCTTCCAGGAAGTCAATTAGAGAAAATATAAAAGCCAACACCTGCTCGAAGATAAAGTCTTCTCTTCCGAGTGGCCATCAGCCTTGGAAACATCATGAACTCTCTCCACCAGCCCTGTAATTGAAAGAACTTCTAGTGGAGCTGAGTGGTGGCGGTGCACGCTTTTAACCCCCACACCTACAGGCACAGGCAGGCAGATCTGTGAGTTCAAGGCCAGCCTGGTCTACAGAGTGAGGTCCAGGACAGCCAGGGCTACACAGAGAAACCCTGTCTCTAAAATTAAAACAAACTAAAACCCGAACAAAGCTACAAAGAAACAACTTGTGGTTTGCAAAAACAAACGGTTTTCTTCTTGTGCCTCTGGTAGCCCAGCAGAGCCAGTCCTCCCTACAGGTGTGGGACCCCAACATGGTTTGGTTTTCTAAGACAGTAGTTCCCCCATTTGGGGTTCACAGACTAGTAAAATTTCTAAGAAGATTTTAAGATTAAAGATCACTTGCCAATTCTCTGTGTTGTCAAGAGACAACATGGACAAGAAAAAAATTCTACCCTATGACTTCCCAGACCTAGGCCTATATCAAATGAAGGAGAACAGAAAACAGAGCCTCGGGGTGCTGGCCGCACTTTTGTAAAGATAATTCTTTTAAAATGGTTACTATTGCACAGCACCGTGTGTGTGTGTGTGTGTGTGTGTGTGTGTGTGTGTGCGTGTGTGCGTGCATGTGTGTGGGGGGGGCAGAGGTCAGCGGTGAGGTGGGGTCCTGCCTCCCACCTTCCCGGGGTGCCTGGAATCCAGCTCAGACTTGTATTGAGAGCTCAACCGCTGAGCTGTCTCACAGGCCTGGAAAGGTAGAATTTTTTTTTTCTATACTGAAAGATTAAAAATGCAAGAACTAAATAACTGTAGAGGAGATTACATGGGACAATGTCTCCTCTCTTAGAAACATGGCAGAACTTTTTAAAGTCACAACCGTAGCCTTCAGATAGTAAAGGCAGCACCGAGTATCAACAACTCGGAGAGTCACTAGACTGTATTTTGCAACAACTCTGAACTATCTCAAAATAAGAAAGGTGACTGCGGACTCTTCACAGAAAATCCAGAGTCCTAGTCTAGGTTCTAAGAAGGTAAGAAGCTGGCGAGGGGAGTGGCCGTTTAGTCCACTGGCTTCCTTCCCTAAGAGCTGGGGTCCATTCCTTGTTCACAAACATCTCTAACGCCCTCTTCTGGCCCCGAACCAGCATGAGCAGGCAAAACACCCGCACGCATAAATAAAAATAAGTATCTTTTTACAAAAACAAGGTGAGCTGATGCGGCCGGCCGCTCTGAATTACTCCGGCCACGGTGGCTGGCTCAAGCTAATCAACTGTGTAAACACAGCCGCGATTAACTCAGCACTCAACCAGAGTTAAAAGGACCTTCAAAGAGCCGCCAGTGGCGACCTGCGGGGAACATTAAACCCTCCAAGTGCAACAGAGCAGCCAGGAGTTCAACACCAAAGCGCCCCAGAACAAGCGTGACGTTCAGCAAGGAGAGGGGCTCAACGGGGGGGGGGGAGGGAGGGAGAGAGGGAGGAGGGGGAGAGAGAGAGAGAGAGAGAGAGAGAGAGAGAGAGAGAGAGAGAGAGAGAGAGAATAGAATTATTAAAACTCCAGAAGGCACAAAGCAGAAAACTGCAGAACAGAGTAACGCTAATGTAGGGCCTCTCAGGAGGAACCTGCTTAGCCACTCGGGAGTTGTTAACCACCTCCAGACAGTATTTCCAAACCTCCACCAAACCCCAGTGTTTGCGTGAACAAACCCCGTGCACGTGGCTCCTGTTTCAAGTCATTGTGTTGATCAGCAGCGACCCCACGTGGCCCACGGCAACCTGGCAGCGGGCGAGCGAGCCGGCGAGCGGGCGAGCGGATGCCCCGAGCTCGGGGCGAAGGGACGCGAGGGCGGCCTGCAGCCCGCGCCGGGTGGGGACAGTTTAACCTACGTGATCGGTGGCCCTGGGCGCTGCTCGCGTCCTGCCGGGTGTGTCCCGCGTGGGGCTCACGGGAGGCGCCCTCCGCCGCGCTGGGCCCCTTCCGGGCCGCCCTCTCCTTCACGTCTGGCATCCTGGCGGTGCTGGTATCTGCGGGGCGACAAACGTCCGAGGCCGCTCGGGGTCAGGGGGACCTGCGCCGGCACCGGGAGCAAACCCAGGCCGCCGAGCCCGCCCATCCGCACCGCAGCGCCCCCCGACTCTTCACCCCTCGACCCTCTCCACCGTCCCTCGTCTCCATCCTCACCCCGTCTGACCTAACCCTTCCCCTCCTGTTTCCCCTCCCCTTCCCCTCTTCCCCCGCTCGCCCTCCCTTCCTTCCCCTCTTCCCCCGCTCGCCCTCCTCCCCTGCTCGCCCTCCTCTCCTTCCCCTCTTCCCCTGCTCGCCCTCCCCTCCTTCCCCTGCTCGCCCTCCTCTCCTTCCCCTCTTCCCCTGCTCGCCCTCCCCTTCCCCTCCTCTTCCCCTTCCCCTCCTCTCCTCCCCTCTTCCCTGCTCTCTCCTTCCCTCTCCCTTCCCCTGCTCGCCCCTCTCCTTCCCTCCCTGCTCCCCTCTCACCCCCTTGCTCCCCATCGCCCGGCCGGCTCCCTTCACCTCCTCCTCCGCCGGCCCGCCACTGGCCTCCCGCGGGGGCGGGTAGGTGACGCGGGCTAAACCACCTGAGAGGGCGGGGCGAGGGGCGGGCGGGGCGGGGCCAGCGAGCCCGGGTCGGCAGTGGCGCGCGCCCCGTCACCCCCACCCCCCGGCCCCGGCGGCAGTGGTCCCGCTCGGGACGAGAAGATCAACCGCCTAGGTGTCCTGGCAACGCGGCACGCGCTGTGCGCGCCCCCAGCGCGGGCGGAGCGGCCACCTGCCACGGGCCGGCCACTCCCGCCCAGCTCCGAGGAGGGGCGCTGGCCTTGAACCTCGCACCCGCCCGCCCCGCCTGGGCGCTGGGGTCCCGCGCCTCGTGGGCCTCGGGCACCGCGCTCCTTTTAGTTTAGTTTTGCTTTTTCAGATGGGGTTTCTCTGTACAGCCTTAGCTGTTGTGAAGCTCGCTCCGGAGACCAGGCTGGCCTCGAACTCGCAGAGATCCGCCTGCCTCTGCCTCCTGAGTGCTGGAGGTGTGCAATGCCACCACCGCCCCCCCTCACCCCGCACCCCTCCCCCATCATCTCCCGCAGCCGGCAGCTCAGATAATTAAGGGCTGTGGCTTGTTTGGGAGCCCTGGGTTCGCTTTTCAGCACGGTTTAAACCAGGCGCGGGGGCAGATGCCTGCAATCCCAACATCGAGGGTGAGAAGCCTGATGATGAGCTAGCTCGGGATAGATGAGACCCTGCGAGTCTCACGGAGAGAAGAGACCTTGAGGGGGGAGAGAGAGGCCGCGGGCGGGCAGTGAGTGCGCTGGCCCTGGCAGCTCAGTCCCCCTGTCCACCATCAGCCCGGAGAACCTCTGCCTGCGGCTCTTGCCTTGTAAAGGAGGATGTGAGTTTCATGGACAACTCATAGTGTTGAGGCAGAAAGCTGTGAAGAGAGAGGAAGGTTTTATTCTAAAAGCTCATGACTCTGGGACTCCGGAAGAAGGCATCACCAGCTAGCCAAGCTGTCCCTAACATACACTAAATGACATTTCCCTCCAGCTGTCCACTGGACGGCAGCTGCATTGTGATGTCACACTTTTCACTGGGGCCCTGCTGTTGGCTTCTCTTTTAAAGGAACCTGCGGGGCCTGGAAAGATGCTACCCAAAGGGCAGTTCTCAAATCTGATGCCCTCTTATGCCTCTAAGGGCTCTTATATGCACACGGCACACACACAAATAACACACAGAGTAACTCCAGGTCCAGGTTATCCGGTACCCTCTTCTGGCCTCTGTGATCATTAGGTATAATCTTGATATACACACATACATACATACATACACACACACATGTGCACACATACATATACACATACACACATATATGCACACACACACATACACATACACATGCACACATATGCACACATACACATACACACACACACACACGCACATGTGCACACATACACACATACATATACACATACACACACATGTGCACACATACATATACACATACACATGCACACATATGCACACATACACATACACACATACATACACACATACACACACATACGCACACACACATATATATACACATGCACACATACGCACACATACACATACACACACACACACACACACACACACACACGCACATGTGCACACATACACACATACATATACACATGCACACATACGCACACATACACACATACATATACACATACACACACATACGCACACGTGTGCACACATACACATACATATACACATACACACACATACGCACACATGTGCACACATACACACATACATATACACATACACACATACACATACACACACACACACACACACACACACATATGCAGACAAAACACCAAAATCTTTTTAAATTAAAAAAATTATTTTTGCTTTGTTTTTCAGACAGAGTTTCTCTGTGTAGCCCTAGCTGTCCTGGCACTTGCTCTGGAGACCAGGCTGGCCTTGAACTCACATAGATCCACCTGCCTCTGCCTCCCCACTGCTGGGATTAAGGGCGTGCACCACCACACCAGGTCAAAAAAGTAATCCTTAAAAGAAAAATCCAGGGAGGGGGCTGGAGAGATGGCTCAGAGGTTAAGAGCACTGATTATTCTTCCAGAGGCCCTGAGTTCAATTCCCAGCAACCACATGGTGGCTCACAGCCACCTTGGATGAGATCTGGTGCCCTCTGCTGGCCTGCAGGCAGAAGACTGTTTACATAATGAATAAATAAAATCTTTAAAAAAGAAAAGAAAAGAAAAAAGAATCTTAAAAAAGAAAGAAAAATCCAGAATTCTGTTTGAGTATTTTAATGTCTGGGGAAAAAAAGATTAAAGAATAGCACACCCCGCCCCATAAAAACAGCATTGCTATAAAGATTTCCCTAGATGCCCAGGAATTCATTTGAACTCATGAAATAGCTCTCCTTAATATCTAAGTTCTTGGGTCATCAAAATGAACTAATGGGCCAAGGAGCCAGTGACCGGGGTTCAGTCCTAGGACTCCTACCAGGGAAGGACTGGCCCAAGCCGTAGCACAGACACATTCATACACAAATACACACAAATGAAATAAATGTCATTAAAATGTTAAGATCTAACTTCTCTTGGAGGGTTGTGGGAGAAAGCAGAGTGGGCACTGGGTGGGGGCTGTTGCAGGGAGGGGCTGAAACTACAAGAAGAGACGGAGAGGGGTAGAGGGTAGCAAAGAGTACTAAGTGTTTGTTCCAGGGTCAGGCATGGTGCAGACTCCATGATCTGTATCATTAATGGTTATCAGAACCAACCAGGCAAGAGTCAGAGTTGAGGGGCTTGAACTGTGAGATGAGATAGGCACTCTTTCCCTCCGGGCTTCGTTAATAGCTGACTTGTCGATTAATGGTTTACTGGATGCTCCTGCATTCCAAATGCATATGACCGGCACATGCAAACAGGCAAAAGTGGGCATGGTGTTGGACTAACCCCAGGTAAGGGGTAAGATAAGAGTGATTTCAAGGGGCAACCAAAGGCAAGAGTGGGCAAGGCCTTGAGACAGGGTTTCTCTGTATAATATCCTTCAATGTCCTGGAACTCGCTCTGGAGACCAGGCTGGCCTTGAACTCACATAGATCCACCTGCCTCTACCTCCCGAGTGCTGGGATTAAATGTGTGCACTGCCACCACCGCCCATCATTAAGTCTTGATCATAGGCTTCTAATGAATTCACACTGCCTAACTCTGGCTGAGAAACTGTCTACCCATGAGGAGACCTAACACACAGTGGCTTGGTGAGCTCTGCAGCAGGGTTACAAGAGAAGAGCAACTCAGAGAAATGACCGGGTGTTCCAGGTGCTCGGGTCAGGTCAACTTTAGCCTTTATCTGGGATTCCAAGCTTATAAGATTTCCTGCAAGGCCTGTGGAGCTGTCTGCCTAGCTCGTCCTCCATCTCAGGGGGGTCTGTAAACTCTCATGGTGACTGGGCTCTCCCTACACTCAGCAGGGGCTGTCCATTCTTGCTCCCTGTTAAAGTATATAAACCTCAGAGACAGGGGAGGCGTCTGCCAAGCAGCCTACTGTGGGAAATACGTGTTGCTTGCCCTGGCACTGAAGTGTGCCCACAGCTGTCCTGCCCAAAGCTCACCTGAATGAGGCGGGGCTCAGGTGGAACTCACTGGATTGCCCATGCTGGCCTCAAACCTATGACCTCCTGCCTCAGCCTGTGAGTAGTTAGGATGGCAGCCATGCGTGCGCCGATTCTCCTGACTTGAGGGTTCACTTTGTATACACAACACCATTTTACTTTTATCTTCTAGCCGTAAGATCTCTGGTTGGTTTTGTTTGCTGAGACCGAGTCTCCCTCTGTAGCCCTGGCTGGCCTCATACTCCATATGTAGCCCAGGCTTCCTCTTACCTCTGCCTCCCAAATGTTAGGTTACAGGTGTGCGACCCCCACCTGCCTCCACGTGCACTCCAACCCTCGAGTCCAGCTCAAAGCCCCGTCAGTGATTTGAGAATTCCTGTCCAGGAAGGAAGCTCACCTGTACTAGTTTGAAAGCCTCTGTGTCTCTGTGTCCCCACACCCCAGCCTGAGAAACAGACTGTAGAAGTCAGTCCCACCCAGCCTGAGGCTTCATACCCACAATCCCAGGCCCAGCCTGGGTTACACAAGAACCGGTTGCAGAAAGAGAAAAGGAGGAGGGAGGGAGAGACGGGCTGGGGGCAGGGGGAGAAAGAGAGAAAGTAACAAAGATGTCAGGCTGCTCAGGTACACTTCTGTCTCAACCACACACACATACACACACACCACACACACAGAGGCTGTAGTCAGCTCAGGAGCATGAGCTCGTAGTCTCATTGGTTAGACACGATCTTGTGTACACTGCCTCTCACAAGCAGACCGTGCTGAAGGTTAGTTGTACGCACAAAGGTATTCTGGAAAAACAAAGCAGGATGGTCAAGAAACAGTCCTACGTGGCTACAAGGGACACACAAGTTCAAATTTTAAAAGAAATCCTTGCTTCAGATAGGGAAGCTAAAATCAAACAAAGGCAAAAACCATCTAATTTTACCCAAGCCGTCCTGGGCTCCGGAGGGTAAGTGACTGGGTTAGGGTCACCACCAGTTTATGGAAAATCTGAGAGAACAGCCCAGAGCCCAGTCTGTTTACTGTGTGATGTATAGAGCTTTGCAAGAGTAAATGCTAATACCGTAAATAAATATTTACATTTCTGAAGGAAAAAATGTAAATGATAGGCCATGGGATGGAAAAAGTAAAGGCTGAAGCTAGAGGCCCAGCCAGTCAAGCCCACTGGAAGATAAACAGTCAACTAAAGTGGTAGGAACTCGTAAACACAGGGCGGGACATTTAGACGGAACCAGTTAGAGCGATGTACACTGGGCCCGGCTCCACTGGGGCCTCTCAGACACAGAACCGCACGTCAAAACTATTTGTTTTAGTCTCTTGACAAATGTGTTTCTTTCCACAGACCCCCAAGGTTATGAGAAAGGCTGAGGAAATCTGGAGATGGCCTGGAGGTAGTTCCTAAGAGTCGAAGGGAAGGTGATGTGGGTGACCATGACAGCCTGTGGAGGAGGCGCAGATCACAGGATGAAGGCCCTAGAGCCAGCAATGCCTGCCGACCTACCCCAGGGCCTTGCCTGTAGCATGCTTGCCCAGCTCCCCCACCCTGTGGGCCTCGCTTCCTCAGAGAAGCTCCAGGGCCTGCTGCTAACTTTTGTCTAGACAGTGTACCTTTTCTCTAAGCAGCCATTAAAACTTGCAGTCACAGGTTCGCTCCTATGAAAGACAGAGACAGACACACACACACAGAGAGAGAGAGAGAGAGAGAGAGAGAGAGAGAGAGAGAGAGAGAAGAGTGCAGTGGGCCCCACCACACTGAGGTCTCCTCGACCGGAAGGGGGCAGAAGAGGGCAGCAATAATGTCACAGGAGAACTTGAGACTTTCCTACTTCCCCCTCCCTTCTCCCCAGTGACTCAGGCTCGGCAGCAGCCACAAACACCAACTTGAAAAGTTCTCTTAGCTGTGTCCCCAAAACAATTGCTCCTTGTGCCCGGGACACGGGCGCGAGTCACACACTTAAGCTGTTCCCAAAGAACCATATTCGGTTGGTTTTCAACTCTGGGGAAAACTGGCAGCCTCTTTGTGGGTTTAAAAAAAAATTAGTTGGAGGGACAATTAAACCTTTATGGGCCCCAGAATGTACCTATATGCAGACATAAATAATGCCTCATTTCTGCCCAATACTCGTTCTGGCAAAGATAGTTTTTTTTTGTTTTTTTTTTTTTTCCTTTCTGCCATGCAGGACAAAGCTGAGCTCAGGTCCCAGAAACCCGTTTTGATTAGGGCAGATGACAGGGGTCAGCAGGAGTCATGACTCTGACCCTAAATATGACACCAGCCCTTTCTCATAAAATGGACACATAGCAGGCCTCCAGCCTAACTGGTCTTAAATAAATCACTAAGAGAACTCCCAAAGCCTTCCCAGAAAGCCACCAGGATTTTAGGCCAAGAAAACGCATTTTTGGGTTTTTTTTTTTTTTTTCCTGTGTTACTTCAGGCCCAAACGGTCCATTTGTCAAGAACTCTGACTGCTCTCAACACAGTACAATGCATTCATATACTTCCAACTCTGTGTCCTTGAACGGTCCACAGGATTTCATTTTAATCCAATAATATCATTAAATGCTCCAGGGGCTCCCTTCGCAAAGGAGGTTTGAGCAAACCCTTTTGTTGACCGAGGCCGTCTTTTGTAAGGCAAATATCCAGCCACCAATTTTGTTTTCGAAATCTTTGGATTTCACATAGGCTATTTCGTTAAACGAGGGCCCACTTGAGGTGGGGGCCTGTCCTTTATTTTTCCGAGTTCGTTGAAGTTGTCACTGGACACGCAGGACTGGATAGAGATGAAGGCATCACAAACCAGCTGGAGGAATAAATCACTTTCCATCACTCATGTCTTCTGTAATTATCTGTGCTGAGAGCAGAGTACAATGGCCTGGCAAAGGCCGCGGCGTCCGAGGACCGGTCTATTTGAAGTGGATCTCAATGGAGACTATGAGAAGTTTCGGGGGACATTGCTGTAGGGGCTCTTAATTGTGGCAGTGTAATAGTTATCACTTTACCCATCCCTACATGGACAACTCCGGGGCATTAAATAAATGAAAATTACAATGTTGAGTAACATCATTACTTATCTATACTCAAGCCTTTCTCATCGTCAACAAAAGCTCTGTGCCCTTTAGACAATGGCTCCCCATACCAGACCACAGCAGCCTCTGCTTTCATCTCTAACAGCAGAGAAGTCTCATACACCAGTTTTTCTTTGGGCCTTTTCCCTTCCCATAACAAGAGACTAGGGAAATTGCAGCAAGAGCTTTCCTCTCCCTCTCTCCCTCCCTCCCTCCCCCTCTCTCTTTCCTCTCTGTCTCTCTCTCTGTCTCTCTTTCTCTCTGTCTCTGTCTCTCTCTCTCTTTCTCTCTCTGTCTCTTTCTGTCTCTCTGTCTCTTTCTGTCTCTCTCTCTGTCTCTGTCTCTCTCTATCTCTGTCTATCTCTGTCTCTCTGTCTCTGTCTCTCTGTGTCTCTCTGTGTCTCTCTGTGTCTCTCTCTGTGTCTCTGTCTCTCTCTCTGTCTCTGTCTCTCTCTCTTTCTCTCTCTTTCTCTCTCTCTGTCTCTCTCTGTCTGTCTCTCTCTATCTCTGTCTCTCTCTGTCTCTGTCTCTCTCTCTGTCTCTCTCTGTCTCTCTCTCTGTCTCTGTCTCTCTGTCTCTCTCTGTCTCTGTCTGTCTTTCTCTCTCTCACACACACACAGAGTTTTTTTGTTTGTTTTGTTTTGCCTTCTAGATTCTTCCCATTTCCACCTCTCCACCCCTTGCCTGGCAGCACAGTGCAGTCTGCAAGACGGATCTGTGCTCAACTGGAAAGGTCTAACCTTGCTGGAGGGTCTGCAGCCCCCAGAACAAAAGGAGGTCACTGGGGCTGACTCTCTGCTGCTAGCTGAGGAATGGCAAGAATGTTCTGACTGACGGTCTGAGGAGCAAGAACGGGATTGAGCTGGTGGCTGGTCCGGTGGACTGAGCCCACGTGTGGACCTCATGTTCCTGCAGTTACACCCCATGTGAGGTACAGAGCTAAAAGAGATGGGGACCCAAGAAGAAACATGCAGGCGTCCCTGGGCACCCTCGAACCCCATGCCATGGAATTTCCCATTGAGTTGCTGACTACGGCAGAGGCCAGCCTGGCCAAACAACCTGGAGCATTCAGCAAGGTCCTGTCTCAACAGCTCCCTCAAAAGGTGTGGGTGTAAGGGTGTTTGTGTGCGTCCTGAGTTCAGATCCCTAGCACCCACATAAAAGTCACACTCAAGTGTGACTGTGAGTCTGCAGCACTGCCCCTGTGGAGGCGGAGACAGGAGGACCCTTGGAGTTCTCTGGCCAAACCAATGCTCTCCAAGGTTAGCGAGACATCTCATCTCAAGAGGCAGCTGAAGAGTGATGAGAAGATGCCCAAGGTCACCTGTAGCCTCCAGATACATGGACTTGTACACACCTTCCCACACATGAATACACAAACACGTAGACATACAAGTACAAAGGCTGGGAATATAGCTCAGTGGTGCAGTTCTGGACTAGGACAAGCCAGGCCCCAGGCTCACTCTGTCCAATCACAAAGAAAAGACAAAAAAGCAAACGCACAGCGGAGCCATCACCACCCCCTGTAGGATTCCCATTTCTTGTTCAAGGGCGGCCAGCGAGGGCATCCAGAAGGACTGGAGTTTGAGTTTTACTCAGCTCAGAACATTTGGACTCTCAGCTATTGGCCTCCTATCTGCCCCCACTTGGTCTAAGGGAGGCCTGTTCTCTATTTAGGGGTTCCTACCGACCACTCCCCAGCTCCAGCACTGCCAGCCTGCCCCCAGGGAGGCCACAGTTCAGAGATGGCAAACCCTGGATTTCAGAATGGGTATCTTGACAGCAGCCTGGATTTCTGTGGGGCAAGACCACTTGATGTCCTGCCCAACATGACGTGCTCCCCCAATCTGAGAATTTGTTGGGGGAGAATAGTGAAAGTGTGGGGCCTTCTGGCATCTGAAATTCTTTTTAAGATTGTATGTGTGTGTGCACGTGCACAGGTGCGTGCAAGGAGCCCAGAAGTCTCCAGACATAGGTGCTAGGAACCCGACTCTGGTCCTCTGCGAGGGCAGCAAGTGCTCTTAACAGCCACACATGACTCTCCCTCCCTGCTTCCCTTCCCCTTTCTTCAATGTGTAGCCCTCAGTCCCTCTAACAAGGTTTTTTGTGGTTGGAAGCAGTGTTTGCACTCTGTGCTTCTGGAAGTTGCTAGGGGGGCACCTGGTGCCTGGAACCTGGGTGTAAATTTACTAAGGGTAAGTTAATTTATTCTAACCATGCTAAAATTTGTCCCGGAACACATGACACAACTTGGGTGAATGAGGCACAGGAGAAGTTTGCTGTCTACTTCCTAGCTTCCTGTTGGTTTAGAGGCAGTCTAACTGTGTAACTCTGGCTGGCCACAAACTCACAGAGATCAGCCTGCTTCTGCCTCCTGAGTGCTGGGATTAAAATTCTGCACTACCACACCTTATTTCTAGTTTTAATTCTATTTTTCTTTCTTTTTGGAGACAGGGTCTTTCTTTGTAGCCTTGGCTAGTCTGGAATTTGCTTTGTAGACCAGGCTGGCCTTGAACTCACAGAGATCCACCTGTCTCTGCCTCTTTAGTGCTGAGATTAAAGGTGAGTGTCACTGTACCTGGCTCTAGTTTTAATTTTTAACTTGACCTAGCATCACCTAGGAAGAATCTCAGTGAGGGACTGTCCTGATCAGGTTGGCCTGTGGATCTGTCTGTGGAGGACTGCCTTGACTGGTGTGGGATGACCCACTCCACTGTGGGTGGCACAATTTCCCAAGCTTGGGGTCCTAGACTGTATGAGAGTGGAGAGAGCTGAGTACAGGAAACACATATGTGTTTGTTTCTCTCTGAGCTTGGCTGTGGCGATGACATGATGGGTTAAGTCCCGCCACCTTGACTTGCCCACAAGATGGACGGTATGGAACTTAGAGCTAAAATCAGCCTTTGTCAGTGTGCCTTTATCACAGCAACAGAAACGAGACTGACACAGAAATACCCCTAGACTGATTTAGTGTCGCCTACGCATTTTCATGTTTGGTTTCCATTCCACTCAAAATGCATTCGAGTTCCCCTTTGTCTTCTCCTTCTCCCCATAGTTTAGAAGCAAAGTTCCCAAATAGTTGGGGATTTTCCAAGAATCTTTATTACTAGCTTCTAATTTAATTCCATTGTGGTGAGAAAACATTTTTTTTATTACTCGAATCTTTTTCGATGTACTGAGACTTGCCTTATTGAAAGAACATGGCCTATTTTGGTAACGGCTCTCTGGGATCGTGAAAAGTATTTGTGTTCTGCTGCTGTTGGATGGAACAGCCCACACCATCACAGAGGTCAAGTTGATGGTATTGCTCAAGTCTTCCCATAGCCTTATTCGTTTTCAATATAAGCAATCAGGGAATACTGAGCCAATTACCACCATTGTTATATTTGTAGTTCCACCCATTTTTGCCTCATATATTTTGAAGTTCTGTTATTGGGTGCATGCACTTTTATTTAGAGTTTTACTGAATTGAGGCTGGGGATGTGGCCCAGTAGGTAGAGCGCTTGCCAAGCACACACAAAGCTGTGGTTTGATCCCCAGCACCGCTCAAATGGGACATTATGCTGACACCCGTGATCCCAGCATTTGGGAGGTCACATAAGGACGGGACAATCAGAAGTTCAAGGTTATTCCTACCTATAGGGTAAGTTGGAAGCTAAGCTGGCTACATGAGGCCTGTCTCAAAAACAAGCAAGCCAGCAAACAACAAAATAATTCTAGTGAATTGACCATCATTATTAGAGCGTTTTTTTTTTTAAATCTTTCTTGACAGGATTTTTTTTTTTCTTTTTTTTCTTTTTCTTTTTTTTTTGTATAGCCCTGGCTGTCCTGGAACTCACTCTGTAGACCAGGCTGGCTTCAAACTCTGCCTGCCTCTGCCTCCTAAGTATTTCTTAACATACAACAATATTTTCTTCCTCTGAAATCTTTGATACTAATAAAGTCATTTCCATATTTCCCCCATCCGAGTTCTAACCCTGCTTAGTTCCCTAGGTCAGATGGGGTCACACAAATTCAAGGTGGCATGGTAATCTGCTTCATCTTTCTGTGGTGAGTGTTATCATGGTAGATGTCTGTTCTTGAAATCTTAAAAAGTGTGTTACATTTTTATTTTATTTGTTAGGGAGGTGGTGGGTGGCCACACACGTCACAGCACATCCGGAGAGACTGGTGGACAACATGCAGGAGCCGCTTCTCTCCTTCCATTGTATGGGTCCTGGGAATAAACTCACAGCCAGGCTTGCGACCTTTACCCCAGCCCTCGCCTTAGATTTTATCTTCTCTGTGGTGTTTTGTTCTTTAATGTGTCCTTTGGTCCCTTTCAGCCTACCTGAAACTTGTGAGGTCTCACGGTCTAGGACTCAACACATAGGCTAGGCTGGCTGACCAAAGAGCCGAAGGGACCTGCCAGTCTCCACCTCCCGGGTGCTGGGATTACGAGCCCTCACTCTTCTGTGGATTCCTCACGCTATGTAAAGCTCTGGACCGAGCCATTTTCCTTCTTTTCCAACAGGGATTCTCACTGGTTGGCTGGCCTCAAGCTCCCGGGACTCCAGATAGTGGGGCCACACCTGTGTGCTGCACACTTGGCATTAGCCTTCAGGGTTAGGACTTGGAGACTAAGCCAGAGTCACTTTCCATTTCTCTTTCTCAGCACGGCATTTCCACAATTCCTTTTTGTCTCCTTTGTTACTATTTTTTAAGACTTTATTGTGTACACAGTGTTCTACCTGTATGTGTGCCTGCATGGCAGAAGAGGGCACCAGATCTCATAACGGATGGTTGTGAGCCACCATGTGGGTGCTGGGAATTGAACTCAGGTCCTCTGGAAGAGCAGTTGGTGCTCTTAACCTCTGAGCCATCTCTCCAGCCCTAGTTACTATTATTTTTGTTCTGCTATTTTAGTGGCTTTTACAGGGTTTAATCATTATATATAATCATATATATCAAATCAAATGTATCTTATCGCTATTGTCTTCCCCATTTCACATACAAGAATCTTCCTACAATGTGAATTCATTTCTCCTCCTGACCTTTTGGCTTTTATTGTTATACTTCTTCCATATACATGTTTTAAACCACACAATACAGCATAAATCTTTGGTTTATATCTTTGAAAAAGATATAAACCGTTGCTTTAAATCCCGTGGTTTCGCTCTTGTTCTTCTGAGCAGAGCCGCAGTCCATGTGGCATTGTTTCTGTCTGTCTGGGGGACTTCGACAATAATTTCCTACAGTGCATTCTGCTGCTGGTGGATTCTTCCAACTTCCGTATGTCTGAAAGGTCTTCATTCCACTTTTATTCTTAAAGACTTCACATTTTTATTGTGTGTGTGTGTGTGTGTGTGTGTGTGTGTGTGTGCAGCAAACATGCACACTCACTGGTGTGTGTGTGTGTGTGTGTGGTGTGGTGTGTATATGTGTGTGTGTGTGGTGTGTATGTGTGTGGTGTGTGTGTATAAATGTGTGTGTGTGTGTGTGTGTGGTGTGTGTGTATATATGTGTGTGTGTGTGTGTGTGTGGTGTGTGTGCGGTGTGTGTGTGTGTGGTTGTGCGGTGTGTGTTGTGTGTGTGTGTGGTGTGTGTTGGTGTGTGTTGGTGTGTGTGTGTGTGGTGTGTGTTGGTGTGTGTGTGTGGTGTGTGGTGTGTGTTGGTGTGTGTGTGTATGTGTGGTGTGTGTGTGTATATATGTGTGTGTGGTGTATGGGGTGGGGGGTTGTGTTGTATGGTGTGTGTGTGTGTGTGTATGGGGGTGGGGGTGGGTGGGTGGTTTGTGTGTGTGTGTGTGTGTGGTGTATGGGGGTGGGGGGTTTGTTTGCGTGTTGTGGTGTGTGTGTTGTGTGTGTGTGGTGTGTGTTGTATATGTGTGTGTGTGTGTGTGTGTGTATGTGTGTGTGTGTGTGTGTGTGTATGTGTGTGTATGGGGGTGTTGTGTTGTGTGGTGTGTGTGTGTGTGTGGTGTATGGGGGTGGGGGGGTGTGTGTGGTGTGTGGTGTGTATGTTGTGTGTGGTGGTGTGCGTGTGTGTGTGTGTGTATATATATGTGTTGTGTGTGTGTGGTTGTGGTGTGGGGGTGGGGGGTTGTGTTGCGTGTTGTGTGTGTGTGTGTGTGTGTGTGGTGTGTGTATATGTGTGTGTGTGTATGTGTGTATATATATGTGTGTGTGTGTGTGTGTGTGGTGTATGGGGGGGTGGGGAGTTGTGTTTGTGTGTGGTGTGTGTGTGTGTGAAGGTCAGAGGACAGCTTGTAGGAGTCCTCTGTTCCTCTACTGCGTGCGTGGGTCCTGAGGAGTGAGCTCAGGCTGTCAGGCTTGGCAGCAAGCCCCCTTACCCAGAGAGCCACCCCTAGCCCTCATGACGTTTCACTGGATTCAGATTTACAGTTCATTACTGTCATGGTGGCACACAGCTGGCTAAGAGAGGAATTCGCCAAGACAAGAGTTTGAGTTCAAAACAGGCTGGAGGCATCTTAGGGTATGTTTTGTTTTCCTCCTTTCAGCAAGTCTTTTGCTGGTAAATTCTAGAAAGCTGTGGTTTCTTTATTCCCATCTTCTTTCTTTCATAATATCCTATTTTCTTTTTAAAAACATCAGTGCAGTGTCACCAGAGGCCAGAAGAGGGCGACAGACCCCCAGGAGCTGGAGTTACAGATAGTTGTAAACTGTCTTGTGGGTGCTGGGAACCGAACCCCTATCCTCCACAAGAGCAGCAAGTGCTCTTAGCCCTCGAACTCTCTCTCCAGCCTCCTCCCTGTCCTCTTCCTTCCTCATCTCACTTCCCTTCCCTGCTCCCTAACCAGACAGGAGAATAAATACAGTCACTATTGCTCCACTTGAATTGGAAGCAAAAGAAAAAAATCCTTCTTTTCAAATCTTTCTCCTTTTTTGCACAGACTACAGCAAAGCCAGACCCATGGCCAGGGCATTTGCTCAGTGTTTCTCGCACTGACCCATCTTTATAAGTGTGATATCCAAGCAAACGTTTCTTCAGAAATTCCATTTTAGATGGATGACTAGCGTTCCCCCTGCCCACCCCCCCCCCAGGGTTTCTCCGTGCAGCCTTGGCTGTCCTGGAACTCACTCTGTAGACCAGGCTGACCTCAAACTCAGAGATCTGCCTGCCTCTGCCTCCTGAGTGCTGGGATTAAAGGTGTGCGTCACCACTACCCAGCAAGGGTAATTTTTTTTTTTTTTTGAGACAGGGTTTCTCTGTGTAGCTTTGGAGCCTATCCTGGCACTCACTCTGGAGACCAGGCTGGCCTCAAACTCACAGAGATCCACCTGCCTCTGCCTCCGGAGTGCTGGATTAAAGGCGTGCACCACCAACGCCCGGCTCAAGGGTAATTTTTTTAAGTTAAATTCTTACATTTCTCATTCAAATGAAAGCTAAAACTTACTTGTGGATTTGCATGGAGCTAGGCTTACTTTGGGAGGAGATAACATACTCTATAGAAATGTTTTCAGGGCTGGAGAGATGGCTCAGCTGTTAAAACTAGGCTCACAAAAAGTCTAGACATGTTTTCTAATACTTTTTTTTCTTTGTTTTTTTGAGACAAGGTTTCTCTGTGGCTTTGGAGACTGTCCTAGAACTAACTAGCTCTTGTAGACCAGGCTGGCCTCGAACTCCCAGAGATCTGCCTGCCTCTGCCTCCCGAGTGGGATTAAAGGCATGCGCCACCACCGCTCGGCCCTAATATTCCTAGTGGAGCTGACATCAGTTGTTGTTGCTGTCTTTCTTTTTCTCTTTTTCCCTTCCTTCCTTCCTTCCTTCCTTCCTTCTTTCGTTTTTTGTGGTTTTTTTGAGACAGCGTTCTCTTGTAGCCCAAACTGGCTTCAAACTTGGCAAACAGCTGAAGATGACCTTGAATGCCTAATCTCGCTGCCTCCATTTCCCAAGTGCTGGAACTACAGGTGTGAGCCATCAAACCCTGCACCTGGTTTTTGAGGTCTAGAGGAGAACTCAGGGCTTGGTGCTTGCTAGCGCCCTAGTTGACTTCCTGTCGCTGTGACTAAACACTGAAGAAGTCACCTTAGGGAGCTTCACCCTCTAGCTCCCAGGTCTCAAGCTATTGCTGAGGGAAGTCAGGACAGAAACTCAAGGCAGGAACCATGGAGGCACACTGCCTGCTGGCTCGCTCCTTCTTACACAGCTTAGGTCAGGGACTGCACCACCCACAACGGCCGGGCCCGGGGAGGTGCTTAGAGGTTGAGAACAATGACTGCTCCTTGAAGGGCTCTTCCAGCAGCTCACAGACCCCTGTAACTGTAGCTCTGGGGTCACCCTCTTCTGGCCTCTGCAGGTACTGTCACGGTGCACAGACACACATGCAGGCAAAACATGTGTACCTAAAAGCAGGGGACCCCAAATTCAGGTCTCCAGCACCCATAGGAGACAGGTGTGGTGGTGTGCCCCCGTAGCCCGGGGTGCTAGTGGGGTGGGGCAGGAAGGGTATGACTGATCCCCCGGAGTCACTGGCAGCCCCTCTCACAGTCATGTGCTCCAGGTTTGTCTAGTGAGCTCTGGGAAACAGTATCTCTCTCTCCAAGAAAGGCCAGCACTGCCTTGTGAGCCTTGCAGAGTCAGGCTTCTTCTTGGAAGGCCTCAGACTTGGCCGACTTCCTCCTTCATCTTGAGGCATCCCAGGACCTTCCTTAAGCTCCCTGAGCCCTGTCTGGTGGCCAATTTGTACAACCTTTAGAGGTCTGAGAGGAACTTGACACTATGACATGGGGTTTGCTCTGGACGGGGCCAGCAGAAGGGCCTCGGGTGAGAGAGTCCAGCATCCACTTATGAGCCAGGGGACTTACAGGGCAACAGCAGTGAAGGGGGAGGGGAGGGAAAGTTCCCCCTTCTGGTCGGCAGTTGGCGGTGGCTGGGAGAAAAGTTAAAGAATGCCAGGTGATGATAAACGTCTTTCATGGTCAGCCATTACTCAGGGTCAACAGGGCAGGGAGGGAAGAATCTAGAAAATTAAGGTACTTTAGTGCCGGAAACCAAACTACTTTAGTTTTGGGGCTTGTCACTGTTTAACCAAAATGGAGACTCTTTCCAAAATGGCTAACAACCTGCCAAGCCCAGTTTAAGCCTTCCTCCCCGCAGGAAGCTACTTCCTCCCTTCAACCATGTTTCCTTTTTGTGTCATCCCTGAGTGACCACACCGGGTCATGGCCGCCTTCAGAAGTGAGGCCTGCAGATGCCTCCCACAATCGCCAGAGCAATCACAACCAACCAGTCCCCGAAGGGAGCTTCCTTTGTGCCCGCATCTCTAAGACCTGGGTGGGAGCTGTGCCGGGGAGATGCAAACACAGGTCTAGCACCATGGGGACTTGTGCATGTGTGTAATCACAGCACTGAAGACAGGAGGATTGGGAGGTTCGAGTCCATCCTCAGCCCCATATCAAGTTCAATGCCACCCGGGGCTATAAGAGACCCTGGTCTTTAAAAAAAAAAAAAAAAGGCAATGATCACAAAAATGGTCAGAGGATGGAATTTCACAGAACTCTTTACAAATGGTTTCCTTTACCCCTTGCCCATTCTAAAGGGTACTGTAATATTGTCATTATCCCAAATTTCAGACAAGAAATTCGAGGCCCAGGGGACTAGGCCACTTGGGCAGAAGAGCTAGCAAAGCCAGAATTCAAGCTCGGGCATGCTGGTTCCTGGGCCACAGCCCTCAGACGTGATGCTCGGTGCCCCTCAGGCTAGCAAGTGCTCTGCCACCAGCTCCGGCCATGTGTGCTGGCCGAATAAAAACACTGAGAAGTGGCCTGTGAGGAGAAGCCTCCCACAGAGCTCGTCCTGTGGCCGTCTAGTGGTTGATGTGTGGCCCACGAAGAAAACACAGGTAGGGAACTGTCGTCCACACCCACCCACCCCCCTTCCCTCCTTTGCAGGGCAAGCAGAGTGCAAGTCGGGCAATTCTCTACCTAACCCAGCCTCCCAGAATCTGGTAGCAGAGGGGGTGGGGAGCAGAAGGAAGCAGAAAGGACAGGGCCGAGGTCCCCCAGCTCACTGGTTCCTGTGCCCACACCTCCTAAGGCTCAGCCGACCGGATGTCCCTGGAGCTGCCGGAATCTGGCCTGATTTGCAGAGATAAAAATCAATCTGACCCTTAATTCCCCAAATTAATTTACGGGCTTGCCTCTTGGGTGCTGAAACACGTCTGGCCACCCAAAATTTGGTAATTATTTCTATAAACACGGCATCCCGCCTTGGTGGATTATAACTGGTCAGGACGGCACTGAAGACTTTTGGAATACCTTCCTCGGGGCTCACGGATAGCCTTAACCAAACCAAAGTACACGGTCTGCTTTAGCAGGCAAACCTACACCCAACACCACTAACATTTGGAGATCTCGGTGGATGTGAAGGAAATATCCCAACCATGTTGGCTGCACCCACAGTAGTGAGGACACAAGGTTGGGTGGGGGGCATGGAGACCCCCGTGGGACCCACCCGTCCGCTGGAAACTGAGTTTAACACTCTGCTGAGCAATAGACAGGGTTAGGAATTTTATGCTGTTTGGAAAGGAGGAGGGGTGGCTGGCACAGGGGAAGGCTTTGCTTTTTTATTCTTGTTGCTGATTTCCCTCCAGGAGACTGAGCTGTGCCACCAGTCGGGAGGATTAGGGGCCAGAAAAGAAGCTGACTGAGCTCCCAGAAGGCCACGGGGGGGGGGGTGAATCTGCACCTTTAAATAACATTAATTTCTGAAAGACCCAAGTTGTTTCCTAAATCGCTGCCCAGAACCTCTGGCTTTCATCTGTTTTTATGGTACCTTTCTAGGCTGTAGGCAGGAGCTGCCGCCAGGCGACAGCCAGCATCAGTGAGGTTCTTCAGACCCAGTACAGCCCGGGAGGAATCATTTCCTGCAGGAGGGAAAAAAGAAAAAAAACAAAAAAGAAACTTCTAAGAATCAAGCTATTTTTGAAAAAAAAAAAATCGGTGTGCAGTAGAAAACAACCACCCACTGCACCTCCAGAACAAGCCACAAAGCCCCACCACAGCTGGGACCTCATCTCCTTGGTAGCTGGGGGGCAAGCCACTTAACCTCAGTTTCCCCATCCGTAAAATGGGGTTAATCATGCTCCCCCTGCTTTAGGAGCCCTGGTAGGTTTTAATTGGGTAATGGCTGTGGCGCCCTTTGATGTACTAAGTTTTATTAACTTGCGAGGGATCCCCTGGGGCCAGAAAAAGCAGTTAAACCAGAGAGAGAGAGAGAGAAGAAAGGGCTTGAAGAGCAAGCCAGGCTCCTGCGCTGAGCGGTTCCAGCTCTGATTCCAGCTCCTGCGAGCTGTTCTTGATGAAGCCCGCCTGCTACCTCAGAAGCCACGGGCTGTCCAGGTGTGGAGGGGGAAGACCAACCCTCGAGAGGGCCTTGCTCCCAAGCCCCAACCCTCCCCTTGGAATAGAATTTAGGAAGGTTCCCACCTCAGTCCTGGAAAACAGGGAGACCTCGGGAGCTGTCATCCAGCCCAGGCTCACACCCGGAGAGAAGAACGAAGGGACAGCATCCACATAGGTTGCCAAACTTGAGCATTTCTGAGGTCCATCCTCTTGGTTACTCAGTTTCCTCTCCCTAAAAAATGATTCTAATCTCAATTTGTTTGTTTGTTCTGGAGACAGGGTCTCTCTGTGTAGCCCTGGCTGTCCTTCCTTGTTGAGGGCCTATGAATCAGTTAAGGTCAGACTGTCAGCTACCCTGGCCACAGCCCAGCAGGGTGAATACCTTGTCCCACTATACCCAGGACTGTCCCAGGGGCTCTAGTGCCACAATCCTCCCCAGGCTGCCAATCCCAGGCAAACTGCAAGGGTTTTATTGCCCTTCAGGTGCTCAGACTGGCTGGAAAATACTATTTAAAATTCCTAAATAGAGTCTGGCAGTGGTGGCACACACCTTTGATCCCAGCACTGGGAAGGCAGAGGCAAGTGGATCTCTCTGAGTTTGAGGACAACCTGGTATAGGGTTCCAGGGCAGCCAGGACTTTTACAAAGAAACCCTGTCTCAGAAAAACAAAAACAAAACAAAAGATCACTGTGGAGCTGGGGATGTGGCTTGGGAGATAGCATGCTTGTCTAGCTCATTGTGCTGTTTTTCTGTCTCTATGCTTATTCTGTTATTTGGGGACAGGGTCTCTATGTGACCCTGACTGTCCCGAAATTCAGTATGTAGAGCAGGCCGGCCTCGAACTCACAGATCCACTCACATCTGCTAGGATTAAAGGCATATGCCACCATCCCAGCTTTAAGTATTTTAAGGCAAAGAAAAACCCTGCTGTTAGAAGAAATGAAGTCATATTAATTATACAAATATTTTATCTACACACTTGCCCAGATTCCCAACCAAATCATTGCTGGGACGGACCGTGCCTTGCAGACAGAATTGATCACCATTGGGGGATTGGTGTGTGTGTGTGGGGGGGCATTTTGTAGGGGCTGATGGCTTTCAAGCCATCCTTGACTGACTCAGGTAATGAAGGCAATCTTCTCGAGACAGATCTAAACCTGACTTTTATAGCACTGGGAGAGAAAAAAGCAATTTACATGGAGAAGAAATGAGAAACAATGATTAAATCAAAGCCACGCTCAGCAGCCTCTGCCCCCCTTGCCCCATCTGAGAGCTTCAATTCCGCTGAGCTCTGCTGCCTGCTCCAGTGGGCCAGAGCCCACACTCTATAAATCGTCTCTGCCCTTGTGCGGGAGTTTCTGGCTGTATGTATTTTGGGGCCGGCATTAATTCCCTCATCCTTGGCTGGTGACATGAAGATTTGTAACTGATGGTTTTAATGTGTTTCCTTCAGGTTGCTATTAAAAACATGCTGTTTATCTGAATTTGCAAAAGTTTCCATTTAGAGGGAGGGAGGGAGGGCTGGGTGGGGGAGGGAGAGAGGGAGGGAGTTTGAGACTGTATCACAGGGACCATTTCCCAGCATCCAGTGGGCTGGGGAGCTAAATGGTCAGGGGCCACTCTTCCTCTTCCCACAGTCTGGTCTTTCTCTCTCTCCACCTTAGTCTTCCTGGTATGAAATGAGGATAAATATTTGTCTACAAGATGAGGCAGTTGTAAGGATTAATTGGCTGGTGCTTTGGGAAGCCTTTGAAGATGAAAGACGCTCTCTACAGATGCTAAGTAAACTCAGAAGGTGTCTGGCTTTAATGAGCCAGGTGAAGCCAGAAAGGATGGCTGGAGATTAACTGTGCCGAGCCCAGTGCCTGCCAGCATGGGCCCCGACAGAGATCTGGGCGGAGCTCCCTCGGCTCCATCCATCCTGGCTCCTCCCCCTTCCTGGCACAGCGGCTGGTGATAATGTACACACACAAGGAACCAAATTGGAATTGAACCCAGACTCGAAGGTCAAAGAACCCAGACCTACTCACGACATCCCTGTCACCTATGCTTCCAGCACAGGGCCTAGACAGGTTACAGTTCCCTGTTTGCTAGCAGGGTTTGTCATAGCCACCCAGGGTCAGGTATGGTTGTGTTGAATTTGCATCATAAACACAACTAACAGCAATTGCGCCCTTATCAGACCCTAGGTTCTAAGTATTTTCTTTGTGTGTTTTGCACGCCTGAATGAGTTTATGTGTATATATATACACGTGTGTATGTGTAGGTCAGAGCTTGACACTGGGTGCCTCTCTCCAATTAAAAATGGATTTATTTTGATTTTACGTGTATAAATGTTTGCCTGTGTGTATGTGTATCACCTACATGCCTGGTGTTGGCAGAGTCCAGAAGAGAGCATCAGATCCCCTGCAACTGGAATCATAGACAGTGCTCTCTCTCTCTCCCTCTCTCTCTCTCTCTCTCTCTCTCCACGCCACACGTGGCTGCTGGGAACTGAACCTGGGTCCTCTCCAAGGGCAGCCAGTGCTGTCTGTCACTGAGATCCAGCCAGCCTCCATCTAACTTTTTGAGATAGTCCCTCTCTATGATCTTGGAGTTCACACCAGGCCCACTAGGGAAGGACTCCCGGTCACACAGTTGAGGCACTGATTGCCCAATAGCTTGGCCAAAGGCCCCAATGGTGAGTGAGGCGCACATGGCAGTCCTGGCCCCTCTTTCACTGCACAGGAAGCAACTGCTGGACCCTGGAAACCCCCAGCCAGGAGGGCGGGCTCAGAAGGCAGAAGGGCAGGAAAGAAGCAGACACCGGCTGTGGAAGGATGCCAGGTCTGCACGAACCACGCCAATGACAGGTTTGCTAGGCTACAAGGCGTGAGTCTGAGCCGGCTGGAGGCAGCATCGTTTGGGATACATGATACGTTGTTACAAGTGTCTCCTGTCAAACCCTGTGATGGTAAAAGCAGTCTGAGAGGAGAGGCTGTAACACAGAACCCTGAGGTGCTGCACAGCTTAGGGGGTGCACCCTGGAGGGTGTGGCCCGCACTGTTGGAATCCCAGGCAGTCAGCAGCCCAGAGTCTCGAATGGATGGACTATGTTAAGACTCTGACCCAGGCAGCTTGAGCTTTGAGGTCCCATGAGGTGCCAGAGGGGGAATCAATGACACCGGGCAATTTCAAACAGGCATGATGGTGCACGCCTGTCACCTCAGCACTTGAGAGTCTGAGGCAGGAGAGCAAGGGGTTCAGCATAGCAGGTTAGAGGCCAGACTGAGGTACATAAGGCCCCATATTGCCAGGCTGTGGTGGCGCACACCTTTAATCCCAGCCCTTAGATGGATCTCTGTGAGTTCCAGACTAGCCTGGTCTTCAAGAGCTAGTTCCAGGGCAGCCTCCAAAGTTACGCAGGGAAACCCCATCTCAAAAAATGAGAGAGAGAGAGAGAGAGAGACAGAGAGAGAGAGAGAGAGAGAGAGAGAGAGAGACTCCATTTCAAACAAACGGAAAGAAAAAAAGCCACCAAATTTGGTACTCCTTGCTCAGCACCATGACATCACACCAGCTAAATGTGGGCTGGGGAAGCCCCTGGTCTGGACAGAGATATCTTTAGCAGCTGCTGTCCGTGATGGAAAGGGAAATGGAATTTTGTTCAAATACCATGTTGTTTTGAGAAGTCTAATGTGAAAGTCTCTATTTAGAACTTGTAGGCTCTGCCTTGAAAGTGGTGGGAGTCTCCACACCCACATGCTGGCTAAGGCCCTGAAAAGCAAACTTCCTGGTGACTACTGACTCAAATCACCTGGGAGTGAAAGCTTGGCCTCCCAATCCTAGAGCTGTGCACAGGGGGCCTCCGCCAAGAAAAATCCTGGGACTGCTGCATTTATCAAAGGACAAAGGGACCCGAGCAAGCTGCGCCCTCTGGAAGGGAACCTGGGCTTTGAAAGGAAAGCTTCTCTGGGCCCTTCTGAGATTCGGAAAAGTGACGAGAGGGGACAGGCCACGTGGCGCCTACTCTCATTCAGTACCCCCTACACGCCACCCACTGAATCGTCCATTCAGCCAGGAGAAGCACACGTTTGTGGCTACCACTTGTGGCCATGTTCCCAAAGCAGAAACAGGATCTGAGAGTCTTAGCAGGGTACCCTTTATCCCAGCTTATCTCAGGGTTAGGTTTTTGCTGCTGACCTGGAGTGATGAATAATAGCTTTGTGGCTGGGGAGATAGCTCTGTGGGCAAAGAATGAGGACTTCATTAGAATCCCTGGTACACACACATCAGTGTGGTATTGTGGGCCTGTAATTCCAGGACTCAGAGGTCCGTGGGCCTGCCAGCCTAGGCAGTCAGTGAGCTCCAGGTTCAGTCAGAGACCCTGCCTCAAAAAGTGATAAGAAGAAGGACTGTTACATAAATTCCTTCCCCGAGGGAGGCATACACACCCACCGCCCCAGGTCCTAAGACAAACCTATGTGTGAGTTCACCAAAGTCCACCCTGAGGAACCAATGAGTTTATTAGACTGACTTACAGAGCATGGGCGACCTTAAAGTAGCCACGGAAGGTCTGTACCTCTTGTTACAGTGCCCATCGAGGAAGACAATGATTTCCCCCACGGCTGTATAGACGGAGCTGCTTCCTCTCCTCCTTCCTCACCTATGTCCTCCAGCCCCTCCCAGAGAGCCCGAGACCACGTGCAATTAGGGCAGATCCGCCTTCAGCTGGCTGGATGCTAAGGCTGTCCATGGCCTCCCCGCCCCCTCCTCCCAAGGAGGGGTATCAAGAATCCAGAAGCCTGGCTTCGATAGTCTTTGGCCCAGACAGAGTTCTGAAGACAGGGTCAGTGTGTCTCACAGGACAGACAGTGGAGCCCAGAAGCTACCCAGTGTCAAGCTCTGGCCTGCACACGCACACTCACAGGCCAGTGAACATATCCACCTCCCGTACAGATGGCTTCCCTCACCTGCCAGTTATAGATTACCTGGATATTCAAGGTGGAGTCAATTGTAGTAAGTGGCAGGGTGGAAATTCAAGCCCAGGTTCTTCTCACCACTCCATACACAGCTCCCTTGAGTTACACATGTGGCTCAGGCCTTGGTATTCATGAGGTCCTGGGTTTGATCCCAAGCGCCACCAAAACACAACAAAATGACCAGGGGTGGTAGGGCTTGTCACAACAACAACAAAAAAAAAACGTTAAGGAGAGCTGGCGGTGGGGGCACACTAGCTCTTCAGAGGTTGGGGCAGGAGGGAACTAAGTTCTAGGCTAGCCTGGCTACGAAATGAGACCCTGCTTGAAGACAAAACAAAATAATCAAACAAGCAAAAGAATTTAAGGGGCACAAACTACAAGACCCCTCAGCTCTTTGGATGCTAAGGCCTGCCCCCCTCCTAGCCTGCCCCTGCCTTGAAGGTTCCCCTCCTCACCCACCCCCCTCTTTGCCTGTCTCAGGAGCCTGTCTGCCTGTCTTCTGGGAATAGGAGCCCGCAGTAGTCACTGAATACATGTTCAGGCAGGACCTGTGTTCCAACTGCCCTCTGGGATCTTCGCTGAGGTGGACATCCAGGGGCTCCCTTGTTGGGGTTACCTCTGCAGCACACCTCACGGAGAGGACTCCCTTTCCTTAGTAAGGCCCCTGGGTCCTTGCTGGCCTGACGTCTCTGTTCTGCCAGCTCTTGCCTCTAAGACACAGGGAGGCCTTGATTCTTGGCTCAAGTTCAAAAGCGTCACCTAAGATCCCAGAACAGACTTGAACCAAATGTTGTCATAGTTGAAGGAACTTGGTCAGCAGTGAACAAATGACTAGCTAACAGCACAAAGCTGAAGGCTGAATGAAGGCGAGAGATGGGGTGCCCCACCCCAAGGCCAAGGCACTTCCCAACAGGTGAGATCCCACTAGCCGGAGGCTCCTGAGAAGAGATGGCCTCCAGGAACCCCTGGGGAGGTCAGTCAGTGAGGAGACTGACATTGACTGGCCTACCCACCTGGTCCTACCCCTCAGCTCCGGGCTAGGATCTGGGGGTGAGCAGCAGGGCCCACACGCCCTACCTCCACATGCTATGTGCAGACACTCCAAGGGCAAAGAGTGGCAGCTCCTGAAGTGGTCACCGCCCTCATGGTGAGTGGGAGTTTTACTTTGCCGTTTTGGCCATAAGGACAATCATCCCTTTTCCCCATCCTTTTTTTTTTGTTTTATTTTGAGACAGGGTCTCTCTCTGTAGCTCTGGCTGTTCTGAAACTCCTATGTAGACCAGGCTGCTCTCAAGTTTACAGAGATTTGATTGTCTCGGCCTTCCAAGTGCTGGGGTTAAAGATGTGAGCCACTAAAATGGCCCTTCCCATCACTTTAAAAATGTAAAGATTGGGGGCTGGAGAGGTGGCTCAGTGGTTAAGAGCGCTGGCAGCTCTTCTAGAGGACCCAGGTTCAATTCCCAGCACCCACATGGCAGCTCACAGCTGTCTGTAACTCCAGTTCTAGGGCATTCGACACCCACACACAGATACACATGCAGACAAAACACCAGTGCACATAAAAATAAATACTTTTTAAAACATCTAAAGATTCACAGCTAGCATTTTTCTCTTTTCCTTATTTCCTTCTTTTTATATTTATTTATTTATCTATTTATTTATTTATTTAGTGTGTGTGTGTGTGTGTGTGTGTGTGTGCGATAGCACAGGGGGACAGAGATGTCCCTCAGGACTGAGATTCTTCTCCACCATGTGGATCCTGGGGACGAAACTCGGTCCTGGGCTTGGCAGCCAGTGTCCCCACCCCGCGCCAGCAGGCAGCCTGCTCCTTCTCTTCGTCTTCCTCCCATCCTCTTATCTTTTCTTCCTTTATTGCTGACAGATTTTATTTTTATGTGTTTGTGTGTGGCGCTGAGCATGTGTGTGCAATGCCCAAGATGGCCAGAGGGGGCGCTGGATCATGTGGAGTTGGAGTTGCAGGTGATTTGGGTGCTGGAACCCAACTGCTTCTCTGCAAGGGCAGTCAGTGTGCTGCTGAGCCCGCTTTGGCTCTGCTTCCTTTTTTCTGTCTCCCCCTCCTCTCTCCCTCCCTCCCTCCCTCCCTCCCTCTCTCTCCCCTTCCCTTGCCCCCTTTTCTTCCCTCCCTCTGACAGGGTCTTCCTATGTTGCCTTCAGCCTAGGATGCTGGGTAACCACACTCCATGCTCACAAGGTTGGTTTGGAGTAAGTACTTAGAATGCAGCCCAGACAGACACCTGAGGTCAAAGTGCACTCTGCCTTTTATGCGCTGTGTACCCTTGGCTGAACCTCTCTGAGCTTCAGCTCCTCATGTCTGGTATTCACGTCACTGGGTCTGGCCAGGCGCAGGTGAGGTAATCCATACATCTGCCTAGACCCAGTGTCTGGCACCGAGAGTGCTTATGAGGGGCAGGGTTAATATTCTTGCCTTTCTTCCGGTTCTAAGGATGTAACTGCAGCCAGCACCAAACGTGCTTGCTCAGGCAGCTGCTCACATGGCTATTTTGTTGCCTGCCTGTGGGACCCTGTTCCTTTTCCCCACATACAGCTGCTTGGCTCTGACCCACCTTCCCCCCACCTTGACTTTTTTTTAAAAAAAACTTTCCTTTATTCTCCCCTCCCCCTCAGTTGCAGGGGGCCAGTGAAGAGTGTAGCTGGGAATCTGACATGGAGAGACCAGATGACAGTCACACAGGAGGCTTCAGTCCCTCGGTTCCCTTCCCCCACGCCGGGTCCATAAAAGGCTGCCCACTGCCCAGAGCGGTGACCCTGTGGGGCCGCCTGGCCTGGCCGTGTTCAGGAGGAGCCCTCCAGTCCCTTTTGAAGTTCAGCCAAGTGAGCTCACACAAAGCGGCTCACACGGCCTGCCCTGCCGGCCTCCACTCAGCACCGCCATGGCGTGGACTCGGGAAGCAGCGCAGGACTGGACTCCCCTTTGGGTCCTCTGGCCCTGCCACTGGCCTTTGACCACAGGATTTGGGGAGAAAGGTGATAGAGAGAGAGAGCTCAGTCTAACCCTCTTGCTTTGTGGGTGAAGAAACTGAGGCCCAGAGAGGGTTAAGAGTTTGCCTGAGTCACACAGCAGGTATAGGTAGAAGCATGGGCACCTTAGGACAGGAGCTTCCAAACCTGGGGGGCACCGGAGTGCAGGGGAATCTTTCCACACCTGGGTTTGAGTTTTGGCTCTGACCCCTGCTAGCTCCACTGTCTGGAGACTTGTCATGTTAACAAGGACACAGTTTTAGCTGAGACAACAGGGTGAAAATGGGCTCCACCAATCTGATCCATAACTCCCACCCCAGGCCCTTAGGTGGCTGGCACAGCTCCTGCCGCTGCAGCTGCCTCCCAGCCAGCAGCGGGAAGATCAGTCAGGAAGCAAAAGACCCACTCTTCCCCTTTAAAGCCATGGCCTGGCCTCTACAGGTGTCCGTGTTTCAGGCCATGTACTGACCGCAGATAGCTGCAAGGGAGGCTGGGAAATACAGTTTCTCACTCAGTGACTCAAACCACCTCACACCAACAGGGACATTTGGCACTGTCAGGAGACATTTTTAGTCACAAGTAGGAAAACAGTGGTGAGAGACAGTGTCGCGATGACACTGAAGGTCCTAACTATGCACACAGACCTGTGACCAGAGTTCCACCCCAGGACCTGCCTGCATGGTACAATGACAGAACCCACTCTCTCGTTGTCCTCTGACTTCTAAGATGTACTTTATGTGTTTGCTTACATGTATGTATGTATGTATGTGCACCACACATGTGCCTGGTACCCCAGGAGGCCCGAAGGGGTGTTGGAGCCTCTGGAACTGCAGTTATTAGATGTTTGTGAGCCACCGTGTGGTTGCTGGGAATTGAACCCAGGTCCTCTGGAAGAGCAGTCAGTGCTCTTAACCTCCGAGCCATCTCTCCAGCCCCATCTCCCCAGCTTTTTAAAAATAACAGTCCAACCACAGATACCAGCACTGTCCTAGTTAGGACACACTGCTGTAATAAAGCAGCAAGAACAGGAGCTCCAGGGACGGGAGATGGAGCAGTTTTTAAAATGCTTGCTCTGCAAGTGTGAGGACCTGTGTTTGATCTCTGTAACCCTGTCAAAAACCTGCTGTGGAGACCACGAAGGGGCTCCCTGGCAAACCAGTCCAGTCTATCCAGTGAGAGGCCAGTGAGAGGTCTTATTTCAGAAAACAAAGTAGGTGACACCCGAGGAATGACACCAAGAGTGGCCACATCACACACACACACGCACACACGCACACACACACACACACACACACACGCACGCACGCGCACACACACACACACGCGCACACACACACACGCGCGCACACACACACGCGCGCACACACACGCGCACACACACACACACGCACGCACACACACGCCCACACACACACACACACACACGCACACGCAC